>NW_021703771.1:76842501-76958799 GCF_005190385.1 Monodon monoceros | reverse complement strand
TATACCGTGGTCACTGTACCAGGTTACTCTTAGCAAAGTACTTCTTCATTATATACCGTGGTCACTGTACCAGGTTACTCTTAGCAAAGTACTTCTTTGTTATATACCGTGGTCACTGTACCAGGTTACTCTTAGCAAAGTACTTCTTCGTTATATACCGTGGTCATTGTACCAGGTTATTCTTAGCAAAGTACTTCTTCCTTATGTACCGTGGTCACTGTACCAGGTTATTCTTAGCAAAGTATTTCATCATTATATACTGTTCCATTTAAGTTAAAAAATGAACAGGCTTAAAGCACACATTTTTCCCCGCATTTAAACAGGGGCTTTCCTCACCCTCATAAATGTGTACTATTTTCCTCCATTCGGCTTGTAGCCTGATCTAAGCCTTCATTTCTATAGGTCTACGTCTTAAAGCCACAATATAAGTTGTTCTTGGGCCTGAAGGTAAAATTAAACCAATCACTGCTGAACTTTTCCATAAATCATACATTATTCAAAATAAACCTGATTAGATTTTAGCTAGTAACTTTACAGAAACTTTCAGGGGAAAAAAAAAAAAAGAATAGCATTAGTATGTATAGTTTAAGTTTCATAATTTACGGGAATTGAAAAGTTTTGATACCTCAAGTAGATGGGCATGCAGAGAGACAGGGAAGGATTTAATATGTCCTGAGATGCTGTGTGCCAGGGCTACCCAGGGCACAAGAACCCCAAGAGCTTAGCTAATCATCCCTGTTTTATAGGAAAGGAAATGTTAGCCTCCAGGGATTAAATAATTTGACCAAGATCCCGAAGGGGCAAAGGTAGAAATCCAACCTGGATTTCTTTAATTTTTTAAAAAATATATGTATTTACATCAATACAATTTTAAATGTTTCTGTACTTTTTAAACCTGAAAACATCCCGTATCTTTTTTTAAAAAGTACCATCTAACTTTCAGTTTCCTCCTTCAGAAGAATGATTGGGATCCATGCCCCTTTCATAAATACCTTTCCCTAGCGGTATCCGTTCTCCAAGCAGCAAAGGCTTCCACAGCTGGGGATGGGAACATGATAAAATGAAAAACTGCAATTTTAAGTTAACTAAGGAGCTGGAAGTTTAAAATGTAGTTATTCTATTCTGCTGCTTTGCAACAACATTGCACAAATGAGAGCTTTTTTTTTCTTGATAGTTTAAGCTACATGGTCATTATTCTAAGTTCTTGATAGTTTAAGCTACATGGTCATTATTCTAAGTATCAAGACCATAGAATAACCAAGGGGAATCTTCCTGAAGTTTCCATTTCATCTAATGCTAAGTAATTTAAACACTGTTGCCATAATAAAGAAACATAGATCACAAAGTAAAATATAAAATTTACATTTTGAGATAAAACATAGGAAGTCAATGATATTTAGCATTTACATTAGGTTGCTTTAGCTACCTCACCAGGTATCCTAAGTAGGATATACTTCCATTGAATAACGTGATAAATGTTTCCTGAGCAACTAGTCTGTACTAGAACTGTTCTGGGCCCTGGGATATAGCAATAAATACACCTTCCCCCCTCCAAAAAAAAAAATTCCTTTCATGGAGCTTATATTATAGTGGGGAGACTGAACGATAAACCAAGAAGGTAAGTAAATTATATACTAGAAGGTGATTAAGTACTTTAGCAAAAAAATACAGGGGCAAGAGGGAAATAGGCAATGTCGGGAGAGGGGAGCTATAGGTCTAGAAAGCGGAGCAGAGAAGTCCTCATGACTGGTGACATTCAAGCAAGGACTTGCTGGAGGGGAGAACATGCGGATTCTGGGGAAAGAAAGAGCCTCTGAAGCAGAGGACAGAAGGTGCAAATGCCCAGATTGGTGGACAGGCAGGAAGTCAGCTCGGCTAGAGCAAGAGCCGTCAGAGGGGACAAGGAACCAGAGGGCGCAGCCCGAAGGGACATTGTAAGGGCTCTGGCTTTCACACTGAGATGGCAAGTCATGACTAGAGGGCTGTGAATAGAGATGGCTCATCATGGGGCATATTTCAAGAGGACCCCTGCAGCTGCCCTGAGGATCTGGACTGCTGGCAGCAAGGGGGAAGCCAGGGCCTGTTGGGCTGGGAGGGTAATTCACATGAGAGGTGATGTGGGTGGGACCCAGGTGGGAGGATTAGGAGTCTGGAGACAGGTGAAGGGAGAGCCAACAGGAGTCTCAGGCTGTTGGGAGTGAGCGGTGACAGGTCAAGGGCGACACCGCGATCCTCAGACTAAGCCACCGGGAGAATGGGAAGGGCAGAGCAGAGCGGGCTTGGGAGGAAGAGAACGGGGTGGGGTCTGCTTTTGTCAGGTGGGAGATGCCCACTGGACATCAAGGTGGCAACGCTGAGTAGACACTGGGATTTAGGAGCCTAGAGTTCCAGGGAGAGATGGGCCTGAGGTACAAATTTTCTATCACCCACGTGAAGATGGTATTTAAAACATACACTGGATGAGCCCCCCGAGGGAATAAGTAAACAAGGGGAAGAAAAGAGGCCCAAAGAGGCCCGGCAGTGCTCCAACACCAAGAGGCCAAGAAATAAGGAGAAACAGGAATAGCAGTCGGTCAGTGGATCCAATTAAGAGGAAACCAAGAAAATATGTTGCTGACAAAGCCCACTGAAAAAAGGCTTTTCAGAGAGGAGATCATGAGCAAGTACCAAATGCTTCTGGTAGTTCATGTAACAAGGACTGAGAACAGAGCCCTGGACTCAGCACCGTGCAGGCTATCGGTGAACTTGACCGGAGCAGAGTCCAGGTGGAGGAAGCTGGGTTGGAGTGAGTCTGAGGTCCATGAAATTGAAGATGGTGAATAAGAGACAACTCGTCAAGGAGTTTTACTGTAAAGAAGGGAGAATCAGGCGGTAGGAATCTAAAAGAAGTGTGTGTGTGTGTGTGTGTGTGTGTGTGTCTGTGTGTGTGTCTGTGTGTCTGTGTGTAAATCCGAGAACTGGATGTGGCAGGAGAGAGAGGGGAAATTCTGGTGTTGTCCTTTATTAGCCAAAGGGGAAGGAGGCTTCTCCCCAAGCCTGTTCATGCACCAGAGGGAGAACTGGCCCTAGAGCCACGACGCTCTATTAGAGAAACTTCAGAAAAACATCTGAGAACTAATAATAAACACATGAGGTAAGGCACCAGGACAAAAGTGTATCAACTCTAGTAAGGAACTTTTTGGCAAATTATTTCTCACTGTGCCTTCTTATAACTTCCAGTTTTTTTCCTCTCTAGGTCACATGTAGGGTAGAAAAAGTAAGTCAAGGTTTTTGCTATGTTCCGGTTACTTCTGGGTTTGGGAGTTGTTTTGTATTTAACTTTTGATTAATTTGTGATCAATTGTCAATGGAATATATATGTATATACATATATGTGACTCTGTGTGTGTGTCTGTGTTCCATGAATGGGGGTACACTTTTCATGAAGCTCTTTACTCTCTATTACCTTTTGATATCTTGTTTTTTCTTGGCTTATGTCTGTCTGTGAACAATGCTGCCTTTCACTTGTCACTCTACCTTTCAGGGGTGGCTACAGATGACTTGAAAACAAATCTATTTTCATTCTCTCCACTCAGAGTTTCTTTTCATTGGCTTTAAATGGTATGGACATTTAGCTTTTGTCTTTCCCAGCCCATACACTTCGCATCTCTTTAGCCCTTCACATCTCAGCAATCCTACTCAATTCTGCAACTAGAGATGTGTCAAGGTCAAGTACAAAAACAGGATGGGGATTATAATTTCTTTCCAGTGTTGTCCTAAAGATACCCAGGATTTCTAAACCTTTATTTAAGTTTTAGGAACACCCTGGACCAACTTCATCCCAACACTACCTGCAGCACTTATCAATCCCTTTCCGAGAACAAAATGATTACTTAGTCTATCACTTTATATGTAAAGTTTATTTTTCCAAAAGGGCCTTGCATTACCTTGGCACCAAAGCTAAAGTCCATCTGCTGTCTTCTGTTCCCTTCCAGAGCTTCTCTCGTCAGGCACAGAACTAATGAAAACGTCAGTCTTCTATTAGAGTGGGATCATGGGGAAAAAAACCTCTCAATATAAGGCCACAAAGAGGGACAGATTGACAGATGAAGTCTAGCCAAAGCTGCCTTATCATACAGGTTAACACATGGGCACCTAACTCTCTCTCTGGCAATAGTCAATGGGAATGATGACCATCGACTGAGTGTACAGCTTTGAACTTCATTAGGATCCAAGAAAAACAAAAGTCTTTGTCTTGTCTCTGACTAGAGCTTTAGGCCTGTCTGGTTTGGTAAGTAAGTAAGTATGTAAGTCAATGAAAGGAAGGAAGGAAGGAAGGAAGGAAGGAAGGAAGGAAGGGAGGGAGAGAGAGAGGGAGGGAGGGACAGAGGAAAACGGGTACGTGTGTGTCAATTTATATCAGAGGGGCTTCCCTGGTGGCACAGTGGTTGAGAGTCCGCCTGCCGATGCAGGGGACGCGGGTTCGTGCCCCGGTCCGGGAAGATCCCACATGCCGCGGAGCGGCTGGGCCCGTGAGCCATGGCCGCTGAGCCTGCGCGTCAGGAGCCTGTGCTCCGCAGCGGGAGAGGCCACAACAATCAGAGGCCCGCGTACCGAAAAAAAAAAAAAAAAAAGATAAATCAGAATGAGCCAAAGTATTCCCAATTAAAGAGACAGGTAGTGTAGGGAAAGACCAACAAGATAACTGGTATCACATCCCAGCTCAGCAGCCAACCATCTTGGTAACTTTGGACGTGCCATTTCATTTCCGTAGGTTTTCAGTTTTCCCATTTGAAAGATTGCCTCAGGTCCCTTTTCAACTCTACCATACTACAGACTATAAATAGCTGACAATAGAGTGTACGATGTATTCCTGGGATACTGACATTAACACCTCCTAGCATTTGGAAGTCCATCTGAGATAGAACTGAATAATCAAAAGACACTCAACCCACCATTACTAAAATTCAAACTGTTATAAACACAATGTTTAGAACCTTTCTGTGTCAACAGCCAGAAATTCAGGTTTATCAACTACTATTATTTCTGTTCCCTGTCTCTAATATTACTGCTATTTATTTTGAGTCCATACCTTTATCTAATTTTTTTTTTTTAGTTTCTCCAGTAAAACCATTTTATCTTGTTCCTTATTTAAGGAACACAATTTCAAATGACAAATTATTATTTATTTATTTATACTTATTATTACTCCCCTTTTAAGGGATCTCACTAATGGGGTTTATTATCTTTATGTAAATGAGTCTTACAAAGTGGGCTAAACCTGAAGGCACAGACAGACACAGAAAGGGGCCCCGTTAGGTATTTAAGGAGTGTGAGCTTTTCCCTCTAGGCTTCTCTCTATGTTGTTTCCACATTCATTCGATAGCTGTTGAATAGGAAGAGGTTGTAGGGACCCTACGCTAACTTTATACTTCTGGAAAAGGGAATATGGCTCTTCTCGAACAGTCTTGGACCACCAAGACAGAATCATCTGTTCTACTTAGTGGTTAAGTGAAGGACCACTTCAGAAGGATAATCTCTTGGCAAGGAGCCCAGCCCTTATCTTGCACTTCTAGGCCTCCTAGATCAGGCCTGGGGTAAGGAGAAGGCTTTGCAAGTCACTCCCTCTGCACTAAAGTATTGAAAGAAAGGTGTTATCTACTTGCATTCAAAACACCATGTCAGTATGGAGTGGAGTCAGAACGTTCTTCAACAGACTTCAGTTTCTGTCTACAAGCTCTGGTGAAAATCAAAGCGGCTGACATGTGTTAATGCGACTACACAAGAAGACAGGTGGGGCTTGCTCTGTCCCTGCTCTACGTGGCTGCCGGCTCTGTCACAGCAGCGATTTCTACTTTCAAAGGAAGAGCAAGAAATAAAACACTACCAGCATTTCTATTAATTCTAACCTACCTGGACAGCACTCACATTCCTCCATCCCTAAAAGACATTTCTGTAAAGGAAGACACACATTGAAGAGGCACACACATCACCCACCTTAAAATAACTCACAACCTCATTCAGCTGAAAGTAAGTACAAAATTTAGAATCCCTAAGTATGACGGAGGGCCACAGTGAAACGCTGAGACGTGTTAGGGAAAACTCTAGCAGCTGTTCTTCAGTACACTTACTTTCCAGAAATTCTATAAATAATCTTCCAAGTTACAATGACTGCAAGAAAGCTTCCTATTTCTGTCTCTCCACCTACCAATTTTCCGAGAATTACATGCTTGGCCAAATTAACATAAAGCTGAGGGAAATGCTCTGCCAGCCGGGTCCCTCAATCCTTGCTGATAAACTCGGGTGCTCAGACAGACGCCTAACGAATGAGCCGCCCCTGAGGGGTTATAACATGAATCAATCATCCTACTTAAATAAAGTGCTCCCCCCCGCCCCCCCCCACACACACACAACGAAGGACTCCCTTTCTTTCTCAGGAAGCTGGAGACAAAAGTTAAGGATAAACGTGAATAAAGAGTGAACATCAAATTACAAGCCGAAACTCTTAAACCAAGGAGCTCACTCAGCTCACAAGTAAGGCCTGAGCAAGTTACATAATGAGCAGGAAACTATAAAATATAATCTCTGCGCACATTTTCATTTCCCTTCGTGCCCTGAAAGAATTAACTGGTAAAGATAAGGTCATAGTCATCAGTGCTTTCACATGGTCAGACTGAGAAATGGCACTTTCCTGAGATAGCAGGAAAAATAAATCCATACAACATATACCATCGGCTTTGGGAGAGAGTTAATTAGTTAAAACGGGATGGGCAGCTGTGACAAATCACTAATAGGTGTGTGAAAGCATACAGACACTCACCGTGAAAGGGACTGTTCCCTCGTGCACACCAGTGTGGGCAGCCCAAGTACAAAGTAATGTGAAACAAAATTCACCACAGGATGACGTTACCAAAAGGAACGTTTCAAGAAACACAGATATCTCACGTATAACACGAAGTCTCAACTGCAAAAGGGGGAAAATAAACTTTTATACCCTTACCTTTGCCAGAACTTTGGATGTAGCCAGTTCTTCTCAGGCTCTTTTAATTAGTCCACCAAGTTTCCCAGAGTCAAGGTCTATGTACACATCCGTGGACTCCCTCTTCTTCCTGCCCATGGTAAGGCAGGAAACGTCTAACACTTCAAATGCTCGGCCGTTAAGAGCTAAAAACAGATCCTGTGCAATGCTGGATATATTTTTGTCTGCTAGCTACACACCCTCATCATGTTCAATTTTTTCCATTGGTGGAGGAGTATGATGCAGACTTAACCAGAAAGTGGTTTTCCGTGGGCTGCCGGCAGTGATTAGGCAGGACAGCCTGCCATCAGGGCCTCGGAGCCAGGCTCGCCCATGACTGCGCTGCTGTTGGCCTCACATTCCAGAATTACCACCAAAGTTCCATAGGAACGCGGCTCCAGAGTTTGCTGAATAAAGGTTTACTCACTTGAAGGGAACCTCAGCTGTTTTTTTAAGCCTTTTCAGCAGGAAGAATACACACCTACCATCCTTGTGTTTCGAGCGGTAGTAAACATTCTATCTCCAAAACCACAGCTGGAATGTGACGGTCATAAAAACCCTGCCTCAAGAGCAGCCCTTCAAAATAATTTTGTGATTTGCAAAATAGCGGGTGTATACTTACTCTGTGTGCCTTGCTGGAGTTACTTCGTTTTTCAGTGAAGTAGCAGTGCCCTACAGTGCCCTACGCTGGAAGTCCCTGTTATCTCAAAAGGGTCACTATTTTCTCAAAAATTAACATTGAATTGTTAAAAAAAAAAGGGATAGACCAGAGGTTTAAGGGTTAAGTCTTGCTGTACCTTTTGATGAAAGATCTTCCATTTAAAGTATGCCCAAAAGATAAAGCAACATTTTCAGATCATTTTATATTAGTTACTGGGGATGGAGGGATTGCCAAATGGGAAAACAAGGTTACATCTGTGGAGCAGATTTTCAATTTTAATTTGTTTCAATTTTTGAAATTATAGTCCATAGAAGAAAACAGTTTAAGCAGAAGTTTCCAAGTTATCCTGGACAAACACATGGCAAGAGTTTTTTAAGAAAATAACTTTTCATAAAAAAATGTGAATGGCTCTATACATGCAACAGACAAGATTCTTACATAATATTAAAGACAAGATTCTACCTTAGACATATAAGCTTTTAATTCCTTATCTTGCATGAAAAATGAATACATATGTACACATGCATAATCTATACATACAGGTACACACATGTGCAAACAGAATGTTGTTTCCATCTAGTTTCCATGTAGTTAATACATGCTTGAAAATACACTTTCTAATCTTAGTTGACAAATAATAAGGGCCATTACATAAGATCATCAGCCCAATAGTTATAAAAGGTATTCTAACCTCCACAAAAACTTAAATTAGTGAACATAGAACCAAGGAATTTTTAGTGCTGGTGGAGAAAAACTGAAAAATTCCTTGCTCCAAGCCCCTCAGTTAGCAAATCAGAATCGAGGCTTTAAGTGACATGCCCAAGGTCAGCAGCAGGCAGCAGAGTCAGGACCTGCCACCCAAGTAGCCACAACCCCTGGGACGGAAGTCAGAAGGCTGCCAGGGAAGCCAAGTCACATAACAGAAAACATGGGAATTCCCAAAATGTTAATTTGACGTGTGTCTGTATTTAAAAATTCTCTGGGTAAATACAGAAGAAGCAAGTGACTGTTTAAGTCACTTAGCTCCTATTCTTTTAGATCCAGCACCATCATTTCTGTTACCAAAAAAATTAAGTAAAAGAAAATATCAGCCAGCATAAAACAAGCATATGTCTTCCAAACAACCTCAAGACAGAAGAACAGCTCCTTGATGTGAAGGAGAAGAGGGGAATTATGTCAGAAAGAAGAAGGAAGTTTTAAAGAGATATGTTTCTGAGGGTGGATAAAGTATCAGAAGAACAATTAATTGCATGGAAACACTTGCACATCCCTATTATTCTTAAGACAATTCTGACCTTTTGATACATTTTACACGTAGATTGCTCTAAGCCAGAACTACCCAGAAGACTGACTTATCTCTGACATTCCTCAGACACTTCCAATGGGTTTGCATTGCCTGGCCCCATTTTTTATCACTGAGGTCACCCAAGTAACTTTAGTTCTACAAATTTATAGAGTCACTTGGGGTTTCAAACTACGTCAGATTTTTCAAGTTCTTTAGACTTTGTCCAACTACAGCAAAATACTCTCAATTTAGTACTCCATCCTAAAATTACAAAACCCAGCATATTTCCACATCATAAAACCTAGACTTTATCTCTCTAATGCCTCACTCTGACATAATAATATAACTGGACATATGCATTAACAGGCATCTAAAACTGAATTCCTTGGCAAAGATCTCTGAGCATTATGTAAATTACTACTTAAGAAGTATTCTGTCCTCAAACACACCATGCAAAATGACACATGTAAAATCAAATATAGCAAAATGTTAACAATTACAGAATTCACGTGCTGGGTTTATTGTTCACTATACAATTCTTTGGACTTCTCTGTATTTTTGCAAATTTTCTTAATAAAAGGTTGGGGGGGAGATTGGGATTGACATATATACACTAACATGTATAAAATAGATAACTAATAAGAACCTGCTGTATAAAAAAAGTTTTGCAGGGCGGAAATTGAGACACCGATGTAGAGAACAAACGTATGGACACCAAGGGGGGAAAGCGGCGGCACGTGGGGATGGTGGTGTGATGAATTGGGAGACTGGAATTGACATGGATACACTGGTGTGGATAAAATGGATGACTAATAAGAACCTGCTGTATAAAAAAGTAAATAAAAGAAAAAAAAGATACATGCACCCCAATGTTCATTGCAGCACTATTTACAGTAGCTAAGTCATGGAAACAACCTAAATGTCCATCAACAGATGAATGGATGAAGAAGATGTGGTCCATTTATACAAGGGAATATTACTCAGCTGTAAAAAAGAATGAAATAACACCATTTGCAGCAACATGGATGGACCTAGAGATTACCAGACTAGGTGAAGTAAGTCAGACAGACAAAGACAAATATCCTATGATATCCCTCATATGTGGAATCTGATTTTTTAAAATGATACAAATGAACTTATTTACAAAACAGAAACAGACTTGCAGATATCGAAAACAAACTTATGGTTACCAAAGGGGAAACATGGGGCAGGGGGAGGGATAAATCAGGAGCTTGGAATGAACATACACACACTACTATATATAAGATAGATAACCGACAAGGACCTACATAGCACAGGGAACTCTACTCAATATTCTGTGATAACCTATATGACAAAAGAATCTAAAAAAGACTGAATATATGTATATGTATAACTGAACAACTATACTCCAAAAAAACTTAAAAGAAAAAGAGTGAAGCCATATATAGCTGAGACCACTCCTTTTTTGTTTATTTATGTGTTTGTTTGTTTATTTATTTATTTTTGGCTGCATTGGGTCTTATTTGCTGCGTGCAGGCTTTCTCTAGTTGTGGAGAGCAGGGGCTACTCTTCGTGGTGGTGTGCAGGCTTCTCACTGCAGTGTCTTCTCTTGTTGCGGAGCATGGGCTCTAGGCACGCAGGCTCAGTAGTTGTGGTGCACGGGCTTAGTTGCTCCACAGCATGTGGGATCTTCCCGGACCAGGGCTCTAACCCATGTCCCCTGCATTGGCAGGTGGATTCTTAACCACTGCGCCACCAGTGAAGTCCCCAGCATCGTTCTTTTTTTTTTTTTTTTTTTTTTGCTGTACGCGGGCCTCTCACCGCTGTGGCCTCTCCCGTCACGGAGCACAGGCTCCGGACACGCAGGCTCAGCGGCCATGGCTCACGGGCCCAGCCGCTCCGCGGCATGTGGAATCCTCCCGGACCGGGGCACAAACCCATGTCCCCTGCATCGGCAGGCGGACTCTCAACCACTGCGCCACCAGGGAAGCCCCCAAGCGTCATTCTTTACTGACAATCTACAGTCAATTCTAAGGGCTTCATCTGGATATATATATAGATATATACACACACACACACATATATATGTAAAATATAATAGTAATAATAAATAAAGGCTAAAAACATAAATTACTTTTACCCAAACAGCATTCCAAAAGATCAAATAATCTCTCACAAATATGAACATCCATCTTTGAGGAAGTTACACAAATGAGCGAAAAACTCCACAACACGCTCATGCGCTGAAAGAGCTTTTAGTTTGCTGCTGATGGAAAAGCAATACTTCAAATAACGTGGGCTGAAAAAACACGGAACTTGAGTAATGTCATTGCAAAAACGTCCTAGATGAAGGCAATACCAGAAGAAAATGAAACCTGCAAAATATTCATGTGAAAACCCTAAAATCCGAAGAAATATTACTTGGGGAGGTGACTTTTCTCCCCACTTCATCAAAAGGCACAAATCTAGTTGTGCCTAGGCACAAGTCTGTTTCTAAAACCAAATGCTTCTGAATTAGACCAGAGACAAGTGAAAGCATGCATGGTTGGCCTTCATATCCAAACTGCCGTGAAGGTTTTTACCTCCTATGTGTGACACTGAAAGCCCACACAAATGTACAACTGACACGTGCAATTCATTTGCTACCCAGTCATTGTTCCCTGGGAGCCAGCAAAACAGCTCAGGGCCCAGCCATTAGAGTCCCTCTGCCCTGACCTCAGACCCCGCTGTGTGATACTGGACACATCACTTAACTTAGCTTCTCAATCTACAAAATGGGGATAATATTACCTACCTCACAGAGCCGCTGTAAGGATTAAGTAAAATAATACACGTTGATTGTTTAACACAGTGCCTGTCTGAGGATGCAAACTCCATAAAGCAGAGACCTTGTTAAAAGTGTCTACTGTTACGTCTAGTCCTTTAAAATGTGACTGGTACATGACGAATACCCAATACATATCCACTGAGTCAGTGAATGAATGAATGAATGAGTGGGAGACGACAGTGATGATGGCAGTGGGGCTGAACATGCAAAGAAAAGAGCATCCGGGAATTCCCTGGTGGCCCAGTGATTAGGACACTGTGCTTTCACTGCCGAGGGCCCAGGTTCAATCCCTGGTCGGGGAACTAAGATCCTGCAAGCCGCACAAAGCAGCCAAATAAATAAATAAACACATAATTTAAATAAAATTATTAAAAAGAAAAGAGAATGTGGTGCAGTCTGTGTCTTTGTGTCGGAAGCCTCTAAAACCCCTTTATTTAAAATAAGCCACCCACAAGTTCTCAGTGCCCACCGAGCAAAACTTTCAGAGTTTCCACTTGAAATTGCCCAGTGGTTCTCCTGTAGCGTTTCCCATTCCAGGATGCTTCGGCCTCAAGAAGATGCCTGAGCAGCCCATGGCCATGCATCTTTAAAATCAGTTGACTTTAAGATAATTCAAAATGTAATGGTACACACTGCTTTAAAACCGCAGCTTCACAAATGTTGATTAAGAAGAAAATAGAGGGCTTCCCTGGTGGCGCACTGGTTGAGAATCTGCCTGCTAATGCAGGAGACACGGGTTTGAGCCCTGGTCCGGGAGGATCCCACATGCGACGCAGCAACTAGGCCTGTGAGCCACAACTACTGAGCCTGCGCGTCTGGAGCCTGTGCTCTGCAACAAGAGAGGCCGCGAGAGTGAGAGGCCCATGCACCGCAATGAAGAGTGGCCCCCGCTTGCCACAACTAGAGAAAGCCCTCGCACAGAAACGAAGACCCAACAGAGCAAAAATAAATTAATTAATTAATAAACTCCTACCCCCAACATCTTCTAAATAAATAAATAAAAAGAAGAAAATAGAGCGCCCCCATAGAATCAATGAAAAACTTAGTATTTATTAAGTGAGAACAAAATAAAGACCAAAATGAATTTTTAACTTTTTAAAAGCAAACTGGAGGTGCCTACACAATTAATAGTCAATTTTGAGATGCTTCAAAATGCAATACTGGGGGGGTGGGAGGGAGGTCCAAGAGGGAGGGGATATAGGTATAAAAACAAAAAAATCCAACACTAGCATGGTATGTATTGCTTTAAAACCACAACGAATCTAAATTTCATAATACAATCTTTTTCTAAGCATTTTAAAGGCACCAAATGTGCAAAAGAAATTTTTTAATGGAGACAATTATCATGAAAATGAGAGATTTTATGGTGTAAATATTTATAAAGTCCAAGTGGTACCTTACATTCCATAACAAGCTAGCTCTAATAATTTAACCAAATGACCAATTACTTTTGTAAGAATAAGCAAATATTAAGTGATGTAAAAATTAAGATTTAAAACAAATTCTTAAAATAAGTTTTCCTTTAAAAGGCCTTTTACTGTAAGTCCTTATATCCAAATTAAATACACTTTGACAATTAACAGTTACTGACAATGTATAAAATGCTAAATTTTGAAATTAAATAGAATGCTTTATAACAAGGAACAGGTAAAATTTTTATATAAATGACAAAGTCTGTATTAATAATCATGCTATCAAAAATAAAACTACAAAATGAGTTTCAGCTAAGGTAAAATTTAAAAACTTAGTAGAAAAAAATCATTTAGGAATGATGCTTGCAAAGTCCTGGCTTATAAATATTAACCACTAGACACATCTGTTTACATTTTTGAAGGGTTATATCAGAATGTTTAAGAAAATACAAGTAATCTGCCCAGAACTAAATGTAATTAAGAAGCGTTATATTCTGCCTCTCACTCCATTCACAATATTTTCTTTTTAGGGACTGAAGTGCAGCTGTTTTAGCTGAAAGGTCCCTAATCAGTTTAATTCAGAGAATAACTGAATCTGAGTTTTTGAAGAGACAGTGCAGGTCATCTATCGAGCCTGGTCTTGCTTCTAATTTAAGGACCACCTCCAGTATCCTGAAAGATGGGCCCATCTCTTCTCCCTAAATACATGGAGTGATGGGAAGTTCACAGCTCTCCCTATTAGGGAGCACATTCCACTGTGAAGTAACCAACTAATAGACGAGAACTCCTTCCCTGGCCTTTAGATCAGCCATCCTAAAAATTCCACTAATTAAGTTCAGTCTTTCTGTCATTATCCACACACACCCTACATCCCTCTTCCACCCAATCACCCTACAAAACAACAGAAGTCAATGTTCACAGTTCTTCCCTGCTCTCTCCATCCCTTTTAGTTTATCTTCACCATGAAGCCAGAACCACCTTGTAAAACAGAACAAACAGACAACACCAGATTTGTTTTTCACTAAAAATTAAATGCACATGGTAGAGAGTCCTAAGGCTTCAGTCTTGTGCCTGCGGGAGCCCAGAGCACAGCTCTCTTGGTCACCCCACTCAGGATAAACGAGGCCACAGGCCCTCTTTGGTGCCACAAAGTCTAGGGAACATTGGTGCTCCAGTAGAGAAGGCAGAAAGGAACCTACTTTCAGAGTCCCCATGAGTGTGCAAATTACAGACTGTTGCCAGCCCACCGAGCAGGAGACCCAACAATTGATCTTAAGGAAGGGAAGGGAGTTTGCTGCTGAAAGAGAAGAAATGGCCTAAAATAAAAGCAAAAGAATGGTGTCTGAACACAGAAGGAAAATTTTACTGTCCAGAGGAGGGATCAGTCTCATACCTCCTGGGCTGTTTAAAATGTATGAATCAAGCAGGCCTGGGTGCTGCGTGCTTAAGAAACAGAAACCATTTGTTTGCAAATGAAACGCGTACACGTATTCTTCACCACACACCAAAATGCTCTTCTGTTGTTTTTTTTTAATATGAAACTCTACAGAAATACCTTTCGTTTTTCCACTACTGATACAGAAGTAGACTGAACCTTTTCACTTTTCTCCTAATTCTACCAGAAGTAAAACAACTTAAGTAAATGAAAAAGTCATTTCATTTCCAGTGTCAATCATGGCGACTGACACTCAGCGTCGGGGAGACTGCGTGCGCGGTGCGGACGGTGGCAAAGCGGCCCACGACGACCCGGCCCAAAGGGCTGCCCGCGCCCTTTGCTGAAGGCCACAAAACTACTGGGTTGGCCAAAAAGTTCATTCATAACATCCTTTCCATACGATGTTACAGAAAAACCCGAACGGGCTGTTTGGTCAACCCAATAGTACAACTGAAAAACTCAGAGTCTGTCTGGTACCAAAGAGACAACAGCATTGCTATACTTATGGAAAATGGCACCTCTATAATGCTTTCTCGTTATAACTTATTAAAATGATAAATAATTATAAGCTAGTCTATTCTTTCCGGTGATCTCAGGAATGGACTGCTGTTTTCATCCACATTAATGCAAAAACAAATTCTCCAAGTGGGTCACCACTTGATAAACAGCATCTAAATACATTATCTTAAAAACCTAGTTAATGTATTTCATATATAAAAATCCAAGTATACACTGAATAAAATAGAAATTCATATAACATGCGTATGAACACACTTAATCACACTCAATGAGAAAAATGCTTTTCTTACTCCTGCTTTACAAAAGAAGAAACTGAGCCAGGAAATGTCAGAGACAGGAGTCAAAGAACACAGGCAGTCCGACTCCCCAAAAATCTAGACTTTAGATGCTTCAAACAGGTGTCTTCCAGTCATGGTTTTTGAACTTCATGGAAACATAAATGAAACATCTCTCCAAGGCTAACTGGATATTCCTTCTGAATATTCTAATGTAGACGATATAAAGGGCAGTCAACGCATAGGTTACCAATGACCATCAAGATGTGTAACTTTAATGTGTGCTATATTTACAAATAAACCCAGAAATGTTAGAAAACATCCTGTTTACGGGGAACATAATGTTAAACATGATAATTCTATGAGGGAACAATTCACATTTTTAAAACAGTAACTAGGCAAATTGAGTCTTCAAAATCTCCTCCAGAGCGAACAAATTTCTCACCACATGACACTGACAACTTACACAGTGAGCTTCACTTAGCTGCCGAACTCATTATATGTTTGGTCAAACAATATCTGTGGTGCACCAGACACCGTTCTGGCTGTGGAGCCACGTGAGGAACAAGACAGACATGGGTCCTGAGCTCTTGGAACTTCTGCTCCAGTGACAGTGGTCTGGACAACAAGCCAATAGATAAGTACAGGAAGGAGAAAACTGTCAGGTAGGGACAAGCACTTTTCAGAGAACTAAGATAGAGTGATGTCTGTGGGTGGGAATGTAAACTGGTGCAGCCACTGTGGAGCACAGTATGCAGGCTCATTAAAAAACTAAAAATAGAGCTATCATATGATCCAGCAACCCCATCCCGGACATGTATCCAAAAAAGATGAAAACTCTAATTTGAATAGATACATGCACCCTAATATTCATAGCAGTACTATTTATTTACAATAGCCATGACATGGAAATAACCTAAGTATCCATCGACAGATGAATGGATAAAGAAGACATGGGGGGGGGGTGTGTGTGTGTACATACACACAGACACAGACACACACACAAAGTGGAATATTACTCAGCCATAAAAATGAATAAAATAATGCCATTTGCAGCAACATGAATGGACCTAGAGATGATCATATTAAGTGATGTCAGAGAAAGATAAATCTCATATGACATCACTTATTTGTGGAATCTATAAAACGATATAAATGAACTTATTTACAAAACAGAAACAGACTCACAGACATAGAGAACAACCTTATGGTTTCCAAAGGGCAAAGGGCCTGGTAGGTGGGGGCGGGTGGTAAACTAGGAGTTTGGGAGTGAGAGGTACATACTCTACTACATATAAAATAGGTAACCGACAAGGGCCTACTGCACAGCACAAGGAACGTATTCAGCATCTTAGAATAACCCATAATGAAAAACAGTCTTAAAAAGTATATATATGTACATAAAAAACTGAATCACTGCTGTACACCTGAAACTAACACAACATTGTAAATGAACTCTACTTCAATTTTAAAAAAATTTTTTTAATAAAAATAAACGTAAAATAAAATAGAGTGATAGTGTAGCAGGTGGCTGGGTGCCCACCTCAGATTGGATGCTCGAGAGGCAGGACCCTGAGTTGAGATCCAAAGGGCACAAAGCGGCCCAGGAAAGATGAGACGCATTGCAGCCTGGAGAGCTTCTGCCTGTGTCTGTATGCTTCACCAAAGCAAGCACGGACTGCAGACACGGCAAACGCTTCCAGGGAATTACCCGCAACCATTCCAAACACTGCTTTGGGAACTGCTCAGCTTTCCTGCTGTAGCACTTACCCTGCAATGACCAACACATCTACTAGTAAGACGCCCCAGTCAGAACGAAACAGCCTTCACATCAGAGTTGGAGCCTTACCTTTCCTCGGTGGTTTCCTAGTGTCTGAGTCTCCTGAGCTGTCCTGATCTTCCCACTGCAACTAGAAATGACACACTCTAGTCTGTTCTTCAGCAGGAGGTCCTAGCTGGCTTGGAGTTCAAGTACATGCTTGTCAGTATTGGACATCTACAGAAAAGGAAATGAACACTTCCCAGGCTGCAACTTCTCCACCTAAGCTCCCAGAGAAGATGGACATATGCTCTCCCACATAGAGAGGGTTAGCCAGCGTATCAAAATTACAGGGCATTTGTAATAAGCCCCTCAGATTGGGCGCCCGCTGCCTGCAGGACCCTCAGACCAGCACCTGAGGAACCCTCGCCACCTTTCCCCACTCAGGTCCGTATGCAAAGAGCAGTTAACAGAGCTACATGGGAAACAGACACATAAATACAAGCTGCCAGACATTATCGCCTTTGAGATGTACAAGTGCCTGGAACTTACCCCCAGAGGAAGTGTGGACCACACGTGGTGTAAACATTCATTCATTCATCCAGAATGAGCAGGCTGAAGAGGTGTCCGTAATTCAAGCACAAAGCCCTGCAAGAGAAAACAAAAACACAGAGGTGCTGAGAAACAATTTTTCAAACATCAGAATTTTATAACTAAAGCTCAGTTTCTCAGCATTCTGCCCTATCCCGGGCTTGATACAAAAAGGGAGCATCTAAGAGAAATATCCAGTGCTGAGTGATGAACTATAAAGGAAATGTGAGGTCTTCCCACATCCTAATTGGAGAAGCAGATGTACTGCTTCACGCTATAACTTTATATGGCCAAGCCATTTTATCGATAGATATATGGAGGGAGGGAAGGAAAAAGGGAGGGGAGGGAGGGAGGGAAAGACAAATGATGGGGGGGGGGGGAGAAGAAGAGAAGTGGGGGAGATAGATGGATGGTTGAATAGAACGAGCCTACTGTTATCAAGCCACTATTCCACCCTCTGAGGATACAGCGGTAAATAAGAGCAAAAGTCTCTGCTCTCACTGAGCTTTATTCAAATGGGAGGAAGCAGTCAAACCAACAGGTAAATAAACAAATAAGAAAAATATCCTAGAGTGATACTTGCAATGCAGAGACATAAAACCGGATGATGAGCTAGTGAGTGACAAGCATCTAATTTAAATTGGAAGGTCAAGAAATAGCCCCCTGAGATGGCAACTAGGCTGAGATCTGAATGCTATTTCGAAATTACGGAAATGATCCCCCAGACAGAGGGACTAGCCAAGACCCTTATAAGTAGCAGCGAGTCAAGAGCAATGATCACGGCGTGTGGGGCAGAATCCACATGCAAGGGAGCGGAGTCAAAGGACCAGAGTTTCGTTACTAATTAAGCAGGTGGCTTCTGGGTCCTCTCATATTATGGAGGATACTATGGAGAATAATACTTTCCTCCTATGTCTGAAATGCTGCCCAGGGACATATTAAAACTCATGGCCCTGTTGGTCAACATACCAAAAAGCACCTCTCTTTTCTTTCACTGTTTAAAATGTTACAGGGCTTGGGACTTCCCTGGTGGCGCAGTGGTTAAGAATCTGTCTGCCAACACAGGGGACACGGGTTCGAGCCCCGGTCCAGGAAGATCCCACGTGCCGCGGAGCAACTAAGCCCACAGCTACTGAAGCCCACGCGCCTAGAGCCCGTGCTCTGCAACAAGAGAAGCCACCGCAGTGAGAAGCCCGTGCACCACAACGAAGAGTAGCTCCCGCTCGCCGCAACTAGAGAAAAGCCCATGCGCAGAGCAATTAAGACCCGATGCAGCCAAAAATAAATTTTTGAAAAATTGAAAAAAAAAATGTTACAGGGATTCCTTTCAGAGAATGAGACTTGTCTCTCCACTTTTTTTAATTGAACTACAGTTGATTTACAACATTGTGTTAGTTTCAGGTGGAGAGTTGTCTTTTTACAAAACATTATCTCGCCTCTGCTATGTACACAAGATGCTACGTTGTGGGAATAATTGCCTATGTGGCTCACAGTTCACAATCCTTGATAAAGAACGCAGACTTTGGAGCCAAAGGATCGGAGTTCAACCCCCAGCTCCCCCATTACCACCTGAGTGACATTATTTAAGTTGTCTGAGCCTCTGGTTTCTTCAACTATAAAATGGAAATGGTGCCTATTTTGTGGATAGGATAGTGCACATAAAATACTTAATAAAGTCGTTGAAAAATGTGAAATGCTCAAAGTGGCGATAAAGTACTTTCATTGTAAACCATAGCTATTGGGAAAGGTGTGGTTATCAATGATTCATGCTACAGAAATACACCTATAGAACCAGGAACAATGGCGATAACGATTTTCATTGAGAGATCATAGGATGGCCTACGGGTGGACCTATAAAAACCAGCCCAACTCCCTCTCTCTAAAAGGGAGAATTGAAAGCTTAAAGAGGTAGACTGATTTGCCCAAGGTGACATAACGGGTTCAGAGAAAATTTTTAGAAACCTAAATAATAGATATGTTTGGTCTAGAATGCCTGCCTTATAAGATAAATCCTAAAGAGACATAAATTTTGAATTCTCTTTGTAATTAACCCAGTATGGACAAGAAACTATTTCTGAACAGAATGGAAAATTAAACAAGCTTTGATGAACTCTATCTAAATACATTATACTGACAATTTTTAAAGGCCAAAAGTTACCATATCTTACTGATGGCCTGACAGACGGTTATTTCCTAACCAAGAAACTGTAAAATATAACACCCGCCACACTTTAATGTTTTCAATGATAACAGCAGATACTCAAGCATCTACTATGTGACAGAAGTTTCCACACATTCTTTCTGAATACTTTGCCATTTCATGCGTGTAACAGTCTTTTATTCTCCACACCCTTTGTACAGTATTACTGTGTCCTGCTGGAGAACTCCTAATTACCCCTCCAGATCAAGCTTACCTCCTCTTCCATGAAGCCTTCCCTGATCTCTTACTTTCCTCCCGCCAAGACAATGAAGTGTTATACTCCCCTCCTTCACCTCACTACGCTAATAAAGGCAGCCATGTTGCAATCGTTTCTTTTTCACTTGTCTGCTTCTAGAGTAGACGTTGATTACTTTGAATGTAAAGGGCTTATCTTTGTTTTCCTGATGTCAAGCACAGTGCCTTACACATGGGTGCTTAATAATTGTATGCCAAATGGATCGATGGAAGAATTGATGCCTTAAACTGCTAAGACAGCATGATTTAATTTTAGACTAGCCTTCTTTTCCATCCCATCACCATGACTTAAATTCCAAATAAAGAGTTTACAGTTTAACTACTGTGAGAGTTAACGTTATGTGTCCACTCAACCAGGCTATGGTGCCCAGATGTTTGGTCAAACACCAGTCTAGATGTTGCTGTAAAGGCCCTTTTTAGGTGGAATTAACATTGAAATCAGTAGACTTTGGGTGAAGCAGATTATCCTCCATAATGTAGGTGGGCCTCAGCGAGTCGGTTGAAGACATTAAAGCAAAGACGGAAGCTTTGCGAAGAAGGAATTCTGCCTCCAGACGGCAACGTAAAAACCCTGCCTGGGTTCCCAGCCGCCTGTCACGCAGAACTTGGACTCAAGGCTGCAACATCAACTTCTGCCTGAACTTCCAGACTGCTGGCCTGCCCTGTGGATTTCGGACTTGCCAGCGGCCCCACACCCCAATCACGTGAAACAGTTCCTCAAAGTCTCTTGATAGATAGAGGGAGGGAGGGAGGAAAGAAGGGAGGAAGGAAGGACGGAAGAAAGGACAGAAGGAAAGAAGGAAGGACAGAAGGAAGGAAGGGAGGAAGGAAGGGAGGACGGGAGGGAGGGAGGGAGGAAGGAAGGGAGGAAGGAAGGATGGACGGAAGAAAGGACAGAAGGAAGGAAGGAAGGAAGGACAGAAGGAAGGAAGGGAGGAAGGAAGGGAGGAAGGAAGGAAGGACAGAAGGAAGGAACGGAGGAAGGAAGGAAAGACGGAAGGAAGGGAGGAAGGAAGGAAGGGAGGAAGGGAGGGAGGAAGGAAGGGAGGAAGGAAGGATGGAAGGGAAGGAGGGAGGGAGGGAGGGAGGGAGGGAGGGAGGGAGGGAGGGAGGGAGAGGCAGGCTCCAGTTGGTTCTGATTCTCTGGATATCCTGATTAATATAATTACTAATCATTTTGGACTCAAACGATTTTAGGTAGGATTATGGAAGTTTATAGTACATCAGTTTAAGCCCTGTTCATTTTGCAGATGAAGAAAGGGAAGCCTAGAAAGGATAAATCAGACCTGCCACATAGAGAGTGGGAAAGAACTCGGGCTGCAACTCAGATCACCAAACAACGACCTTGGCTCTGGTCCCAGAACAGGTGACAATGGTTTTGTCAGTGACAAAGGAGCGGTTGCCGAAGTGCTCTTCCTTGGGTCCCAGTGTTCCCTTCCTGACCTCCCCCACTTTCTGTATGTATTCTGGAGCCACATGAGCAATTAGCTTTCATCTAGTTGGATGGACTCAAACCCACCTTCAATAAGCAGATATTCTCTCAACAGTGCAGACTGGATTTAGCTGCCATCTAGAGCCATGTTTTAAGGTAATTCAACAATGGGACAGGTACTGCAATCTCCTGCAACTCCAGAAAGGTCTAAGAGGGCCCTGTGTGTAAAGTCTACGTGATTCAAGGCGGTGCTGGGTAAACTACATCTACCGTAAAACTCTAGTGATTCTACATTATTAGTTACGCAAAGAGTATGCTTATGTCTATGACAGCACGTAGGTAGCCTGTGTAGACAAAATCATCCATCAACAGATTTCACTCATGCTCTTTTCAGTGTGGAAACCTGCCATCCAAAAGCCCCTGAGCTGCCTGCTTGTCACCATGATATCATTTTAATTCATGAACATAGCTTACATTTTTCTCTTGAGTTTTGTGATGAAAAGCTGCCCCCACACCTTCCCTAAAGGCTGAATGTACTTGAAGCTTCAGCTACATAACAGTTAAAAAAAAAAAAAAAAAAAAGGGGGGCCACACCTAAAGAAAGGCTACAACATTCATCAATCCAGAAGCCTGTGGCCAAGCCCTGGCCTAAGTTCCCAGCACCCAGTGTTTATAAAACTTTCACTACTGGGCCAACCAGGTCAAGGAGAAAGTGCTGGGGAAGAGAAAGATAAATTACTACTTCACCATGCCTTGAAAATAGGCTGCTCGCTACCCAACTAGGTAAGAAGAATGCATTTCCCGCTGAGAAATCTCTCTTTAAAATTCACGCCTTCTTCAGATTAAATCCCCTTCGTAACTACTATCTCTCTGACTAAAAACATGTCTTCAAGTTTCTGGGTTTCCTTTAGCCTTGCTCTATCAGCGAGGCAGCTTATCAATTCAGAGAGTCAACCCAGTGTTTGTAGTAAAAGAATACAGCAAGTGGGAGGTGTTCCAGGAGCCAGAAAGGGGCTAGGAGTAAACGGAACTCCTGTCTCCATGAACCCCTCGTGTGACCCACGTCTGCGCCACCTGACGGAGCCCGCCAGCATCGCCATCCACAGATGGATCATTTCTTACCTCTGTCTCTCAGGCCCGTAGTGATTTCAGAGACATAATGAACAAACCCCTCTGAGACTCGTACTCCAAGGTGGGAGGAGGGGCGTGCTGGATGCCTTCATTAAATGACAATTTTCACCAGCTTCTCACACTGACACTAACACCCTGTTCCCGCACAAAGAACTCATGGAATCAGATGCCGCCCTTAACAAAAGACGACGGTACAGCCGCCCAGGAGACTATAGCATGTTAGAGAATCTGCCGTCCTGACAAAGGGGTGATTGATTACAATGAAAATAGGCAGTTTCGGTCTGTCCTCCCCAATTAGCAGACTTCTGGGACCCACGGAGCACAGCATTTACTGCTTACTACGAACCAAGTCACAGCAAGTCCCTTGTTATTTATAAAACAGCTCATTTGAAACACCAAAACAGAAACAAAAACAAAACGACAGCAGGACGCAGGACAGGGCATATCCATCTGGGCCACTGTATTCCCTGGGCTGGTGACCCTGTCAGCCAATCTGGCCTCTGTTTAGAGGTAAGTGTTCCCTGGGATTCCCACAAAGTTCATGTATCCAGAGAGAAAATTCGAGGATGCCGAAGTAGGCGCATTATACCTTGAATGCCTACGTGCAGGTCATTTATTCAGTTAATTCAATTCAATTCAAGAAGTATCTGTTGAGGGACTTCCCTGGTGGTCCAGTGGTAAAGAATCTGCCTTCCAAAGCAGGGGATGAGGGTTCGATCCCTGGTCGAGGAAGTAAGATCCCACATGCCGCGGGGCAACTAAGCCCGCGCGCCACAACTACTGAGCTCACGCACCTCAACGAGACGGAAGCCCACGCGCTGCAACGAAAAGATCCCGTGCGCTGCAACTAAGACCTGATGCAGCCAAAAAATTAAATAAAATAAATAAATATTTTTTTAAAAAAAGAAGTATCTGTTGAACGTCTATTGTGTTCAAGGTACTACGCTAAGTGTTGGGAATACGATGGTGATCAGAAGCCTGCGGACAGTCTCGCCAGCCTGTAAATAAATAAGCCATCAGTCACAACACAGTGTGGAGACGATTACAGTCCAGAGGGGCAGATGCTATGGAAGCTCACAGGGGTGGCAGCATGAGACGACACTGCTAAGCATCCTAGCCCATCCCTGGCCAAGACAAAAGAAACTGATTTAGCATTGATGTCTTAAAGCCACCCCTGAATTTTGGCTTCTAGACGAAGAGATGAGCCTCATCCAGTTGACGGACACTCAGGGAGTGACTTTCTTCATGAGATAACTGCAGTGTAACAGTTCCTAATCACTTCCCAAACCACAGCATCCATGCACCACGAATTACACACACTCAGCACCAGGGCAGGCTCGCAAACCAATTATGACACAGCCTTGGGCATGCGGAAAACAGAAATGAGTCAGGCAACCACCTCGGGCATGAGAAACTCAAAACTATGGGGGCAGAGACTACCTGGATGATCGTGGCAGGAGATACCTGCTTCCTTCTTGCTGTCTCCTGAGAAATAACGGTCCCGCCCACCTCTACTTCTTCCAGCCCTATGAACACTCAGGACCATCCTATCATCACTCCTAGCACCTCTTGAAGAAGAGAGGAGAGAGAAGAAAGGCAGCGGATGACTCATAAACAAACAAAACAGAATGTTTGTATGTGGAGGTTGGGGCGTGGGGCGTGTGTTTAAAAAAAAAGCAGCAGGGCCCCAGTTAACCGTCTTTTTACATCCCTGTCCATCCATCATGTTCTCCCTCCTACTTGGTTAGCAACACAAGCTCTAAGCATAATAAGGCCCCACCTTTATAGGGATAACAGGCAAACTATCCCATTTAATAGCTAAAGGAATGACGGAAGGAAATGATATCCATTCATTTCTTACAAGCACATCATTTCCTTTATCCCATCCTTAGAATGAGTTCCTTTACAGTAACTGAAGAATCACAGGGATGAAAGAAGGAAATAAATGAGATCAAATGAGGTACTGTTGAATAACTATTAAATTAACAAATCAGCACAACACAATAGCTTATAAAAGGTGGCATGATCACAGATATAGGGAACAAACTAGTGGCTACCACTGCGGGGAGGCAACAGAGGGAAGGAGGAATGGGACGTACAAGCTATTGGGTATAAGACACGCTACAAGGACATATTGTACAACGTGAGGAATAGAGCCAATATTTTGAAATAACTAAATGGAGTGCAACCTCTAAAAATTGTATTTAAGAAACAGGTGGGGGCTTCCCTGGTGGCGCAGTGGTTGAGAGTCCGCCTGCCGATGCAGGGGACATGGGTTCGTGCCCCGGTCCAGGAGGATCCCACATGCCGCGGAGCAGCTGGGCCCATGAGCCATGGCCGCTGAGCCTGCGCGTCCGGAGCCTATGCTCCGCAACGGGAGAGGCCACAACAGTGAGAGGCCCGCGTACCACAAAAAAAAAAAAAAAAACAAAAAAACAGGTGGCATGAGCAACAGAAGAAAACACATGGAGAAGTTACCCTACAACATGGATTTAATCCTCCTTTAGTGAAAGGGTCTACTGACCTTAAAATAGGAAATAAACTCGAAAGGGCGTGCACCTGAAAATGGCATACAGTGGCAAGGTGATTCAAGAATCCCTGAATTTAAGTAGACTACAGAAAGATCTGTCCTTGAATGCTTTAGTATCACAGGCTGCCACCAAATGATGGTGGTGATAAAAGAGTTCGGCCTCCTGAACTTTTCAAATCTGCCACACTTTTCCTTCCTGGAAACAGAGCACAAGCTAATGCTTCAATGGACAAAGGAATATTTTCTGACTGGCCCGTCCCTGTGGACCTCCAGGAAACAATGATCTCAGAGTCATGAGCTTAGCTGAGAAAGTTCATGCCGTAGAACCTGCCAGAAAAGCACCAAATTCATCCCGAGCAAGACTCGTTTCAAGACTGCTTTAGCTGTTCTCCTGCCCTCAGGTCACATCTCACAGGTTCATCCTCAAGGCTGAGGATGTTGTTCGGGTTTTAAACATTCTCTCAGATGATACTTGATAGCAACACAATACATAGCATGTTAATGTCACTATAATCTAAAAGATGCCACACTTGACACTTGAAGAAGTCATGCTGTTTTTACCTAAACTTCTGTCTCAACTCAAATTTTTTTAAATGGTTTTTTCACGTTATTGAGCGTGAGAGGTCTTTTAAAAATATTTATTTATTTTTTTTTTTTTTCAGCTGCATCGGGTCTTAGTTGCGGCACGTGGGACCTTTCATTGCGGTGTGTGGGTTCTTTGTTGCGGTGCACAGGCTTCTCTCCAGTTGTGCCACACGGGCTCCAGAGCACAGGGTCTCTGTAGTTGCGGCACTCGGACTCTCTAGTTGTGGCACGCGGGCTTAGTGGCCCTGCAGCAAGTGGGATCTTAGTTCCCTGACCAGGGATCGAACCGGCATCCCCTGTATTGCTAGACGGATTCTTAACCACTGGACCACCAGGGAAGTCCCTAAAGTCAAATATTTAGGAAAAAGAAAATGTGGGCTATATACACCTTGCCCACAAAGATGTATACTTTTACTTCCACAAATAAAGAATGTGTAGGTTTTACAGTAAATTCTCTTTTGAACACCTTTCATAAATGTTTTAATGTCCTCCCACTGACAAACAGTACACGTGAAATAAAGAGGTACCAGCTCACAGAGAAGGCTCTAGTGATTCTGTGTCACTGGTATGGAAATCGGAGATAAGGTTTCGCACAACGCAAACAAATACAAAAAAATGACAGCCACGGTATAGGTGATGAAGCCTTTCTGAAAGGTGAGAGAAACACTTGGCAGAAGACTGCTTTAGTTTTTGATTCATCAATTAATTTTGCAAAAAGAAGCACATGTGAGAGTTCCCAGTGGTCAAACAGCTGTGGCTGTTTCATTCCATTATTACAGGAATGAAATGTAATGACCCAAGAAGTAAACCAACATCAGAAACTTTTTGAACAAACAGTAGGATCCATAAAATGCAGCCTATGGTTTCACACTACGTATATCTGAATCTCCAGCTGTACTGACTGTAGCTGACAAATAACTCATTTTAATTTAGTAACATTTAAGTCCCAGTTAACAGCAAAGTGTGATGTTGGGCACCATGAATGAACCAAAGATGAATCAGACCCGGCACCACGAATCAAAGGGCCTAGAGTTAGCAAGGGAGAAAAGACAGCAAAGACATTATACGTTACATAAAGAGGCAGGAAAAACTGGACATGTGGGATGGGAGCAAGATGACACTATGAAGAATGCCAGAAACTTCCCTTGGTTTAAAAAAAAAAGAAAAAAGAGAAAACACCAAAACAAAACAAAATCCATTAAATCTATCCAAAGCAGGCATTCTCAGCAGCAACACCACTCAGATCATCAAGTCAAACTAGAGCAAGAGGATTTGAGTACAGCCTAGAAGGAGAAGAAAACAAAACACACCTAACAAAACAAGACAAAACAATTAACCTCTACAACGAAACAAACTACAGAACTTTTCAAAACAAGTTTGGAGGTTGCAGGGCACCTGTTTCCAAAGATAAAGGCAGACTCTGCATCCACAGATGAGACAGGCTGGGATCAAGAAAGACGGCCCAGGGGTGATGCCCACCAGAGCATCGCTGGGCGCAGCTGGGGAGCAGCTTGGACAGGAAGGATGTGACACTGGGCTGGGCAGAGCAGGACAGGCTTGCCTGTGGACCTGGCCTTGAAGAACTGTCCAGCTTGGACGTGGAACCAGGGAGGTCCTGCATTGTCATAAGGGGGAAAGCATGGATGAAGGACAGAGAGACCAGGAAGCCCAAGACCCACATAAGACGCAGAGCAGCATCAAGTGCGATGAAGCACAGCACGGAGTGAAGGCAGAGAGAGAAGCAGGTGAGGATGGAGCCCCTCCAGCCCAGGCTGCCGCCTGCGCTTAGTCATGAGACGGTGACCGCAAAAGCAGACGTGCATGCCAGCAACCCATGAGCCCCTCCCACTGGCACTAGCCCGGCACCATTCATCGACATGGAATGAAAATTAACTGTAGTTCATAATGATGAAAATTAACAAGAAAATCCTAAAGTGTTTGCAAAATAGGAGAGAGTTCATTCATAAGAAGGCTGGAGCACGTGGTAAGGAGTTAGGAGAAAACCCCTTGACGGTCCCTGACTTTGGATCATTTATCTACCTCTCTAAACCTTATTTCCATCCATGCAAAATGGAAATGATGACACCCACCTCCCGGGGCTGTTGTGAAAGCAAAATGAGAAAATATCTTTAAATTACCTGACATGGGGCTTAGTCCAAGTCAATAAATGTTAAATAATAGATGTTAATTCTCTCTTCTTGTCCTGGCTTCTGGGATGTAGAAAGAAATGCAGGCTTTCTTCCACAGGGAGCAGCACGAATAAAAACTTTGCATTATTTTTAATAAGCACAAGGCTAGCAAGATGACTCAGTAATACCAAGTAATACTTCAAAGTCCGTTACTAACAAATACTGTAAAACATTTTTTAAAAAAATATTTCTCTAGGAACTGAGTAAGTGGGTAAATTAAATACTAAAAGGAAAATGTCAATCGGGAAACTGGCACAATTTGACTTGGAGATTATTGTGTTTCAATATCTATAGTAATATTCTGAAACTATTTTCATAATATTCCAAAATCAAGAGCTATTAAATTAATTGGGGCACTGAAGCCTCCTCCAACCCCAGACCAGCAAGGGAGCCTTCTGAACGGGCAGGTAATTGTACATCTGTTTCTGAGTTTAGCATCAGACTGGGCCCTATGGCACTACTGTTCTTTAGAAAAAATTACCCATCACTGTGAAAGGTGCTCAACACACATTAGGAGGTTGTAGAATAAACAGCTTCCGGTCCTTTGGGCCCAAAGTAAAATAAACTAGGGGAATTGTTGAGAAATGAGCATAAATTATGGCAAATTTATTAAATGTGAACTCTGTGTATGCAAAATAAAAAGGATTTGGGGGAAAGGATATGAATTTCAAATTCTCAGTAGGTTGATGTGACTGAGGGCTTTGCTATGCTATTTTCCTAATTTTGCTCTTCCTATGGCCAACCATTCAGCAATCAATCTCTACCTTCTCTCCTGAGACCAAACCAGAGAGTCCAATTAGCATCAAATTACAGTTACTGTACCTAAACGATTTGTACATCGCTAAACAACTATAATCACAGAATTTCCTTAGACTGAAAGTACTTCAGACATTTAATTTTAATTACTTCAGCATGGAATCAGCAACATATTTCCCACAGGTATTTTATTACCTGTTTTTCATGAGGATGACTAACTAAGATGTCAATTAGAAAATAGCTGTAAATGGAGAGGGGGTGGGGCAGGACAGTGACCTACGCATTTATTGATTCTTACAATGTGAAATACATTTACAGGGACAGTCTAGGAATATAATTTGAGTCAAAATTTCAGGGCCCATAATGAATGTTCCATTCCCTTTCTACCTCTTAGACCTCCCACAGGAACTCTACCACCCATGCCTCAGACCTCAACCAAACTGCTATTAATAACTCCTTCCAGCTCAAACCTAAACTGCTGGATGCCTCCCAGAATTGTCTACCACCTCACTCCTAATGCCTAAGGCATCCTGTCTGCCCTGTCCCTGCTAACTCTACCACCTAGATTCTCTCCTTTGCCATTATTATCTTTTTCCTACAGTTATCATGGTTTATTTTATTTTATTTATTTTGGCTGCATTGAGTCTTCACTGCTGTGCACGGGCTTTCTCTAGTTGCAGCGAGCAGGGGCTACTCTTCCTTGTGGTGCGTGGGCTTCTCCTGTTGCGGAGCACGGGCTCTAGGCATGCGGGCTCCAGTAGTTATGGCACATGGGCTCAGTAGTTGTGGCTCACGGGCTCTAGAGTGCAGGGTCAGTAGTTGTGGCACACGGGCTTAGTTGCTCCGCAGCATGTGGGATCTTCCCAGACCAAGGCCTGAACCCGTGTCCCCTGCATTGGCAGGTGCATTCTTAACCACTGCACCACCAGGGAAGCCCCATTTTGCCATTATTTTATACTGATTCCTTTGTCAAGTCTTGTTCTCACTTCATTCGAAAACTTAGGGACTCCCAAGTGATATTAGGCAAGGAAAGAAGAGGTAGAGTCATTATATCCTCAACTCCCAAGGAAACAAAAAGACAAAGATGAAGTTTTTCTTCAACAGTTGGTTGCTGGATTTTTTTTTTTTTATTTCCAATGTAGTGACACAAAAAAAGCCAATATTCTATTTAGCTTACCTTTCATCTTTGTGCTGTAACAGAACTTGACTTCATTAAAAAATATTTCTATGGGGGCTTCCCTGGTGGCGCAGTGGTTGGGAGTCCGCCTGCCGATGTAGGGGACATGGGTTCGTGCCCCGGTCCAGGAAGATCCCACATGCCGCGGAGCGGCTGGGCCCGTGAGCCATGGCCGCTGAGCCTGCGCGTCCGGAGCCTGTGCTCCGCAACGGGAGAGGCCACAACAGTGAGAGGCCCGCGTACGGCAAAAAAAAAAAAAAAAAAATTTCTATGGCATTAAGCATGCTCGTGAAAATCTTCTATATGAATTAGCCAGAGGGTTTTTTAACTTTATACACAAGTTGAATATTTAATCCAACCCAGTCTCCCCTTACTACCTTACACTCACTCCCATCCCACAGTAGGAGCAGAGAGTAATCTGGAGGAGCTAGAATCACATTCCCAATCCAGTGTGCTCTGGCTCCGTATCCCCCGACACCCCACTATCCTTGCCCAGAACCGCACCTGCTCCAGCATCCTTATCTAGAGCTGCTCTGAGAGCCAGTCCTTCTCTACCATTTTACCAGCCACCCACTCCGTCCTCGAAGTCCCCCAGGCCCTGGTCGTGAGATCAACATTGGTGGTCCATCTCCAGCTCTACTGACAATTCTCTGAGATTCTAATAACATTTTAAATAGCACTGGGATCAGTTCTCAAGACAGAAAGTACCTCAATGACAGTTTAAGAGTTAACAGTCTCTTAGTCCCTTAGGAAGAACTTAATAAGCATACAAGAAAAGGCGTATTGGTACCAACAAGGATCTACAGTATAGCACAGGGAACTATATTCAATATCTTGTAATAACCTATAATGGATAAAAATCTAAGAAAGAATAGATATGTATATGTGTACGACGGAATCACTTTGCTGTACACCTGAAACTAACACAACATTATAAGTCACTATACTTCAATAAAGGTTAAAAAAACTGTTAAAGGTGTACTGATAATAATAATTTGAAAAATATGTTAAAGAAACATCAATACACTCAACTTATTAGATAAGATTAATATGCTTCAACCTTATCCAGATATTTTAAAGTCACGGTACATTAACTATTTTACAAAAGACTAACTTTGGAAGTAAATTAACTCTGATATAGAGAGGAGCTCATGACTAAGTTTATCATTAGGCATCGTGCTTTGGTTAGAACCCTTGTAGCCACATTGGCAAATCAGTAATATCAGCTGTTGATCAGGCGTGAATTAATATGATCTATGTAGGACCTGGTATCATGATAGCATTGTCAATACAGGACTGCACCTGCCGTGGGTCTTCTTTCAGATGATAAAATCAGTATTTTGGTTCTAGGTGGATCTAACTAACAAGTCACTTTGGGAAAAGCACACTTAAGGTCTCTTACTCTGTCCAGAATCACTTGGCATTTTCCACCTACCAGCCTCAAAACATTTTGCAGGGATTACGATGTCTGAAAGTCTTTCATCTCTGGGCATGAAAGGTGCTAATGAGTATTTGTTGGGAAGCACTCCCACACTGCCCTGTAGGAAGATTCAGAATTCTTCTAAGGGTGTTTACTGCAGGTAGGAAAATGTTACCTTTGAGGTGGAAATTACAATGGACTTTTAATCACGGGGAGGTGGGGCTGCTCACTGCTGAGCAGAGACCAGGCACCCTTCAATTCTCATTTTTCCTCAGCTGCTACACTGGGTGCAACCTTGAGCCTCACCCTCTTGCTCTGGGAATCCAGGTTAAGTACACAGAGTCCCAGTAGAAGCCAAACTGAAGTGGAAACATTTGTATAATATCACAATTATACAAAGTGGGACTTGGCTATAGTCTCAGGCCCTTCTATAAAAGGTCTTAGTCAATCTGAAACACGAAAAGTACCAGGTACAACTAAAAATGGATAATAATACAGTCTAATACAGGGTCTTTCTAAAGTCTTTTAATTTCTAAACTTTAATACCAGGTTTTAAGCATAACAAATATCGACTTATGAGTGGCATCTAAAAGACTTAGTTCCTAATAGGAAATATGGATTTGAATTTTGCTAACTATAGACTATTTCCCCTCAGTGAACACTGTTCATTTATCACGGGATCTATAAGAAATACTCTGTACGCAGCTTCTTGGCCCTCCGTCCTCCGCTGGAGTCCTTGACTCCCCTCCCCGCCCGAATTCTCTGCCTCCTTCTTGAGCTCCTTCACCTCCACCCCCCTCCTTGGATGTTCTGCAGTCCCAGTCTTGGTCCTCATCTTGCCACTTCGATATTCTCTTTCTGGTGACTTCATGGCTTCCACTCTGATGGATGGCAAGTGAGTCTTCTTCTCCAGCTTTAAATGGAGGAGATGGCTCTTCTCAGCTCCAGATGCATTTAGAGAGCTACCTGTTGTGCCACCTCGAAATCAGGATGACCCAAACTGAACTTATACATTATTCCAACCCTACCCTGCACCCAAGTAACCCGGTTCTGGGTACCCAAGCCAGGACAACGGTCCCTCCAAGTGGGCTACTCTCACAAGATGCAACCCCCTCAGTTACACTAGTCTTGCCTGGCCTTTCCCTCAGTTTGCACTTCCAGGTGTCAGCAGACCTCCTGCACCGTCAGCGTCTCTTTCACATGCCTCCCTCTCCTCTGCTGCACTGCGTTCATGCATACCCCAGACGACCTTCTTGTTTCCTACAGGAATACCCCCAGGCCTTCCTCCATCCACAAATCTCTTCTCCAGTAGGCAGAAGAAAATTCACAAATCGGATGCTATGACGCTCCATCCCTTACAACTAAAAATCCCAAACTTCTTTTAAGGGCACACAAAACTCAACTGACCCTTCCAGCTCCTGTCTGGCCAGCCTCCAATGCAAACTCCTTACGGCCCACGGCATCCAGTGTTGTCCAGTGCCTACATGGCTTCTGTGCGGTGAGAATGCCCCCCTCTGCTTTGACTGCTCAGCAAATTTCTCCTCATTCTCAAAACCAACTTATGTGGTTCTTCTGAGATGTCCTCGCTAACAAATCTCTGTTCGAACACTTATTACACTACACAAATTCTTTGCTCATACGCCCGTCTGTTTTACTAGGGCACAAACTCTGCTGTGAGTCTGTTCTTACTTCAGCATTGCCTAACACAGGGCATGATAAAGACTATATGAGCACAGAGTGTTTGCTGAATGAACAAACTAATAAACACAGACAAGTTCCAGAAGATAGTTGTCCTAATGTAATAAATCCATGCTGAAATGCTGCTTCCACTTTCTTCCTACCATCCATAAATCCAGTTATTTCTGGCTCAAGCGTCTCCTTATCTTGATGAAGATTCCATAGAGACATGCCCCAAAGTTGTCTGGAAAGCCAGAGCATCCCTATTCATTTCTATAATACGTAAGCACACGTTCAGAAAATATTTCTTATACGTTCAAAGCCCAAGCTGAACCACAAGGCTCCCTAGTGAAGACACATAAATAAACGCGCTTTCTTGGGAACTAAGTCTCCACCCACACCTCAGGGCATCATCATCCCAACATAAATTGCCCTTTAAAAGAGTAGGACGATCAATGTGCCCTAATATTTTTAAGGTCTTTTGCCCTTAGTTATTTATCATCTCCCTGTTTAACCCATCATAAAGAAATTCCTGAGGAACTGCCTTCGAGTCAGGAAGGATATGCTTACCAGATATATATTTCAATGAATACTGACTGCATGGAACAGGATTTTTTTTAAAAGAACCAAAGTAAGCCAAATTTCATTTTGCAAAGGAAGTAACTGTCCAGATAGCAAACTGCAGACAACACATACGATGGCAAAACTCACAATACAGGTAAAAAACAGCAAGATAATTTATTTCTTCAGTATCTCTATTGTTTCAATTTTCTTTCTTTTTTTTCGGGGGGGGGTTCGCGGGCCTCTCACTGTTGTGGCCTCTCCCGTCGCGGAGCACAGGCTCCGGACGCGCAGGCTCAGCGGCCATGGCTCACGGGCCCAGCCGCTCCGCGGCATGTGGGATCTTCCTGGACCGGGGCACAAACCCGTGTCCCCTGCATCGGCAGGCGGACCCCCAACCACTGCGCCACCAGGGAAGCCCAATTTTCTTTTTTTTTAATAAACATGCCAATTTTTTAAATAAATAAATATATATATTTATTTGTTGTTTGTTTATTTATTTTTGGCTGCACTGGGTCTTCATTGATGCGCGTGGGCTTTCTCTAGCTGCGGCGAGCGGGAGTTACTCTTCGTTGCGTTGCTCGGGCTTCTCATTGCAGTGGCTTCTCTTGTTGTGGATCACGGGCCCTAGGCACGTGGGCTTCAGTAGTTGTGGCTCTCAGGCTCCAGGGCGCAGGCTCAGTGGTTGCGGCGCATGGGCTGAGTTGCTCCGCGGCATGTGGGATCTTCCCGGACCAGGGCTCCAACCCGTGTCCCCTGCATTGGCAGGGGGATTCTTAACCACTGCGCCACCAGGGAAGTCCCTCAATTTCCTTCACTTAAATCATAGTGGGAAGCTACACAGTGACTCAAAACCGATGACAAAGCAAATAATCTGCACTTGTTTCTATTCTTCGAATTAAACAGCTGCTATACATAATATTAACGTAGCGCAGGGTGTTTCTTCCATACTAAAATGACTGTGCACAACTACAGAGACTATCAGCCTTTTTCCATGCCTCTACCATGTACTGGTAATTCCTTGTTACGTCCATTTCTTATCTTCTTTTGGTGTCCAACTTCACACAGGCACAGATGGTTACCAAGATTACATGCAAATACATGCTGCTTTATAGAATCTCTGATATCCATTTCTCCAAAGGTGTGCCATTATTTCCTTCCAGTGAATGGAGCTCTACTTCTTCTCTGATTGAACTTGAATCAAACCATGGAAAATCAGGCTAGAATGTTTACTAACAGCTACCAGTCACTGTAAAGGATGGTATGATACCAGGCAGGTTCCACTCACAGAATTTCCTAAAGGGGGAAATGGAACGAAAATAGAGTATCCTGCAGTTGAGAAGTCAATAGAAGAGAGAAAGTGCTCTCTGGGGAAGGGCAGTCCTGGATTCGAATCGTGCCTCCACCACTTTCTTAATCAGGACTGAGATCCCTACCTCACAGGGCTGTGGTGATTAGATGGTCAGTGTGTATTAAGCACCCAGCACAGACCTCACCTCCAAGCTCCAGGCTGTCTACCTGCCACTTCCACCAGGCAGTCTCAAGGGCAATGAAAACTCAACACTCCCTCACCCCCAGCTCATCTCCAAGGCCTGCTGATGGTTCCTCCTCAGTATCTTCCCAGCATACCCACCTCCCTCCACCCCCTCAGCTGCCACCCAGTCCACGACACCAACTCTCTCCACCTTTAAAACCCTTTTGGAGTCTTCCCCATTCTCTTGGATGAACACCAAGATCCTTAATAGGATCTACAAAGTCTTGCAAAGACAACCCTTACCTGCCTCCCTGGCTCACCTTCCTCCATTCTCCTTCCTACCTCCTAACACTACAGCCACACTGCCTCCTGCCTCAAGGCCTTTGCACACACCACCACTCCTTTGCTTGAAATGGAGGGACCTTCTTTATTCCCTACCCCACTCTCGGCCTGATTATTACCTTTCCTGATCCTCAAAGCTAGGTCAGGTCCACCTCTCAATGAAGCAAATGCTTCGTCCTTCAAAGAACTTTTCACAGTTGAGATAGTTTATTTTTACTTATGTAATTAATCAATGTATATCTCTTCTACTTCACCCTAAACTCAAAGGAGGGTAGGGAGCTAACAAGTTTTACCACTATCTTAGTTTAGGTGTTCCTGAAACAGAGCCTAAGAGAAGGACTTGTGTACAGATGGGTCATTTGGAAGGTCATCCAAGAGGAAGGAACAAGAGAGAGTAGGGAGGGTGAAACAGGGAAGAAGGATGAGTTACCAAGGCCAACACTGTGGACAACAGGGATCAATCCCAGGGTATCCTGGGAGCCATGCATATGCCAGCTGGGACTGTCCCCCTGCACGAAGGAGGCAGAAGCATCTGTCTACTGGCTTCCATACCCTCCGGGTTTCAGGCTGTGCCCAGAGGTGTTAACTCTCCCATCTCCGGTCTGCGCTTCCACACTAAGTGGGCACCCACAGCATCAGAACCAGGGAAGAGAACAGGTACAAGGTGGTCACCACAAAGGGTATCTCAGACACACTGACCACCCCTCAAAGCTGTGTCTGAAAAAGGTGGGTCATGAGGCTGTGGCTCAGAGAGCTGGTGTCCCCATGCCCAGCACAGAGCCTGGTTCCCCAGAACCTCATCAACAGTGGTGGTGGTGGTGGGTCTCCAGATCATCATCTTTTTTCAGATAAATATAACTTCTTCCCAACAGCACTGGTAGAGTATAAAAACAAGTTTGGGGGCTTCCCTGGTGGCTCGGTGGTTGAGAGTCCGCCTGCCGATGAGGGGACGCGGGTTCGTGCCCCGGTCCGGGAAGATCCCACATGCCGCGGAGCGGCTGGGCCCGTGAGCCATGGCCGCTGAGCCTGCGCGTCCAGAGCCTGTGCTCCGCAACGGGAGAGGCCACAACAGTGAGAGGCCTGCGTACCGCAAAAAAATAAATTAAATAAATTAAAAAAAAAAAAAAAAAAAGTTTGGGAAAGAAGGGAAAGTTAATTCTGCTATGATGTCTTAGAAGGTCTCTCCACAAGGGGGTACTCAGGATTGGGGGAGAGGGGTTCCTATCATAACAAAAAGAGTGTGAAGTTTTATACTGTTGCAATGAGAAGGTGATTATGTGTTTCATAGTGTATGTAGCTACATTTCATAACTTGGGCATACTTCCCAAACATTATGTTTGTCTCTAGGACATTTAAGAAATTATGTTTGACAGCGGACTTCTTTGTTTTGCGATAATTTTAAAAAATCATTTTTTAAAATTTATTTTTAACATCTTTATTGGGGTATAATTGCTTTACAATGGTGTGTTAGTTTCTGCTTTATAACGAGGTGAACCAGCTATACATATACATATATCCCCATATCTCCTCCCTCTTGCATCTCCCTCCCACCCTCCATATCCCACCGAGCTGATCTCCCTGTGCTATGTGGCTGCTTCCCACTAGCTATCTATTTTACATTTGGTAGTGTATATATGTCCATGCCACTCTCACTTTGTCACAGCTTACCCTTCCCCCTCCCCATGTCTTCAAGTCCATTCTCTACATCTGCGTCTTTATTCCTGTCCTGCCCCTAGGTTCTTCAGAACCTTTTTTTTTTTTTAGATTCCATATATATGTGTTAGCATATGGTATTTGTTTTTCTCTTTCTGACTTACTTCACTCTGTATGACAGACTCTAGATCCATCCACATCACTACAAATAACTCAATTTCGTTTCGTTTTATGGCTGAGTAATATTCCACTGTATATATGTGCCACATTTTCTTTATCCATTCATCTGTCGATGGACACTTAGGTTGTTTCCATGTCCTGGCTACTGTAAATAGAGCTGCAATGAACAATGTGGTACATGACACTTTTGGAATTATGGTTTTCTCAGGGTATATGCCCAGTAGTGGGATTGCTGGGTCATATGGTAGTTCTATTTGTAGTTTTTTGAGGAACCTTCATACTGTTCTCCATAGTGGCTGTATCAATTTACATTCCCACCAACAGTGCAAGAGAGTTCCCTTTTCTCCACACCCTCTCCAGCATTTATTGTTTCTAGATTTTTTGATGATGGCCATTCTAACTGGTGTGAGGTGATACCTTTATTCAATATCTTATAATAACCTATAATGGAAAATAATCTGAAAATATATATATATGTATATATGTAACTGAATCACTTTGCTGTACACCTGAAACTAACACAATACTATAAATCAACTATACTTCAATTTAAAAAAAAGGAAGCTATGTTCGGACAGTAGAAAGCAAATATTATATTTATGTTTAACATAATGGGAGACTCTGAGGTGAAAATGGCCTTAAGACGTTGACTAGGTGATACAGCTGTATAATGCTCTTCCTAATCCTAAAGCTTCTGTAAATTCCTTAAGATTCCTTAATATCTTCACGGATGACTGTTAGCAACTAGTAAAATGTTGCAAAATGGGGCACTTACACATACAGATCATTTCGGTCAAATCCTTTAAACTTAAGGACTTTACCTGCTTAAGAGTCACAGATTAAACTAAGATTTAGAGAGTGTTTATTACACACATGGACCTCGCTGAGGTTGTGTGGAGACGAAAGAAGAATAGATTCAGTTCCTGGCATAAAAGGATGATCTAGCACAACCTAGGCCAGGAAGTAGACCTAGATTCACATGATAATGGCAGGGTGAAAAGCAAAATGTTATTTAAAACCAAAACTAACTGCCCCCACTTCTGTCTCCTGAAGAAGAAGCACAGTTCATACCTGTGGAGACATCAGTCTTTCAATTTCTCCTTTCCACTGAGAAGATTCATGAAGGAAGGAGAAAGAAAAAGCAGAAATTTCAAATCCTTTCTCAGGTCTTCCATGCATATGAAAGGTGAGTAGAGAGCCCTTTGTCTTTTTTTTTTAATTGAAGTATAGTTGATTTACAAAGTTGTATTAGTTTCAGATTCTTTTCCATCATAGGTTTTTACGAGATACTGAATACAGTTCCCTGTGCTATATAATAGGTCCTTGTTGATTATCTACTTTAGAGAGTCTTTGTCTTTAGCAGTTAATGGAAAGGGGCTCCAGAAATGGAGAAAGCCAGGAGATCCACGCCAACAGTTAAGGAAGAGAGAGACCAAGCAAAATGCCAAGAGCCTGGGAGCTTCAGGCAGTTGTGGTTGTGAGATCCCAGTGGTGGGATGGCCAGAGGTCTCCTCGAAGAACTGACAGTGTGACCTTCAACTTCAAGATGTTACACTGCTGCCTGTGAACGAGGAAGAAACTAACGTCCTCTGTGCCAAGTCTAGAGTGAGTTCCCAGAGCCCAAACGGATCTTCCATTGGCTCTGCCAAGTGAGGTAGTATGACATGGTGGCTGCACCTTAAGACACCGTGGGGGTCCTTTTCCGAGAACCCTGCAGCTCCGTCAGGTTGGGAAGATCGTAATGGAAATGCTGGTAAAGAATTCATCAAACAATTTTTCCTTCACCGTAACCGTTTGACCTCAGGAAGGTATGCAAAGAAGAGTTTCACCAAATACTGTTTTTAAAGTTTATTGTTAAAATCCAGGCTCGCGGGACTTCCCTGGTGGCGAAGTGGTTAAGAATCTGCCTGCCAATGCAGGGGACATGGGTTTGAGCCCTGGTCCGGGAAGATCCCACATGCCACAGAGCAGCTAAGCCCCCGTGCGACAGAACTACTGAGCCTGCGCTCTAGAGCCCGTAAGCCACAACTACTGAAGCCCACGTGCCACAACTAATGAAGCCCGCACGCCTAGAGCCCATGCTCTGCAACAAGAAAAGCCATTGCAATGAGAAGCCTGCGCAGCGCAACGAAGAATAGTTCCCGCTCGCTCCAACTAGAGAAAGCCTGCGCGCAGCAACAAAAATCCAACACAGCCAAAAAAAAAAAAAAAAAAAAAATCCGGGCTTGCCTCCCATTTCTGAAATCAAAGTCTATTACAAAGGATAAAAACTAAAGGAAAACCAGGGCCAAACAGGAAAGACACACTAGACATACGATGCAGAGGTCCCATAAAATACTGAAGCCTATCCACTGAAAGCATCCCTGGTGGGTCCCCTCTGAAACTCTGCACACGCACACCTACCACCTCCTCACCTGGGAGGAAACTCTTCCAGGCCATGGCAGGGCACCAGCAGAACCGCACAGATTTAATTTCTGTGCATGCTCTGGGCCTTCACAGTCTCATGTGTGATGTGATGTTATCAATGAATAACAAATATCAACAAAACATAATGCAAATGAGAATCTGAGAGGCTCAAAATTAGAAACAGTGAGACATCTTCATGGTGAGGCTAAAAGTGGTGGCGGGGGTGGAGGTTAGGAAGAGGGGGCGGGGGGAAGGGCACAGTCCCGAGTGGGCCCAGAACTACTATGGATGGTGCGAGAGACAGCATTATTCTGGAACCGCTTCGGAGAGCAGCTGGACTTTCCAAAGTTCAATGCTATCCAGTCTAAAGGACAGGAGCAGGTCTTTCAGACACATATCCAATACCTTGTCTCCAAACTACCAATACTGGGTTGGCCTTAGAGGCCAGGTCATGAACACAAATTAGCAGCAGGACCGGTCGCCAAATCCACTTAGCACCTGTTCCTGCCCAGATTTCCAGCCAGAGTCACCACGCCAAAAAACAAGCTGTTCCTCCTTTTCACTAGATCATTGTTAGAATTCAAATATAAATTTGCACTTACGGAAGTTATCCTTTTGTATGACAAAAAAAAAGGTTATTTTCACTTGAAAATAAGAAGGTCATATAAGGGCAAGAGAAAGGAAATGCACAATTATTTGTGCGTAGTAGAATGTGCAATGTTAGAATATAAGAAAAACTAGAAGGAAATGGTTTAAGAGTGCGCACATATGAACAAAATTAATTTTGCTGGTACCCTACTCTGGAGACAGGAGGAGAGGAGGAAGGGGGCAGAGAAGGGGGAAAGGAATGAGGGGGAGAGGAGAAAAATGAAATGAGATGCTTATCTTCACCACAGTAGGAACTAGAACTGGGGACAAATATGTAACCTAAGAGAAACATGCCTTGTTTACTTTCAGTATGCTTGCACACAAGTTATTAATTACACTGGCCTGAAGTATAATTATGTAACCCAGTTTTAATGTTCAAACCCAGTTTTTTTTTTAATAAATCTTTACTGGAGTAAAATTGATTCACAATACTGTGTTAGTGTCTGTTGTACAACAAAGTGAATCAGTCATATGCATACATACATCCCCATATCCCCTCCCTCTTGAGCCTCCCTCCCACCCTCCCTATCCCACCCCTCCAGGTCATCGCAAAGCACTGAGCTGATCTCCCTGTGCTATGCAGCTGCTTCCCACAAGCTAACTATTTTACATTAGATAGTGTATACATGTGGATGCTACTCTCCCTTGGCCCCAGCTTCTCCCTCCCCCCCAACCCCGTGTCCTCAAGTACATTCTCTATGTCTACGTCTTTCCTTCCCTGCCACTAGGTTCATCAGTACCACTTTTTTTTTTTTAGATTCCATACATATGTGTTAGCATATGGCATTTGTTTTTCTCTTTCTGACATACTTCACTCTGTATGACAGACTCTAGGTCCATCCACCTCACTACAAATAACTCAATTTCGTTTCTTTTTATGGCTAATACTCCATTGTATATATGTGCCACATCTTTATCCATTCATCTGTCGATGCACATTTAGGTTGCTTCCATGTCCTGGCGATTGTAAATAGTGCTGCAATGAACATTTTGGTACATGTCTCTTTTTGAATTATGGTTTTCTCAGGGTATATGCCCAGTAGTGGGATTGCTGGGTCATATGGTAATTCTATTTTTAGTTTTTGCAAGGAACCTCCGTACTGTTCTCCATAGTAGTTGGATCAATTTACATTCCCACCAACACTGCAGGAGGGTTCCTTTTTCACCACAACATTCCCAGCATTTACTGTTTCTAGATTTTTTGATGATGGCCATTCTGACTGGTGTGAGGTGATATCTCATTGTAGTTTTGATTTTCGTTTCTCTAATGATTAGTGATGTTGAGCATCCTTTCATGTGTTTGTTGGCAATCTGTATATCTTCTTTGGAGAAATGTCTATTTAGGTTTTCTTCCCATTTTTGGATTGGGTTGTTTGTTTTTTTTGATACTGAGCTGCATGAGCTGCTTGTATATTTTGGAGATTAATCCTTTGTCAGTTGCTTCGTTTGTAAATATTTTCTCCCATTCTGAGGGGTGTCTTTTCGTCTTGTTTATGGTTTCCTTTGCTGTGCAAAAGCTCTTAAGTTTCATTAGGTCCCATTTGTTTATTTTTGTTTTTCTTTCCATTTCTCTAGGAAGTGGGTCAAAAAGGATCTTGCTGTAATTTATGTCAAAGAGGGTTCTGTCTATGTTTTCCTCTAAGAGTTTTATAGTGTCTGGCCTTAAATTCAGGTCTTTAACCCATTTTGAGTTTATTTTTGTGTATGGTGTTAGGGAGTGTTCTAATTTCATTCTTTTACCTGTGGCTGTCCAGTTTTCCCAGCACCACTTATTGAAGAGGCTGTCTTTTCTCCATGGTATATTCTTGCCTCCTTTGTCAAAGATAAGGTGACCATACGTGCATAGGTTTATCTCTGGGCTTTCTGTCCTGTTCCATTGATCTATATTTCTATTTTTGTGCCAGTACCCTACTGACACTGTGCCAGTGTCCTGATTACTGTAGCTTTGCAGTATAGTTTGAAGTTGGGGAGCCTGATTCCTCCAGCTCCATTTTTCTTTCTCAAGATTGCTTTGGCTACTCGGGGTCTTTTGTGTTTCCATACAAACTGTAAAATTTTTTGTTCTAATTCTGTGAAGAATGCCACTGGTAGTTTGATAGGGATTGCACTGAATCTGTAGGTTGCTTTCGGTAGTATAGTCATACTCACAATACAGATTCTTCCAATCTAAGAACATGGAATATTTCTTCATCTTTTTATGTCATCTTTGACTTCTTTCATCAGTGTTTTATAGTCTTCTGAGTACATGTCTTTTGCCTCCTTAGGTAGGTTTATTCCTAGGTATTTTATTCTTTTTGTTGCGATGGTAAATGGGATTGTTTCCTTAATTTGTCTTTCTGATTTTTCATTGTTACTGTATAGGAATGCCAGAGATTTCTGTCCATTAATTTTGTATCCTGCAACTTTACCAAATTCATTGATTAGTTCTAGTAGTTTTCTGGTGGCATCTTTAGGATTTTCTGTGTACAGTATCATGTCATCTGCAAACAGTGACACTTTTACTTCTTCTTTTCCAATTTGTATTCCTTTTATTTCTTTTTCTTCTCTGATTGCCATGGCTAGGATTTCCAAAACTATGTTGAATAAGAGTGGCGAGAGTGGACATCCTTGTCTTGTTCCTGATCTTAGGGGAAATGCTTTCAGTTTTTCACCACTGAGTATGATGCTTGCTGTGGGTTTGTCATATATGGCCTTTATTATGCTGATGTAGGTTCCCTCTATGCTCATTTTCTGGAGAATTATCATAAATCGGTGTTGAATTCTGTCAAAAGCTTTTTCTGCCTCTATTGAGATCATCATATGGTTATTATTCCTTAATTTGTTGATATATCACATTGATTTGTGTATACTGAAGAATCCTTGCATCCCTAGGATAAACCCCACTTGATCATGGTGTATGATCCTTTTAATGTGTTGTTGGATTCTGTTTGCTAGTATTTTGTCGAGGATTTTTGCATCTATGTTCATTAGTGATATTGGTCTATAATTTTCCTTTTTTGTGATATCTTTTTCTGGTTTTGGTATCAGGGTGATGATGGCTTCATAGAATTAATTTGGGGGTGTTCCTCCTCCCTTATTTTGCAAGAGTTTGAGAAGGATAGGTGTTAGCTCTTCTCTAAATGTTTGATAGAATTCACCTGTGAAGCCATCTGGTCCTGGACTTTTGTTTGTTGGAAGATTTTTTTTTTTTTTTTTTGCGGTACGCAGGCCTCTCACTGTTGTGGCCTCTCCCGTTGCGGAGCACAGGCTCCGGACGTGCAGGCTCAGCGGCCATGGCCCACGGGTCCAGCCGCTCCGCAGCATGTGGGATCCTCCCGGACCAGGGCACGAACCCGTGTCCCCTGCATCGGCAAGCGAACTCTCAACCACTGCACCACCGGGGAAGCCCTGTTGGAAGATTTTTAATTACAGTTTCAATTTCACTACTTGTGATAGGTCTGTTTATATTTTCTAATTCTTCCTGGTTCAGTCTTGGAAAATTGTACCTTTCCAAGAATTTGTCCATTTCTTCGTGGTTGTCCATTTTATTGGCATATAGTTGTTTGTAGTAGTCTCTTATAATGTTTGTATTTCTGTGGTGTCAGTTATGATTTCTCCTTTTTCATTTCTAATTTTATTGATTTGTGCCCTTTCTCTTTTTTTCTTGATGAGTCTGGCCAAAGGTTTATCAATTTCGTTTATCTTCTCAAAGAACCAGCTTTTAGTTTTACTGATCTTTGCTACTGTTTTGTTCATTTCTATTTCCTTTATTTCTGCTCTGATCTTTATGATTTCTTTCCTTCTACTGACTTTGAGTTTTCTTTGTTCTTCTTTTAGACTTTAAAATAAAGACTATTACAAGAGATAAGGACACTACATAATGATCAAGGGATCAATCCAAGAAGAAGATAGTAACAATCATAAATGTTTATGCACCCAACATAGGAGCACCTCAATACATAAGGCACATACTAATAACCAGGAAAGGGGAAATCGACAGTAACACAATAGTAGGGGACTCAAACCCAGTTTTAATGTTCAAACCCTGTCAAGCCTCCACCTGGAGTTACTCAAAAGAATTTTTCCCCCATTGAGAAAGAAACAAAGTCTCCGGACACAGTAATGAAATTCCAGAACCAGAGCTTCCTTATGGTGTCTGCCAGCTCTTATACTACGTTTGATTCCGGGCCAAACCGAAAGTTCTGAGGAGGTCAACTCTTCAAATCCCAGCCCAAAATATAGTCACAATTCACAATTAAAGCACAGGCAAGCCAGACACATAAACTTATCAGGGTTTTATGTTTTAGCAATGTTCACGAGACAACATACTTTTCTATGAGTTATGCGATTTTCATGTCCTAAGGCTGTAGACTAGACGACAAGTTTCAGGTTTAGTTCTTAAAATAAGGCACTTGTATCTCACATTATTTGATTCTACTCACCAACAACATTGACATTCCACACAGCCAGAGGAAGTCTTTTAGGAATTACCAAATCAGCACAGCGTCAAAGAAGCTTTAAAAAATGTACAGGTAAATGTGTAGATTGTTATTAAAACCCTACAACCAAGACACTAGGCTACTTACTTATTCATAGCTATCAAGAGAAAATGATCTATTTTCCAAGCTGTAGGATATCTAGCCTTTATGCATGAGGTGTACACGGGTCTATTATTTTCCTTCTAAGCTTCTCTGTATCTTCCACAGGACAATCGTGTGGAATTCCAGATAAATATTTTTTCCATATGTATTCATCCATCATTTCTACATGATTTCGACTTTCTTCTATTTATTACTTTTATCCAAGGCTTCACCACCTTATAGCCACATATACATTGTTTATTTTTTATACAGTTATAACATGCATGCAATAAAAAGCACAAATCTTAACTGCACCTTTCCATAACTTTTACATATGTATATACTCAAGTAACTATCACCCAGATCAAGATATACTGCAGGAAATGTACAAACAATTGTTCATGTCCATACACACATGCACACACCCACCTATACACACACTCCATTCCCTAGGATCACATTAAAGCTGTGGTATAAACAAACAGGAAAGAGGTCAACCACAATATGATCAACTGTTACAACAATTCTTTTTAGTTGACTGTGGAAAAATAAAGTATTTAAAGTATCATTTACAATTTGATACAGAGATCTCGTTACTGCATTTCGAAGTCTTGAATCATTACCCCTTTTATTAAATTATGTTGCCTTGCCACTAAATCTGAACCAGTTATTTTCTTAAAATAAAAAAAGTTACAAGTCTCAGAATGAGAGGAAATATTTGCAAATCACATAGCCAATAAAGGACCTGTCTCCAAAATATGTATAAAAAATTGGCAAAACCCAACAATAAGAAAACAAACAACTCAGTTTTTTACATAAGCAAAAGATCTGAACAGACACTTCACCAAAGAAGATATATATGGATGGCAAACAAGCACATGAAAAGAAGCTCAACATTATTAGTTATTCAGGAAACGAAAATTAAAACCACAAGGAGGGCTTTCCTGGTGGCGCAGTGGTTGAGTCCGCCTGCTGATGCAGGGGATGCGGGTTCGTGCCCCGGTCCGGGAAGATCCCACATGCCACGGAGCGGCTGGGCCCGTGAGCCATGGCCACTGAGCCTGCACGTCCAGAGCCTGTGCTCCGTAACAGGAGAGGCTGCGGCGGAGAGAGGCCCACGTACTGCAAAAAAAAAAACAACAACAACAACAACAAAAACACAAGGAGATGTCACTATACACTATGAGAATGGCTAAAATTTTTAAAAAGTAAAACAAACTGATAACACCAAAAGCTGCTGAGGATATGGAGCCACAGGAGGCAGGGATGCAAAACGACAGCCACTTTGGAAAACAGTTTCACAGCTTCTTATAAAGCTAAACACACACCCACCATACAACCCAGCAATCCCACTCCAAGGAATTTACCAACTGAATTAAAAACTTATACATGCACAAAAATCTGTATATAAATGCTTATTCATAATCTCCAAAAATTACAAACAACCAAAATGTCCTTCAACAATCAAATGATTAACAGTGGTACATCCATACAATGGAATACTATGCAACAATAAAAAAAGAACAATTTATTGATTCACCCAATAAACTGGATGAATCTCACATGCGTTTTCCTAACTTAAAGAAGCCAGACACCACCCCCCCCTTCAAAAAAAAAGGCTGCATGTTTTATAACCCTATTTATATGACATTCAGGAAAAATAAAATTCTAGGGAATCAGTGGTTGCCAGGGAGCAGGGGACCACACAGAGAATTTTAGGATGATGGAAATGTTCATTATGACACTGGATGGTGGATACATGACCCTATGCCTTTGTCAAAACCCATATAACTATACACCACAAAGAGCAAGTTAAACTCTTATGCAATATTTTTAAAAAATCAATCAGGGTGTCAGAGGATCTCAGGATGGGATGCAGGCTATAGGAAAGGAATGGAACAAATGGATGACATAACTGCACTACAGTGGGTGGGGGAAAGGAGCTGATCTAAACACCTTTGGAGCCCAGTATTTTAGCTGACACTATAAGCTAATGACAAGACAAAAAAAAAAAGTGTAAACACTGAACACTGTACTGTGATCGGTAAATCTGTTGCTCTCAAGAGTACCAGCAATTCTGAAACTACTTTACATATAAACCAGGATTAAACAAATTCGCAAATAAACTGTAGATAACGGACGCCAAGATTTTCACTGTCAGAAAAAGAAGCTATGAAGAAGAAAAAGGGGAAGAATAAAATGAGCCTTGGGCTTCCCTGGTGGCGCAGTGGTTGAGAGTCCACCTGCCGATGCAGGGGACACGGGTTCGTGCCCCGGTCCGGGAAGATCCCACATGCCGCGGAGCGGCTGGGCCCGTGAGCCATGGCCGCTGAGCCTGCGCGTCCGGAGCCTGTGCTCCGCAACGGGAGAGGCCAATACAGTGAGAGGCCCGCGTACCGAAAAAAAAAAAAATAAGCCTTGTGTTTCTGGATAATAAATATAAACATGGAAATAGATATAAAAATAAATATAGATGTGTGTAGGTTCTGTGACATCAGTATGAAATCATGTTTATTTTCTTATATATATATAGGGAGACAGATACAGAAATACAGCTATAAATGTAAAGTCAGAGATACCAGTGTGAACCCATGTTTAAGACAGAGAAAGAAATACAGGTATGTGTATACTTGGATTAGTATATATACAAGTATTTCCTCACTCTGTGCAGTGAGAGTGCCTAAGAGAAGCAGCAACACTCCAGTAGCAATGAGCACACCCAGTACCCAGGTCCTGGTTTCTAAATACCATTTTCAACTAAAGGCTAATTCTAGAGCTGGAGTGGGTAAACACTGAAGATGAACCTGGCACAACCTATATTACCAGAACACCAAGAGGAAAAAGGAGCCAACATGAAAGAGTTTTCAATCACCACATTTGGGGCTTCCCTGGTGGCGCAGTGGTTGAGAGTCCACCTGCCGATGCAGGGGACACGGGTTCGTGCCCCGGTCCGGGAAGATCCCACATGCCGCGGAGCGGCTGGGCCCGTGAGCCATGGCCGCTTAGCCTGCGCGTCCGGAGCCTGTGCTCCGCAACGGGAGAGGCCACAACAGTGAGAGGCCCGCGTACCGCCAAAAAAAAAAAAAAAAAAAACCACCACATTTGGAACAATTTGAGCAACATAATAATGATAGTATTGGGTTATAACCCAAAGGATAAAATAAATTACCACAAACCCATACTGATACACAATAAATAAATAACTGAATAAAGAAATAAATAGAGAAGGAACAAATCTTCATGACAAAAGACTTGCAAGAATAAGAGATATAGAAAATCATCATTAGAACAGCATAGTCATGGGACTTCCCTGGTGGTCCTGTGGTTAAGACTCCACACTTCCACTGCAGGGGGCACAGGTTTGATCCCTGATCAGGGAATTATAATCCCGCATGCCACGCTTGGCCATGGAAAAAAAAAAAAAAAAGAACAGTACAGTCATATTGCTCAGGCTGGATAAATACTAAAGGCAGTGGGCAGTAGGTGAAGCTATAGAGAAAAAGGATTTTTGCAATGCCTCAAAGTACATCACCCCAAATTTATTAAACACTGTGCTAGTCTTCAGATTTGACCACAAATTATTTGATACTCCTCCCTCTAGAAGGTGGAGCTAAATCCCCTCCCCTTGATAGGGGCTGGACTTGGTGACTTCCTTCTAACAGAATACAGAAAGTAAAAAATAGTTACTACACTATGGAGAAAGCTGGCTGACAACACTTTAACCAAGTGACCAAAGTATAAATCATGTTGACATCACGTGTCCCTAATATCATGCAAAGAAAAGGGCACATTGCCTTTATGATATTCTGCCCAAAATCCATAACCTCAGTCTAATATGAAAAAAATAAGAGGTCAGCACAAATAGACGGACATTCCATGAGATTCCTGACTCACCAAAAATGTCAAGGTCATAAAAAACAAGGAAAAACTAAGACATAGTCACAGACTGGGGAATACCAAGAGATATGACAACTAAATGGAATGTACAATCATGAACTGGATCTTGGAACAGAAAACATGTATTAGTGGAAAAACTGGGCAAGATCTGTAGTGTAGTTAACAGTACTGTATCAATGTTAATCTCCTAACACGGCTGCCTGAAGTATCTTCTTCCTCTCCACATTGCATAGTCAGCTCCTAATAATCTTTCAAAACACAGGTCAGATGCCCTCTCTTCCAAAAAGTCTTCCACGATCACATACGCTTTCTCTCTGGGTTGTTAGATACCATTTCTCTGTGCTTCTATCATAACCCTTTATCTCTCAGTATTGTACTGTTTTTTCCTGATTAATGTCCTCTACAGGGACTTATAGTATAAAATGTATCCCGTTCTAATATAATTATCTATTTGTTCCTCCACTCAAACCTGGAATCCCTGAGGAAGACGGGATAGTGGGTGGCTATGATGAGCTTTGGAGACCAGCCAGATCTCAGTTCAAACCCCAGCTCCACAACTTTCCATGTGATCTTAGGTAAGTCATTTAAATCTTTCAGAGCCTCAATTTGGCACATTGGTAAAATAGACCTAAGACAAAGAGCTGTTTGAAGACTTAATGAAATAATGTACATAAGGTGATTAGCTTAGTGCTTGTATATAGTATGTTTTCAATATCAACTGTTTCCAAGCATTTTTATCAGTGTCAAGGACCAAGGCTTTTATTCCAGTGATTTGTATAGTGCCTGGCAGGTGTTACGGACTCAGTAATTTTTTTCTAAGTAAATAATTATTAACATTAACACTAGGAAACATTTATCCAGTATCTACTTCACATATTAGCAGCCTTTATCTTCAAGGGTTTTACAGGCTAGAATTGCTTCTCTAGCTGCACATTAAAATCACCTGGGGAATTTTTTTTCAAATTTTATTTTATTTATTTTTTATACAGCAGGTTCTTATTTGTTATCTATTTTATACATATTAGTGTATATATGTCAATCCCAATCTCCCAGTTCATCCCACCACCACCACTCCGCCACTTTCCTCACCTGGGGAATTTTAACAATATACTAATACCCAAGTCCCATGCTCAGAAATTCTGTCTTAACTGGTCTGAAATGGGTCAGGTTGAGAAACTAATCTAGTTGGAGGAACAGGAAATATACATTAAAATACATGTAAAGAAGTAACAGCACCCCAGTAGGTACACCTAGCACCCAGATCTTGGTTCCTAATACCAAGAAACAAGGGATCCTTGGAGAAATGACTGATTCTAGGACTGGGGCAGGAAAAACCCACCATGATGAGTGTATGTCAAAGGGACACAAAAGCCAACTAAAAGAGTTTCCAATGGCCAGAGCTGGAACAATTTAAGCAACAAAATAAAGTAGTACTGGATTATAATCGAAAGTATAAAATAAATATCCATGAATCCATACTGATATAAATAAATGATTGAATAAATAAGTAAATGTGGGAAAACAGACAACTCTCCTGTGCAGAATTAAAAGAATTTATGTAGATCCTTTGACCTCAAGTGTTGGAGCATAACTCCCACTCTTTAAGGGAGGGCTGTGTAAAACGACTTTCTTCCAAAGAGTATACTGCGGAAAGAGAGAGAAGAAAGAGTAACTTTACAGTCGAGAAACCTGCCAAATACTACTTCAAGCCAGATGGTCAAGGTTAACATAAACTGTGAAAAGTCATAATATGTACCCTTGATATCACGTGATGATTATGGCTTTTATATCTGTAATCTTCTTCCCAAAACACATTAGCCCGGCCTAGTCAGAAAATTAAGAAACACATCACAGGGACTTCCCTGGTGGTCCAGTAGTAAAGAATCTGCCTTCCAATGCAGGGGATGCAGGTTCGATCCCTGGTAGGGGAACTAAGAACCCAGATGCCGTGGGGTAACTAAGCCCGTGAGCCACAACTACTGAGCCCACACGCCCCAGAGCTTGCACGCCACAACTAGAGAGAAGCCCATGTGCCACAACTAAGACCTGACACAACCCAAAAAAAGAAAGAAAGAAACATTGTACAAAACATCTGACCAGTACGCCTCAACTCCTCAAACTGTCAAGGCCAGCCAAAGCCAGAGAAGTCAGAAAAACTGTCACAGCTCAGAGGAGGTTAATGAAACGCGATGACAAAAATATAACGGGGTATCCTGGATGGGATCCTGAAATAGAAGAAGGACGTTAGGGCAAAACAGAAATTCTGAATAGAGCAAGGAGGGGTTTTAGTTAATAACAATGTATCAATATTGTTTCATTAGTTATTAAAAAATGCACCACAGTAATGAAAGATGTTAAATATAGGGGAAACTGGGTGCTGGGAACTCGCTATACTATCTTTGTGATAATTCTGTAAAACTAAAACTGTTCTACAACAAAAAGTTTATTAAAAGAAAAAGAAAGTTGACCAAGAGATAAATGGATGGTACCTTGACACTGTGGTTGGTCACAGTGCAAAGAAACTGCTGAAGAGTCATGAAAACTGTCAGAAGAGGTAGACTGAGATTTGGGGAAAAGGCAGGTATTAAATCTCTGAAGTCTCAGGACCCAAGAAAGCAATAGCAAGGAGACATCAGAACCAGTTTGGCAGGAGCACAGAGCATACAGGAAAAAACTAAAAGATTGTCTGAACAAACAACTTGTGAAATAAAAAGACACTGGAAGAACGTAGTTAATTTTGACTGATTTTTAAGGCCATAGAGGTTCAATTCTCTACCATTCTCTCTCTAACATGTTCATTCATTAACAACCCCAAATTTTCTCTCTCCTTATACAATAAAAGATTTTTTTCAAATTAAATATGTGTATTAAGAGAGTGGGCAAGAATATCTCATGTATGGAATCCAAAGCTGTTTTCAGATTCCAGAAGATGGACCCCCAAACTTGAATTGAAAAGTATTTTACTGATTTTGTTTTCATCACTGAAGATATAAAATGGTACTAAAACATATTAACTCCATCTTATTTAACCTTGCTTCCTACAGCTGATCCCTTGGGGATTTCGCAGATAATCAGCACGTCCTTATTAGTTTTCTTTGGAAAACTTTTGCAGAGAAATATGACAGTACTTCTGACACATGAGAGGAATGTGGACTCTATGCTGCTGTTAAACTCCAGGACTTTGTCACAAAAGGAGTCAAAGCTTCGAAAATATACACAGACCAGAAAGATACACTTTCTTATTCTAATGAAATACGTTCTGGAATGGTCAGTGAGCCAGACAAATCTCTTCTAACACAAAACACATCCAAACAATGGCTCCCTGGGTGGAGGGAATGGCTTCACAGGGTAATTCCACAGCCAACAATACGTTCCACTGCTTCCTGCAACCGCAGAATGTTCTCGTCCACCTCACACACAAGCTACAAAAAGTAACATTCTAAATTATTTCCTCCATGTGCACACAGACCACAGCCATTAAACCAATGTCTCTAACTAAATTCTAGGCTTGAAGATGTACATCCCTGCCTTCTCTTCCACAAATGTCGTGAGTGCTAACATGAAGCGGCACTTTACAACAGATACACACAATCTTAACACCATAGCAGATCTTCTGTATCACAATTCCAATAGTATATTTTTTAAACGTTTTTCTTATATAGAATCACTTTTATGCCTATGAATACTTATGGTATCCCACTACCAAATGATTTCTCAAGTTCCTTTTTGCCCCTCACCTAACTTCTATTTCTGAGACTGTCTCTAGGCACTATTTAGCACCAAGTGACAATAATAGCTTTTTTAAAAATGCAAAACATAGGGACTTCCCTGGGTAGCTCAGCGGTTAAGAATCCACCTGCCAATGCAGGGGACATGGCTTCGAGCCCTGGTCCAGGAAGATCCCACATGCCGCGGAGCAACTAAGCCTATGCCCCACAACCACTGAGCTTGCACTCTAGAGCCTGCAAGCCACAACTACTGAGCCCGCGCACCTAGAGCCCGTGCTCTGCAACAAGAGAAGCCACCGCAATGAGAAGCCCGCGCACCACAACGAAGAGTAGCCCCCGCTCGCCGCAACTAGAGAAAGCCCGTGCGCAGCAACGAAGACCCAACACAGCCAAAAATAAAGAAAAATAAAAAAATGCAAAACATAAAAACGATTTGTAGACTGTTAGAGCTGAAAGGGGCTCTGGAGACCTTCCAGTCCAGGATTGGCAGGTAAGAAGTATCCCTATCTTATGCCCAGGTAGACATCAATAATCAGTTATGATTCTTTCCCACTTTATAGTATTCTAAACTACTAATTGCCAATGTACGTAAATCTGATGTAAAAATCCACATCCAAACATAAGCTAAATTAGGGTGATTATTCACATTACAGCTGAATGTATATAGTACTTTAAAACTACAAATTTTCATTGGGTGATATATTTTAAATGATACTTGCTTTTAATACTGATTTACAAAAACTACCTTAAGGCCATATACAACAAATTCACTTAGTATAACTGTTATACTTACTATTCAGCACAAAAAGAACTTAGAAAGGCAGTATTTTCAAAGTTTTCACACATTTATTTAATGTCTGAAAACAATCAGTAAGTTTATCCTCCTCTAAACCATACACAGATTTTAAAACACTTTAGCTCCAATAACTTCATTCCCATCTTCCATGTTGTCATCTGGTATTTTACATCAAACTGTTTTAATCACCCCAAGATTAGTAAATTTTTTTTTTTTTTTTTTTTTACAATCTGATGCTTATAAAAATGTATTCATGTTTCCCGAAGTCTTTGTTCATCATGGCTTCTGACATTCCATTTCTTCCTTTCTTTCAATTTCAATTTTTTCCTTTAGGTCTGTGGGTGGTAATCTCCTCCTCTGTGAGTCTGTAAATGTTTTGCCCTCAACTCTTAAGTGACAATTTAAATGGGTATCGATATCCACGTGATCTTCTGCCCTCTCTTATTCCTAATGAGGAATCTGTAGTCAGTAGAACGGCCTTGTCTTTGTAGATAATCTATCTTTTCTACCTGATTCTCTTAAGATGTTTCTCTTCAACTCAGGAGCTCGAAAGTTTCATATAACTTACACATAAATTCGATTTTGTATTTCCTGCCCATGATTCAGTGTGATTCTCCCAACATAACAATGTCTCTTTTGTTGGTTCTGAAAAGTTTATCTGCTATTATCTTTTTGAATACTGGCTCTTTCCAATTTTATTCTCTTCTTCTAGACTCCTGTTAGCTGCATTAGACCTTATTCTATCCTGCATGTCTCTCAATATCTTTATTGCTCCGTGCTACATTTGGGGTAATCAGCTCCAATCTCTCTTTACATTTCCTAGTTCTCTCTTCAGCTTTGCCTACTCTGCTACTAACTGTCTACTGAGTTTTTAATTGCAATAAGTTCATTGTATTTCTACGAGTTCCATCTGGTTGCTTTTCAAATAAATCCATGCTCATTTCATGGTGTACTATTACTTTTATTCTCAACCTTAATTTTCCTGTACTTATTTCATAATTCCTTTCAGACATTTTTAGTATCCTAAGTTCTTCCCATACAAATACTATTAATGGTTGTTTCTTCTGCCTCTTCAGAGTGGATTCTTTCTTCACATTGTAATTTATGACCATGAGCTACTCTTCAGAGAAAACTGTTTTTCTGTGAATCTCATGTTGTCTGTCCCTGTGATTTCAGCTGTCAAAGGCCAGTTTTTAAGTTAATTTATTAGCTTCCTACTATCCACAGACAGCACGGCAGCTGATGAAAAGAGAGAAACTGGTGTATCTGAATACTATCTCCCTTCATTACTCAGCTTCTCATTCTTTTTTTTTCCCCTTGAATGTTAAGTCTTGGTCGTGTAAGTCAAAAGGAACAGACATGCAATAATATCAGAATATCATCAGGGAAGGTCAACTGGCTTTCACCCAGAGGCCTCCCTGGACCCCATCATCTTAGTGAATTCCCCATAGACCAGAGGATGGCTGTAGCTTAGAAGGAGAGAAGGATCAGAGGACAAATCGCCACAGTACATGGAGAGTGGGAGTGCAGCCCAGGGGAGGAACCCCAACCGCTGGGCCATGGACCGGTAGCAGTCCACAGCCTGTTAGGAACCGGGCTGCACAGCAGGAGGTGAGCCGCAGGCCAGCGAGCAAAGCTTCATCTGCCGCTCCCCATTGCTCACTTTATGACCTGAACCATCCATCCCCCTGCCCCATCCGTGGAAAAACTGTCTTCCACAAAACCGGTTCCGGGTGCCAAAAAGGTTGGGGACCGCTCTTCTAACTGATGATGGAAAACGTAACTCTCCAGCACTCCAGGGCATCTACACCAGCGGGACTCACCCAGCAGATAAACACAGGATGGCAAATCACCATCAGGAGGGTTTGTTGAACCTGGACACAAGAGAAGTGGGGTTAGCTGGATAAAATGAAAATATAATGCCATCAGGCTAAAAGAGTTGATATATTCAACCTCCCCAATAATTCCTGGCCAAGCAAACAGAAATGTTCAAAGTTCATTAGATGTATGAACAGTGTTAGGTTATATACCCAGATCTTGCAGCCCTCTCTATCAGGTGACTCTGCACGTCTCTGCTCTGATCGGTCATGAACTGTTTCCTAGTTAACTCTCAAAGAGAAAGGAATTCCCCTTGTCTCTAAATCACTGAGAAAAAGGATAATCATTTTTTATCTGTAAACACTGTCTAACTTGTGTTTCACTAATGACAAAATATATAATAATATGTTTTTGTAGTATTTGTTTTGAAATAGTTTCAAGCCTACATAAAAGTTGTAAAAAGAGTTTAAAGAACTCCCACACGCCCCTCATCTGGATATCCACTTTCTCCAAGTATCACCATTTTACCATTATTTGTGCTCTCTCTCCCTCTTTGTGTGCAAGCTTCAGAGTTATATCTTGATAAATATATTGTATTCTTATCACCTGAACTAAATATTTCCTTTCTAAACGTAAATAATATTTCCTTAATGTTTCAATGCTTTGGATGCCCAACGTCATGGTAACAACACATCTTTATTCTATTATACCATAAAAGGTACAGAAGATTGAGATGAATTTGCAGTAATATCAGGATATACTCTGCTATATTCTGTTAGATGCTAAATTTACAGCAGTCAACAAAACAAACGTAATCCCGCATTCATGGAATTAACAGAATATTTCCTAAGACGTACTTTTATCAGAGAATTTATGGTTAGTCAGATTGTGGAGAATGAAGATACTCCTGTGTTGTGTATCACACCATCGATTCCATAATCCTTCAAAAATTTAGTGTTTCTTAAGCAGAGTCAGGAGATAGAGTATTTAGGGCTTCCCTGGTGGCGCAGTAGTCAAGAATCTGCCTGCCAACGCAAGGGACACGGGTTCAAGCCCTGGTCCGGGAAGATCCCACATGCCACGGAGCAACCAAGCCTGTGCGCCACAACTACTGAGCCTGAGCTCTAGAGCCCGCTAGTCACAACTACTGAGCCCATGTGCCACAACTACTGAAGCCCGCATGCCTAGAGCCCGTGCTCTACAACAAGAGAAGCCACCGCAATGAGAAGCCCGCGTACCAAAAGGAAGAGTAGCCCCCGCTCACCGCAACTAGAGAAAGCCTGCGCGCAGCCAACAAAAACCCAACGCAGCCATAAATAAATAAATAAATGTTGCTTTTAAAAAAAAAAAGACCCATAGCTGAAAAGAGGGCATTTAAGGATAAGAATACCTTGCCAGTAGACATCCAGGAAACAGTGGTTTAGTAGAAAGAACACGTGCTTTGGAACCAGGTAGACTAAGGTCTCCGTCCTGGCTTGGGTATTTTTTTGGTTTTTGTTTTTTGGGGTGGGTTTTCTGGCTTACTTGTTATTAATAGTGCATTTTTGCCCTTGGGCAAGTTACTAAGATTCTTTCCTTCTCTAAGTAAAATAAATGTGGAGAATAAAACCAAACTTGAATTGGTAAGAGGATTAAAAATAACAAACCAGCAACGTAACACGTGCTCCATCACCAGCACCAATGGAGAAGTCCAAATGGGATCTTACTCCCCGGGTTGCCGGGCCTCTGGAAAGCTCTCCCTTTCCACTGTGGACCTGTACCCTCGTTGGGGTCTTTCCTCCAGACTCTGTCTTTGGCATCCAGAAACTCCAGTCTTCTTATTCTCCACTGGAGACCACTTGCTTCAGTTACAGACAGCGAAGCAGTGCGTTGAGAAAGTGTGATTGCGAAAACGACCAAAAACTACTCAGCTTTTACCTAAATAAAACACTCATCATAGTGTTATTTCTCTTATCATGATATATATTTACAACACGTATTTTCCTACAACTACCACATAATTTCCTGACAAACCAGATTTTTTTGGTAATTTAAAAAGACAATTTGAAATGAAAGTATCTTGTTTGCCCTGAAGTCAATCACTCAAATTTCCTTTCCAAACAAATGTTTATACCAAATTTTTTTAAATTCTTGCTCTCTTTTTAAGGACTGCTATTACTTCAAATTAGAACTATTCTGATCAGTGAACCAGTTATAAAACTGGGGGTTACAATAGGTGGTTAAAACATACACTCAGAACAAGGTTAGCTGCTGCTAATGCAACAGACATGCCAAGACTTAGCTGCAAGTAAAGTCAGACGAACTTTCCAGACACAGCCAAATCTAACAATAATTACGGCACTAATGACGCATCGCTAATGAGCAAGCTTGGCAACTAAGTGGGCATAAATTAGGAAAACACGGAGACTAAACAAAGTGATATTCCATTGTCTAAATTTTTTTTTAAGATTTCAACAAAGTCTAGGTATGAAATGTACTATTTGTAGAAGCAGCCTTTTGTGAAAACACACTGCCTCCCAGGCTCTACCCTGGAAACCATCTCCGGGTCCCCTCGCCCAGGACAGTGATGTCAGGAATGCACTCCTGGACTCCACGGCCAGAATCTGCAAGCTCAAGGTGATGGAAGGCCTTGCTCCGAGTTTCGCAGGTGAATTCGGCACCATGTCAGCATAATCATGCAGCCTCTGGTTCTGAGCTCAAACAAGGAGCCACGGGCTCTTTCAGCGAGTGGATGGAGGATTTCAAGGGTGGTTTCTGCTCAAGCACACACTGAGCTTGTTTGTTTGTTGCGCCATTTACCACGCTATAAAAGTATTCTAGAGCAATTCAGCCAAAACTCTCCCACAGTCCTTACGCTACCTTCCCAGAGACATCAGGCCCTTCCGAGCCTGCCTTGCCAGTGCCAACCCCTGCATCCTCCAGCCTCCAGCCCTGCCACGCTGGGCTGTTTTCTGAGTCCGTTTATCCCAAACACACCTGCCCTCGCATCCTCCCTTCTCTTACTTCTTCCTCTTCCTTTCCGGGCTGTGCTTTTCTCCTTGCAGCCTTGTTCATTCCTTTGCTCTCTTCTTCTCTGTGTATGGTCTGCTCTAAATATTCTCTCTCATTACAGAGGACAGCGGCAGACCACAAAATCAGAATTTTTGAATCATCCCGGCTTCACCAGCCTAATGCCAGTGTTTGCCATTCAGTTCTACGTGACTCAGTCATTAGCACTGAGACTGTATTGACTTGCAATGTTCACCTGTGTGTCGCTTTTATTTTCCTTGCTGACCGAATGGAGAGAAAGCACCGGGGGAGAATCTGTGTCCTTACACAGCTCTCCTCCTCTGCCTTAGAAGGGAAAGCACTTTCCTTCACTAACCACTCTCTTTATACCATGTGCTCCCCCATCTCATGGGCTTCTCCAGTGAAAAGACAGAAGAAAAGGAGGAGCACGAGGTGATGTGGCATTAGGATTTTTTTTTTCCTCATTAAGCTCAGGCTGGGGGGGCGGGGGGGGGCAGAAAGATCTTTGCGGGCTGGACAACCAGCTCCTGCTGCCTCCGGGGCAAATCTGGGACAAGGAATTGCTGAGAGGGACAAACAGCATGGGAAAGAGGCGGATGGATTAAAAAAGAGAGAAGAGGGGCTTCCCCGGTGGCGCAGTGGTTGGGAGTCCGCCTGCCGATGCAGGGGACGCGGGTTCGTGCCCCGGTCCGGGAAGATTCCACATGCTGCGGAGCGGCTGGGCCCGTGAGCCATGGCCGCTAAGCCTGCGCGTCCGGAGCCTGTGCTCCACAACGGGAGAGGCCACAGCAGTGAGAGACCCGCGTACCGCAAAAAAAAAAAAAAAAAAGGAGAGAAAATACTGTGTACCCCAACCCCAGACCAAATCGGAACTCAGCATCGCCACCACTCTTTCCATCTCCCTTCCTTACCCCAAACTCACATCTTCACAGATCTGACTAAAAAATCTCTTTCGAGATGCATTTCACAGACCCCTACAAGTCTACTGCCACCGCTAGCTCACCTCGAGTTTCCAACCAGAATAAGCCACAGTAACAAATCCAAACGCTGGCGGCAGTGGCAATGGGGGCGGGGGGCGGGGGGGAGTGACTGCCACACAGAAGAGGGGACTGTCCTGCGGAGAGCCACAGTCCACGCATCCCCCCCCCACCCCAGAGAGGCGCAGGGGTATCCAGGGGAAGCTCCCAGAGAAGCAGAAACATTTGAGAACAATGTGTGAGCAGATCCCGTGCACTCACATCCTGCGGGTCTGTCCACCTGGCAGCGCTAGACTGCAGACAGGGCATAGAGGCTGCCACCCTCCCAGGCTAGCGCTAGAACCACAGCGGGGAAAACTCGTTTAAAGACTAGAAACAGCAAAGCTGGAAACAGGAAAAGGAGCCAGCTGTGCTTCTGGAGGTGAGAGCTTTCCTTCGCGGGAGTCAGTGGGGTGGGGAGGGAGGGGGCACGGGGCGGAGGAGTCAAAGATAAGGGGCAGAAGTGGGGTGGGCATGGGGCGCCCCAGGGGAGCTGAGTAAAGAACAAAGTGCAGAAGCCCCAGCCCTCCAGGCCCTTCCCCAACCATCTCCCTCCCCTCTTCTCTCCCACAAAAACAGAACCTTTAAGGCTGGGAGTCACAGCAGAGGGTTGGACCCATTGGCTAAAACCAAGAAACTGGGCACTAAACCTGGGAAAAATCCCAGTGTGCATGTTGAAGAGGAGTTCAGGATGTTTTGGCACCTCCACACCTGAAAAGGCACCTCCCCAAAGGGGTCAGACGCACTTAGAGGCACCACCCTCCCTTCTCTGACAGTTATGTAGAGAAGGAGGGGGTCGCAGGCTACTTACACGGAAGGCTTATTTTGAAAGCTGTCTCTACAATGGCAGAGAAGATCAAAGCCAACCGTCCCAGCTTATCAATGGAGGTCTTCATTCCTTAAAGCAAACCAACAAGTGAGGGCCACAAGGAATTTGAAGAAAACTCCACATATGAAAGAAAAGGGTCCTAATGAACACACAGAACGACTGGCCCCAAAGAAAACATAATTTGTGGGACAGAAGAAAACTTAAAAAAAAAATTCTAATTAGTATCTTAGGACAGGTTTGAAATAATACTGTGTCCTAAAGCAAGACCAGCTGCTATGAAGAAGCAGCCATCTGAGAAAAAGAACTCTGCAGAAGAGAGAGAGAGAAAAATGAATGTAAAATGATTGGTATAAGGAAACTTCATGGATCTGAGAAATAAAACCCATCACAGCAATACCAAAGCTGTGAGCTGGAAGATAATATCGAAAAACATCACAGAGCAAAACGAAAAGTTAAGAGACACGGATAATACATCCTGAGGTCCGACACCCATTCGAGATGAGTTTCAGAAGCAGCTAAACAAGACGATAAGGCGGGGATGGGGAGGGGGAGGGGGGATGAGAGTGTGAAGAAAGTCTCCCCCAGCTGATCAAAGACATGAGCCACCACGCCGAAAGGGCCCCCGAGCATTCCCAGTGGATGAATGAAAAACAGGCCATAACTGTGAATGCAACATCACCCACGAGCCTCTTCGCACCCAAGGGGCTCGGCAACATGGCCGTACCACGCACTTTGGAAATCAAAGATGACCGTGTGGTTCAACTGCAAGAGAACCAAACCATGAATGAGAGCACCTCGCTTCCGGTTTTGGCTCTAGGAACGATTTGTGTGATTGTACAGGTCTTGTAACTCTTATATGGCTTCTCCAGAAAACGGAGATAGTCACAGACCCACCTGCTCGCAACTCTCCCTGGTATGTGGCTGATACTATAAATGCAAACAATTTAGCAAGCAGGAAGAGTCATACAAACCTAAACTGTTCCTGGCAACACCATACGTATGCGCATGTATAGGGACTGCTATGGACTGAATGTTCGTGCCCCCTCCCCCCCAAAACTCATGTTGAACCCCTACTCCCCCTCCAATGCAACGGTATTATAAGGTGGAGCCTCTGGGAGCTGATTAGGTTTAGATAAGGTCACACGAGAGTGGAGCCCCTGTGACGGGTACAGTGACCTTATAAGAAGAGACCAGAGACCTTGTTCTCCCTCTTTTCTACCAAGTGAAGACACAGAAAGAAGGCAGCCATCTGTGAACCAGGAAGTGGGCTCTCACCAGACACCAGATCTGCTGGCACCTTGTTCTCGGACTTCCAGCCTTCAGAGCTGTGCGAAATAAACGTCATTAAACCACCCAGTCTATGGTATTCTGTTATAGCAGGTGGAACTAAGAGATAAAATTTAAGGCCTGCTTCCCATTTACTGTTACATATTAGCATTTCAGCTGATATTCACAAGATGCTATTACAGCCATCTGATTTCCTGTAATCCTTCAAAACCAAGCCATGCCCCTCAAGTACACAGTGGCATGCACCCTCTAGACCAAGAAGCCTCTCATATGATGTTTCCCGTATGCAGACTCTATTCAGGATTTGGAATGAGAACAGTAAGAAGAGACCAAGGAGGTCAGAAGATCTAGGCTCAAGTCCCGGCTTGGAACTAACTAGCTGACCGGCCTGGAAGAAATTGCTGGGCTTCAGATTCCTCTGAAAGCTGAGGGAGTCGGATTAGACCAGCGAGAGCCTGCTGGCTGCACAGGGAATCACCCCGGGAGCTCCTGAGACCCACCCCCGAGACTCCAACTAGCGGGCCAGGGATGAGACCAGTGGTGTCTTCGTTTTAAATTCTCCAGGTGACTCTGATGTGCGGCCAGTGCTGAGATCACTAGACAAGAGGGTCTCTAAGAGCCCCTCTAGCTCTACGCGAGGCAGCAGAAGGCGCGGGGAGAGCAGTCAGCAAAACCTGGTTTTAAAGCCACTTTCTGCCCCCTCCCGTCCGCGTGACTCTGATTAGGTCTCTCTCTCCTCCTGGAGTTGGGCCTTCCTCACTTGTATAATGTAGCTAACAATGCTTCCCCCGTAACATTATGAGGCGGAAATAAAATCATGCAGGGGAAGAACCCTGATACAGCCACTGGCACTTAGCAGGGGATCACAAAATGTAATTATTACTAGGACAACTCTCTAATTAAAGAAACTACGGGATGAGTGAACTAAAAAGGTCACTGACATCCTGAGGTTCCCTGCTAACACAGAATGACCGATGAGATCCTGCCTGCAGTTTAACCCTGCTAAGAAGGCAGCTGCTAACGGATGAGCTGGGGAGTCCCACCTGCCAAGTGGACCAAGCCCGGGACAGGCAGGAGGCGGGGGCAGGGCAGCTGCCTGCAACAGGATGGGTGCAGGGAGCCCACACCCACTGGGAAGCCGCAGAAAAGACTTTCCTCTCCCTAAAGGAACAAACACTGTAGATAAAACGTCTATGAAAAGGTAGAATAGGGCTGCAACACTGGCTTCTGGCCAATCTGCCAGGGTGAGGGAACAAATTCCCATACAAAACTGTTTTAACTGAGACTATTTGTTAATTTATTTGAAAGCAAGCTGGTGCCAGCACACCACTTATTTTCCTCTCATGCTAAAAATAAAAGTTTCTAAGCTGCCCTAATTGGGACTACCATCACACAGGCAACATGGATATCTCAGATGAAGAAGGGAAAATTGTGAAGAAGTTAATTTTAAAACAAATCTTATTGTTCATATTTTCACCCAAGTGTTATAAGAATTTAGACGAGAGAATGTCTATATACCACGTATTTGCTGGTAATGAAGTTTATACATTTTAGACACTCTTATGAAAACAGTCATGACCAAACCAAAGCTGTGAAATGAATATGCAAACTATTTTTTAGCCAGCATTATTCCTTTTTAAAATCCTTCCTTCTTCCACTGATCACACTAAAACTCAGAACAATACAAAATCCTCCCGGCTTTACAAATTCTCAACATCATTTTTTCAACCACACCCTTTTCTTTGGAATACAGGATCAAGCCAAAAATCATCTGGCTACATACAGACCCATGGAAAGGACTGCCACTCTTAACAGATTTTGAACTCCTTTTCATTTCATTTTTCCAGAGACTAAAATAAGCAAAGCAGCCTTCAATTCACCACAAACATGAACAAGTTTTATAAAGTTTCCCCCAAGTCTGGGGATGCGCGGAGGGACAATTTTTTTGAACCACTTTCTATTATTCAAATGGCCAGAAACAGTATAAAAGACCCACTTGAATGATAATGGGGTTTAATTGGCTTAGACCAATTTGGTTTTCACCTTTAATTTTGGATTCAAATTCCAGCTTTGTCCAAGAAGTGAAAATGACTTTGGCAAATACATCCCAGCACCCAATTGGCATTTGAACAATGGGCAATCTGGACACTAAAATCTACATCTTAAAAAGGAGGGATCTGGCAGAGTTGAGAAGCCTGAATGGTGGCTGGCCTCACCCTGTCCCGCATTACAAGGCCTGTGCTCCCTCAGGATAATGAATTCTGCCACAAAAAAGAGCGTGGAGCATGCTTCGATATTTTGCCTTCATTTTCATGATATGAAATAAACACATTGCTTTACTTCTGAAAGTTCCATTTCTCTTTTTTTTTTTCCATTTCTCTTATTTAGAAAAAGAAGAAATTATGCTATTACTGAAGGTAGTACAATGCAACAAGAAGAAACCCAGGACCCCACTCTCGCTTCCTCCGCACGTGTTAAGCCTCATTAAATGTCTTCTTGCCTGACATTTGCGCAAGTTGCCTCCAGTGAGTCCATCTGGTCACTAAGACAAGTTTTCAATGACAAAGGCTCCCTAACAGCTCCATTAAAGGCCTGAGTGGCAGTGAGGAATTCCCATAGGTAATGAGATTATTCTAATCTCTGATTGATGAAGTATTTATCTAAGTACAGAACAGATATGAAGACTAATCAGAGGGGGTGGGGGAAAGAGGGGAAAGTAATTACCAGACAGAGAAGAGTATGCATCCTCTTTGACACAAGAATACCTCAAGGTCATAATTATCGTGGAAATTTTATACAATTCCTCAGAAAGTGCCTCTAAAATTTTATCAGGCAACAGTCTAGGCAAGAAATTCAAAGTTAATTGGTTTTGGTCAAAGGTTACTTTGTGATACTAAATTACAGTACAAATGGTCATCAAATTGAAGTCTGGGAAAATGGTTACATTAAACGTGGACCGCAGTGAGTTTCAACGGCATAAAACGTTTTCCATCCCTAGGGGCTTCCTAGTTACTTGTCCATCTTCTGGATGTAACACATCTTTCCAAATCTTTTTGCTTCCGAGAATAAAGCTCAGAGGAGGTAAACAGTTTTCTCGGGGCACTCCCTACTGCATCCTGGAACAAAGGCCAGTTACATTAGACTAATGAAGCTTAAGCTTCAGGGCTCCTTCTGAAACCCTGGGAAGGGCCCCAAATATGCTCACAAGTATTCTTGCAGAAGTTACAGAAGAAAGATCTCTTTTGTATGCTTTTTCTTAAGGAGAACCTCAAATTGTATGAGCTTTAGGTTCAACAAAACCTGGATTTCCCCGGACCTCAGAGTCTTTACCTCGTTATCCAGCAGCTTCTGCAAATGAGACGCGGGAGGGAGACTATTACAACTCTCTAATTAAAGAAACTTCGGGATGAGTCGATTAAAAAGGTCACTGACATCCTGAGGTTCCCGGCTAACACAGGATGACCGGTGCGACCTGCCTGCAGTTTAACCCTGCTAAGGAGGCAGCTGCTCCCTTGTCTCAAGGGAGACAGAAAAAGTAGCACACGCCCCAGGACACCACCATGGCCATCAGGATTTGTCTTCCAGATGTGGCCCAGGTAAGACTTCAGGACTATCTTACTTCTCAGGTTGGGAGGGAGGGCAGAGAAAAGAGAGGAGCTTGATTATAGCCAAAGAGGATGAAAACACAATTCTGGTGATTGCAACTTTCTCATAGGGCCGACCAGAACATTATTCTTAAATTGAAACCTCAGTATATGTCAATTGAACTCCCCACGGTAAACAGTGCACAGGCGGACATGGCTTCTTTTTTATGATTTTTTTAAACTGTGGGAAATTATACATAAAACTTGCCATTTTAACCATGATTAAGCACACAGCTCAGTGGCATTAAGCACACGCACCCTGCCGTGCAATCATCACCAGCAACCGTCTCCAGAACTCATTTCATCTAAACGCTCTGCCCGTTAGACAGTAACTTCCACTCCTCCCAGCACCAACCAACCATCCTCCTACTTTCCGTCTCTACCAATCTGACTGTTCTAGGTACCTCATGTGAGTGAACTCATACAGTATTCGTCTTCTTGTGACTGGTTTATTTCACCGAGCATAATGTCTTCAAGGTTCATCCATGTTGTAGCAAATGTCAGAATGTCCTTCTTTTTTAAGGCTGCATGAAATTCCATTGTATGTATAGACCACATTTTGTTTATCCATTTATCTGTCCATGGACAGTTGGTTTGCTTCTACCTTTTGGCTGTTGTGAACAACACTGCTGTGAATGTGGATACACAGATACCTGTTTGACTCCCTGCTTTCAATTCTTTGGGGTATATACCCAGAAGTGGAGTTGCTGGATTACACAGTAATGCTGCTCCACAGTAATGCTGCTCCACAGTAATGCTACTCCGTAGCAACTGCACCATTTTACATTCCCAACGACAGTGTACAAGGTTTCCATATTCTCCACATCTTTGCCAACACTTGCTATTTTCTGGTGTTCTGTTTTGGGTTTGGGGGGAATGTTTTGGTAACAGCCATCCTGATGAGTGCGAACTGGTATCTCACTGTGGTTTTGATTTGCTTTTCCCTAAAGACTAGTGATGTTGAGCATCTTCTCATGCGCTTGTTGGCCATTTGTACATCTTCAAGTCCTTTGTCCAGGGGGACAGTTTTTTGCTCAATATTTTGGACCTCCCTCTCCCACCCTCCCACTGCCACCCCCCAAGACCAAGACAGAAAGCTTCCGTCTTCTGACAGACTACTTAAATCATCATCACAAACAGAATGCTGGTAGCAATATGAACAGTAAAAGTCATTCTGATGTGGTCTCAGATGGAAGTGAGCAAAAGACAATCCTTATTATAAAATGACAAAGAAAATGGCTGAATTATGTTTGTGTTCCAGTGTTTTGTGGAAGGTTGAACTTGCGAGCAACAAAATTGGACACTTAGCTGAAGCAATTTCTAAGCAAAGTGTTGAAGACGCATCTTGGCTCCTTCGACAGCTTACAGTAAAAGGCAAGAAGAGAGAAATGACTTAAATATGGAATCATTAAGCAGAAAGGAAGCAGAACTTAGAGATTTGGGAAATTCTTGCCTATCCACATTGTAAAAAGTGAGAATATTGAGGGGGTGGCCAAGTTACCCTCTGATAAGGAGATTCTAGGATCAACCCTTTCAAGATAGCGGGAGAACTTTCTCAAAGGCAATTCAGAGGTCATCAGGGCTGCCACTCCCAGCACAGGCCCTAAGAGCAGGGGCCCAGGGTCAAAGAGGAAAACATGGCCTCCTCCACCTACATACCAAAGGACAGGGCTGGCTGGAGCCGGGGGGGCCACTATCACAGCCCAGGAGAGCTGTGGGCATGAGACCCCAGCCTGGAGAGCCTTAGGGCCCCAACAGAGAGCCACTGCAAAGCCATCTTGCCAAGCCATCGTGGTGACGTTACCACCCCAGTGACCTGGAAGGCAGAGCATCAAGGATTATTCTCCAGCCTTAAGGATGAATGTTGTTTGCCCTGTTGGATGACATGGGACTTGTTACCCTTTCACCTTTCCTATTTCTCCCTTTGGAATGGGAATGTCTCCCTTTGCCTGTCCCACCATTATGTTTGCGAAGCACAAAAGTTATTTGGTTTCACAGGCTCACAGCTGAAGAGGAATTTGCCTCAGCATGAATGGTACCTTGAGTCTCACTCATATCTGATTTACCTGCTATTTAGATGAGATTTGGACTTAGATTTTAAAGTTGATGCCGGAATGAGATAAAACTTTGGGAACTATCGAGATGAATGAATGTATTATGCAGGTGAGAAGGACATGAATTTTGGGGGGCCAGTGCAAATTTATGAATGAATGAACATCTGTGGGCCCCCCCAATTCATATGTTGAAATCCCAGCCCCTAATGTGATGGAATTAGGAGGCTGGGCCTTTGGCAGGTGGATAGGTCATGAGGATGGAGCCCTCACGAATGGAATTAGCACTCTTATAAAAGAGGTTCCAGGGGCTTCCCTGGCGGCGCAGTGGTTGAGAGCCCGCCTGCCGATGCAAGGGACACGGGTTCATGCCCCGGTCCGGGAAGATCCCACATGCCGCAGAGCGGCTGGGCCCGTGAGCCATGGCTGCTGAGCCTGCGCGTCCGGAGCCTGTGCTCCGCAATGGGAGAGGCCACAACAGTGAGAGGCCCGCGTACCGCAGCAAAAGAAAAAAAAAAAGAGGTTCCAGAGAACTCTCACCCTCATGTGAGGACACAGTGAGAAGATGGCTGTCTATGGACCAGGAAGCAGGCTCTCACCAGACTCAGAATCTGCTGGTGCTTTGACCTTGGACTGCCCAGCCTTCAGAACTGTGTAAAATACATGTTGTTTAAGCCACCCAGTTATGGTATTTTGGTTACAGCCCAAACTAAGACATCACTTACTATGGTTCCCTATAGCTGTTCGCCTCATTCTTTCCAGATGTTTCTCTAATGAGCTGGACTGTCCTGAGTTCCACGCCCAGCCTGGACGATTTCCTCCTGGGCTCACAGACCACCAGAAGAGCCCAAGAATCACCATCAGACCCATTTAGGAGTAGCATCATGAAGGGTTTTCCAGAAAATAGAAGGGAAACTTCAAAATAATAAAGCAAGACAGCTCAGTCACCCAAACCAAGGCTTTTTCATAAAGGGACAAAACTACACAAACACAAACAACAGAAACACCAGGAACGCTGCTCCGTTCCAATCTCATTACAGTCCGTGGAAAGAGGCACCTCTAGGTGAAGGGAAGGGCACAGTACAGAGCCCAGCAGGAGGTCCTCACCTCCAGAACCAGCCCCCAGGAGGGAACTGCAGCTGGAGGTGACAACACGGAAAAGAACGTTCCTGTCACCCTATGTAGCATTCCCGCTTTACACACTCTAACCCTTTTGTTTGGGGGCGGGGGGGGGGGGGGGGGGGTGCAGGAGGAGCCAATGCGAGCAGCGCCCCCAGAGGCGCCATGTGTGGGGGCCCTGAATCTGCAGATGTGGGAACTCACGGTGCATGGTGGCCTGACTGCCCCTGAGCATCTCTAAGCCCAGGAGAGCCTGCATCCAATTTCCCCCAGTTACCTACAGCTGAGAAATACAATGTTCATCCCCCAGATCAACTACAATCAAATTTCCAAGTGTTTGCTGAGAAATAACCACGAACCTTAACTTACTGTTCAGGGTGGTACAGGGTATGAAAGTGATTTATGACATCTGCTTCTCATGAGCTTATATTTCAGATTGGAAGATTATACATATGTTACATATAATAGAAGATTATAAACGTCATACATAAATAGAAGATTATATACAATAGATTTTATATTCTATATAATAGACTACATATATATAGGGGAAATAGACAATATGATACATTATATATTATATAATGGAAGATTATATATTATATATAATTGAAGAAAGTAATATACGTAATATATAGTAGAGGGCTATGTATAGTCAATACATAGTTAAGATTGTATAGATTATAGATATTACATATATAATAGAAGATTTTATATATATCTTTGTAAATGAAACCTGTAAATGTGTAATATGATAGTATGTGAAACTGGGTCTTGTATAGTGAGTGCATGAGAAAAGGGGGGAGAAACAGCCTTATCTGCATGACCGACACCATCTTTCCAGAGAAGAGCAGTTTGAGAATCCACACTCTAAATTCTATCTTTCAAAATGAGTCAACTTTGGGGGACTTCCCTGGCAGTGCAGTGGTTAAGACTCCGCATGCCTAATGAAGGGGGCACGGGTTTGATCCCTGGTTGGGGAACTAAGATCCCACATGCTGCACTGTGCAGCCAAAAAAAAAGGTCAATTTTTTCAAATATTTAACATGACAAATATAAAATGCTGAGGGGGGAATTCCCTGGCGGTCCAGTGGTTAGGACTCTGCACTTTCACTGCCGAGGGCCCGGGTTCAAGCCCTGTTTGGGAACTAGGATCCCACAAGCTGGGAGGTTCAGCCAAAAAAAAAAACAAAGTTAGGAATCAAGATATCTTAATTTATTCAGTTTAAAAATGCTGTGGTACAATGAAGGCTATAATTACATGAGAGTAAGTAGTCGGGAACATAGTTCTTCCTTCTCATTGGCTTCAATAAGATCAGAATTAAAATCATATCTTTTTTTTTAAGTATACCTATATACCTCAATAAAGGTTCTTTTAAGTATAGCTATCTTTGAGCAAATCCCAACATCAAACTGCAGACTTATATAAAATTATAAACGAGTGCTCACTTTACATCAGAATTTCTAAATAGAGACAAATTTCCTACATCACTTAAAATATGATTATAATTGCCAGCAACCATGTGAGTGAACTTGGAAGCCGGTCCTACCCCAATTGAGCTCTGAGATGACAGCATCTCTAGCCAACAGACTTGAACCAGAGGCTCCCAGCAATGCTGGCCACGATTCCAGACCCACAGAAACTGTGAGAGAATAACTGGTAATTGGTTGCACAGCAATAGATAACTAATATAGTTACCCTTTTACAAATTATCTTATCAAGATACAAGTGCTTATATTTCTTTCCGTTTCTAAATTTCCATTTCAGACTCTGAAGTACTCTATTACGTAGAAATGAATAGCTAATTCAGTTGTATGACTGTTGTAGACAATGAACTGAATTTAGTAAAATGTGATTCAAAGAAAAGAAAGAAGAGCTCAGGACACACAGAGAGACACCAGGCTGCGCCTGTATAGAGGGGTGACCATGTGAGGAGGGGGCAAGAGGGAGGCCGTCTGCAAGCCAAGGAGAGAGCCTCAGATGAAACCAGCCCCACCAGCACCTTGATCTTGGACTTCCAGCCTCCAGAACAGAGAGAAAATACATTTATGTTGTTAAGGCCAACAACCAAAACAAAATATGACTCTATTATAGGCCATACTTTAAGATGCAAAACGAGATAAGATCACTGAAAACAAATCTGATAATCTATCCAAGGCAGAAGCAACTTGTTTTGGCATCAAGACAAAGATTACAACCTATGCCGCCCAGGGACAAACTGCTGAAGGAGGCCCCACAGCACCAGGGTCAGGCCTCCTGAAGATGGGGCCAAGGTGGGAATGGAGACCCACACCACCGCTCCTGACCCACAGCAGGAAGTGAGCCAGGGTCACAGGAGCTGGAGTTGGCCATCCCATTCCTGAAGTCATTACCCTCACGGCGGAGACAAGGATGCTGCTGGCTGGTCCTAAGACAGGGCCCTGGCCATGCAGACACCGAGAGGCTAGTAGCCTTTCTTACCTTTGGTAAGGGAATCAGGGTGTTGTTTGCTGTAGAACTGGCACGCGCTCAGTCTGACCCACTGCCCTGCCCCAGGGCAGTTTGAGAATCCACGATTTTTTTTTTAATGCAACATACAAACTTTATTTAACAAAAGTGACAGGTCAAGTCAAACAAGCACTTATATTAAGAGAAAAACTAACCAGAGGAAATTTTATCTTAAACACCTTCCAGCAACCTACTGGCAGCTGCATTTCCCTGCGCTCTGCTGCTGTGAAGAATACAGCTCACACCCGGGTACGGATGAAGCATTTGCCCATTTTTCAAGTAGAAACACAACGGAACACAACTTTATAAACACATATCCATTAAATCTGAAAAAGATTTATTGAGGCACTCCACACCTACATGATCCTGCAGCCTGTTTATGTTTCCCAGATTTGTTTTTCACCTCTAGCCTCCTTTTCTAAATCTACGGTTTCTCAAAAACTTCCTTACTCTCCAATAATGTAAAACCTGCCTACCTCTCAGAGCTCCCCCTTCATCTCAACCAGCATTACCTTCCAGGGCACAGCACTGAAAACTCAAACAAAGAGCAGGACACTACTAAGATCTTTCTACCGCAGTGTCCCAAGCAACACTAGAGACAAGGAGGTCTGGAAGCCAGAGAAGGTAGAAAAGATGTGAGGTCAACACACAAGTGTAAATTCTACTGGAAGTCTAACAGCTCACTCTAGTTCCAACACTATGCCATTTATAAAGTCCTTCGTATACATTATCTCCTAAGTCTTCCCAACAATCCTTTTTCACGGTCGGTCCTGCAACTACTAAGTAGTGAAGCTGGCGTGTAAACTCATGCCTGTGGTCCGACAATACTTAGCACATCACTTCTGAAAAATCTCCAGTTCATACCAGAATGCCTGAATACTCCATGTCTTCTCATTAAATGAATGGCAGTAGAAAGTACTGGCATCTTTGATTGTATCTAGGAAACTACATAGTAATGAAAGAATGAGAACGAGAGGCACGTCAACTGCAACCCTTGACAGCGGCTGCTGTAAACACAGCCCCCATCTACCCAGGAGACAAGGAAACACACACCTCACAGAGCCCCCTCCCACAGGAAGTTCTCCATCATGTAACCTAAATCCCTCTGCCTTGATTTAAGTCCATTTCCTTCTGCTCTATAGACCATATAACCCTCCTCTAACCATTCATCGCGCTCCCATTTACTCTTCATTTTCCGAAGTCTAAGTCTAGGTTTTTTAATCTATTACGATTATTTATGATTGTTTCACACTAGCGTCTTACCTTAGCACCACTGTGTCATTCATTATCTGCAATACTATGCTGAATAGAGAAGAAAGCAGAGGGAAAACGCAGTCAGCCTGGGTTTCACTGAGCATTGTCTCTGCCTTTGCATCCCAGCCCCAGCTGGCCACAGGGGACGACTGTTGAAGGGAAAGTGGACGTCTCTCCCTCTTTGCCATCTACTCAAAGGCAGGCGGCATGAAGAACAAAGAGCCTGCCCCTTTAACCCCAAACGTCCCATCTCAGGGATAAGAGAGGGAGGGCAGGGCAGGCCAAACCCGGTCCACACAGAACCAGCTGACAGCCGGTGGGTCAGAGGGCACCAGGGGCTGAAATGCTTCTCACAACAGGTGGGTAACCGGTAATCTGAAGGATGACGAGCGGAAGAAGGCTTAACAAAGCTTGGAGCAGTTACACTTTTCTTAAGTTTACTGTGATCCATATTGCATGGGCATGTTCACTTTGGAAAAATTCACCAGGCTCCCCACTATGATTTGTGCCCGCTGTATTTTAAGGAACAGGTTTTTTACGTGCTCTTCACTTCGTAATTCAGCACGAGAGAAAATTCTCCAGATCAAGCTCTTTTCTCCTATGACTGGAGAAAAAAGATTGCCTCTTTTTTCCTAAAAGTAAAAATGAAGAAACAAAGAATTCCTTAGGACCAGTTAGGTATTGTAAAAACAGGATAGAGAACAAAGACCCAGCCAACCATAGCTTCAGATAAAGTTGCAGAACAGTAATGGATACAGAAGAAGTAAGGACTCAGAAACAGATGCTGAAGAACACAGAAAAAACTATTCATGCTGACCTACAACATTAGGGGAAAAGAATATTTAGTTGTGGGTAACAGAAGTGGGCTGGAATTTTTTTTTTTTTTTCAGGACAATAGAACCCCAGAGAAATTTTAAAGTCTTACTCATTGGAAAAAGATAATTGCTGAGTTTTATGACCACGGGAAAAGGAAAGACAGCAATATTCAGTTTACTTAGGACCCAATACATGCCAGGTATGGTGTCAAGCTCTTCATATCATTTAAGGCTCATGATTAAATTTGAATTATGTATTTTATTGTTCCCATTCTACAGAAAATTGAGACTCTCATATGCTCTGAAGCAGAAGCTCCATGAAAAAAGGAACTCTGAGGCAAAGCAGCTTTTGTCGTTTCTCTGATGCACTGAGTTGTAGGAGTGTAGCAAACAGCCAAATGAAGATATCCAACTGGAAGCTAAAATCACTGGACCCCGAAGAGAGGTCCCAACTACAGGTGTATTAACTGGGCAGTAACGGACATGTATAAATGGTAGCTGATGTTGGGCAAAAATATGGTTATCCACTGAAGGGGATCTGGGATGGCTCCCTAGGGAGCACATCAATTTGACAGTGAGAAGAGGAAGGAGAATCTGAAGGAAGCAGGAAAGGAATGATGAGCAAAGAAAAGAAGAAAGCCAGGAGAAAGGGGCTGGCCCAGAAGTCAGTTGCAGAAGATGCTTCAAGAAGGGGCAAGAGACAAGTGTGTTCAAGGAAGCAGACGGAGCTGCTCTGAGAAAGACGCACAAGAACGTCTCCTGTACAGAACTTCTGAGTATAACTCATATCCGGCACAGTTCTTTTTTTTTTAAATAAGAAGCTAAGGCTTTCTACTCTTTTTTTGTTTTATTTATTTTTAAATTTTTAAATTTTATTTATTTTTTTTGGCTATGCTGGGTCTGCATTGTGGTGCGTGGGCCTCTCACTGCAGTGGCTTCTCTTGTTGCGGAGCACGGGCTCTAGGCGCGCGGGCTTCAGTAGTTGCAGCCCGCAGGCCCTAGATCATGCAGAATCCAGCAGTTGTGGCACGCAGGTCCCAGAGCACACGGGCTTCAGCAATTGTGGCACACAGACCCTAGAGCGCGCGGGATCCAGCAGTTGTGGCACAGGGGTGCTAGAGCGTGTGGGCTTCAGTAGTTGTGGCACACGGGCTCAGTAGTTGTGGCTCGCGGGGTCTAGAGCGCAGGCTCAGTAGTTGTGGCGCACAGGCTTAGCTGCTCTGAGGCATGTGGGATCTTCCCAGATCAGGGATCGAACCCGTGTCCCCTGCGCTGGCAGGCAGATTCTTAACCACTGCACCACCAGGGATGTCTAGTCTGTAACTTCTTTGTTATCTTTAAACTTGAAACACTTGCTGGGCTTCTATTCTGGATTTCAGAACCAAGAGGCTACACCAATTACAAGATTAGGGAATATCATAAGATAAAATGGATATTTTAAGCCACATATAATGTTGCTCAAAAGCATAAGGCTATATTTTATCTTCTTAACTATTGTCTTGGAGGGAGAAGCCAGTTGCCCTGAGGGAATTAGGTAGTATAAAACTTAGCCACAGCTCCTGAAAGACCAAAGAAGTGGTACGGGGTAACAACACGATACTTGGTCTTTTGGGGCTGCATTCAAGCAGGGCTTAGGCAGTGCCGCAGAGATCCTGAGGCCACCGTTGCGGCAGTGAATACACGTGTACTCAAAAATGGGACCCAGCCGTATTATCCTATTCCCAATGTCCAGTAAGGGAACTGAAAGACCTGGGAACAAGGAAAATCAAAACCAGTTTAAACAAATGTGTGTTTAAGATACAATGTAACACTCACACACTGGCAAGAGCGCCAACACCACCGACACAAAGAGGAAATGCAGATGAACTATGGTCCTGGAATTTCAAACTACAATAACTTAACATATAGCTTTCTTTAAATGTAAAGGCAGAAAATATTAGGGAAAATGATTCTTTCATGTGCCAAAAATTCCTTTAGTCTATATACAACACAAATATTAAAAATAAAATCTCCTGCGTCCCAAGGAGGTGAAGAAATGCAGAGATGAAGAAAAAAATCCTCATTCTCAAAGGATTCTCCCTAAATTATTTCGGCAGATGCCTCACTTCTCCACTTAATCTCGTTTGTGCGTAAACAGAGGTTTAACAATTGACGCCACACGTGACGTGGATTAGCGTCAGCACCTGCATTTTTCAAATGGAAACTCACTGAGTGGGTCCGTTTCATGGACCACATGTGAGTGGGTGGTGGAGAAAGGATCACAACATAATCCTTCCAAGCTTTAATTCCTGTCCACAGAAAAGCAGGTTCACACAGGCTTAAGACACATTGTGTACAAGGAGAAAAACACACAGAGGCAGTCAGGAAAACACGTCGGCAAAATGGCTTAAATTGTTCTACCTAAACATAATTTCCTTTCTCACATTAGCGAAACCTCACTGAATCACAGGTATTTTCCCCACAGATCTTCTATTCTATAGGCTATAAAGTATATTATATAGTCTATATTTTTAGAGACTCTTCTGTCCTCTGCAGTATTTACAAGACCAGTGAGTTTTCTACCTTGATTAATATAGCCCCTGGCCTCCACCTACACACCTTCAAAATACAAGTTAAAATAACTTTTCATATATCTTTCAAATTAAATATGATATTTGTTCCTAGAAATTTTCTTTCTCTCAACTCCACCCAAAAGTAAGAAAAGTAAGATAATTCAAATTAACAAAACTGTGTTTTAATTTCTAAGTCTATGACACAGAAATCTGATATTCAGTTCTTTTTACTTAAATATATGCTCTGCAGTTTCTTAATTTTAAGAGGCCAGAAAGCTACGATAATATCCAGATGAACGATCGCTTCATTTTTGTTGTTGTTGTTGTTGTTTTTTGCGGTACGCGGGCCTCTCACTGTTGTGGCCTCTCCCGTTGCGGAGCGCAGGCTCCAGACGCGCAGGCTCAGCGGCCATGGCTCACGGGCCCAGCTGCTCCGCGGCATGTGGGATCTTCCCGGACCGGGGCACGACCCCGTGTCCCCTGCATCGGCAGGCGGACTCTCAACCACTGCGCCACCAGGGAAGCCCTTCCCTCACTTGTTAAGTGGTTATTACTCATATGTATTAGAAGCCTACTCATCTTGTCTATTCATTGTATGGTCCCCTTACTGGACTTGCTTAATAATTCCAACACATTTTCAGCTGACGATCTTTGATTTTCTAGGCTGACATCATATCATCCATTAAAGTAGGAATAATAATTGTTCCTCATTTCTCAGTTATTGCATTAGGGTTCATGAAAGGAATTGATAGCCTTTCCGTCTTTTTCTGTACTCAGGAACTGTATGTAACATACGGATTTGCTGCTCTTTGGAAGTCTCATAGTCACCACCCATACAAGCAAGTGGGGGTGAAGTGATTTTTATATTACTCTACAATAACTTTCTAAAAGTTACACAGCTTGAGAAAGGAGGGAGAGCGATGGGGGTGCAGCTGGAGAGGGATGATGAAAGATCGGGGACGGGACATGAGGCAGGTCCTGATCAAGAGGGAGAAGCTGAGCAACTTGGAAAGAGATTAGCTGATAAAATCATGTTTCTAAGGAGCCTTTGGGAGATTGGCTGTAATACACAAGCAGAGAGATGGTCCAGGGGTAAGAGGACCCCCTCTTACCTCTCCCCTCCCATCTCCCCCTCCTCCCCCACCCCCGCACCCCATCTGGTGCTAGAACTTCTTTGAATGTCATTATTTCATGTAGAGGAGAAAGTCTACAACATCCACTTTATCCCTCAGCTACTTCACAGCCAACTTGCGATGAGTCTTAGGGTCTTTTTCTCCTAAAAACAAGGAAGCAGATTAGGGTGTTAAAATGGAACCTCTTCTGTTGGTAAGAACTTGATTTTCACAACTGTTGTGATGGCTGCTCACGTTGTGTTACTAATCACATTTTGATTCCCTGAAGAGATTAAGGCAGCCAGCTGTGAGAAGGATTTAGTTGATGATCTCTGCTTTTATCCTGCGTCCGAGTCCCAGGTCTCCTGTACTGTCCGTCCACTGCTCAGGTGGACGCAGTGGATACTACTGGGAATGCTCGCCAAGCCATGATTTCATCAGATTCATCACATGATTGTGGATGAGTGTTTTAGCTAATTTGCCCTCACTTCTGTGGAATAATACTCATTTCTAAGTCTTGGAAGAAAGCTATTTTTCTATAAGGGTGGACATTAGATCTTGGATTCCGCTGTTTACCATGAATGTTTTGGATAAGTGCAGCCCTGGGCTTATGTCTCAACCAGGGAGATTCCATGGTTCCAAGTAATGAGATCAGACCTCTCATTTCAGTGAGTTTACTGTGTTTAGATCAAGATCTGTGCTGCCTCTTGCTAGAAGACCTGGGAAATAATAAGTAAAGACGTCTCTGGCATGGTAATGATGTCTAATAGACTGCCATAAGTTTTAAAATTTGAGGATGCGTTCATGGTTTTGGGAAAGTGAGTTCCCCTGAGGGTCTTTTTCCTCCCCGACTATTGTTATTTCCCTTTGTCATACATGGCTAAGAGTTTTCATGAAATGCCAAACAGTTGGTATTCACAGGACACCTTCTAACATATTTAACCCTTTGACAGTGTGCTGGAAATTCCAGTGTGAACCTGCACATTTATAAATTCTTCCCGTTGTTAACTAAATTAGCTGATTAAAGGTGTTACTTAATTGTTCTGTTTGATTTCGTCATTTTAAAAAGACTAAATACATATGTGCATCTGCATGTGTTAGGTACATATTAGAATTAGTCAAGTCAGATCCTACTGTATCTTTGTAAATAATTCAGTCACTGTTGCTGATATTTTAAATAATTTTTTTCTATCTTATAGTTTGTCTCCAGTTTTTTGTTTTTTTTTTTAATTAGCTGTCTCAAATTACAGAAGAGTTTTTGTTTTCAAAAATGAACCGAGGGCTTCCCGGGTGGCGCAGTGGTTGAGAGTCCGCCTGCCGATGCGATGTAGGGGACACGGATTCGTGCCCCGGTCCGGGAAGATCCAACATGCCGCGGGGCGGCTGGGCCCGTGAGCCATGGCCGCTGAGCCTGCGCGTCTGGAGCCTGTGCTCCGCAACGGGAGAGGCCACAACAGTGAGAGGCCCGTGTACCGCAAAAAAAAAAAAAAAGAAAAAAAAGAAAAGAAAAGTGAGGGGGAAAAATCCTTTTTCCGTCACCAGCAAAAATTATTAAATAACTAGAAATTAGTGAGAATGCATAATATCTATAATAAAGACCTATTAAAATTTTACTAAAGGACATAAAGAAGATTTAAAAAATTCTGAGACAATCTATGTTCCTTGGTAGGAAGATTCAAATCATAGGAGGTCAATTCTCTTAAATTACTATATATTCAGTGCAGTCGCAAATAGATTTTTAAAATGATGTGACTGATTCTAAAGTTCATCTGGGTGGCTAACTTTGTAGAAAATACCAAGAAAAGTATTTTGAAGGGAAAAAAAAACAAGAATAACATGAGAGCATCTGCCCTATCAGATAGCTTACTACCAAACAGAAATATTCAAAGTCCAGAAATAGACACAAAGTGATATGGAGATTTAGAAAATGATAGAGGTGGCATTTCAAGTACATAAAGAAAAGATGGGGACCTCCCTGGCGGTCCAGCAGTTAAGACTCTGTGCTTCCAATGCAGGGGGCATGGATTCGATTCCTGGATCCCACATGGTGTGGCCAAAAAAAAAAAAAAAAAAGAAAAAGAGAAAAGAAAAGATGGGTGCTAAAACAACCAAAGTTAGAACAACTAAGTTTTTTCTTCCCAACCCTTTGCTCTGTCGTACAGTTTCACCCGTGTGTAAAACCAGCAGCATACCTGTGTCTCCCAAATCGCATATGGTACCAAAGCCCAAAGGTGTGTGGGAGCTTATTATAGCCTCTCACCAAGTCCCTAACCAGGGGTGAGTCCACGCTTGAACCAAGCCAGAATCAAAGCCGTACATGTTAACCTTTAAGTTCTCGTGGGATCAACCAAGGTACCACCTCTCTACTTTCAGGGACTGGCACCCGGGCCAAGGGGCCACACAGGCTGCCCTCTGAGTCATGGCTGAGTCCGTCCCACCAAGCCTGCCAGCCCCTGCTTGGATGGCCCCACCTCCAACGTGCAACCTCCTTGGTACAAAAACACTTCCAGTCCTCCTTCAGCAGGGGGTCTGTTCCCTTCAGAATGTGACAGTTAACCACAGTGAATTCTGCAAAGAAAAGTAACATTCTACTCCTGAAGTGAGAAAAAAAAAAAAAGAGAAACAATTCCCATTGCAAAAGGATGATTCTTAATGGGAAACTTGGGAAGAACTTGGGCAAAGCAGGTCAGAAATGATTCCAAGATCATCTGTATTTGCTGAGGAATGAATAAAAGTTTTTATCATCTGAAATTCTGAACATGTCCCTGAGGGGAAGACTGTTCAGCATTTTGTGATGTGACAGCTTACCCAGGTCTTAAATATTCCTCTCAACAGAGGCTCTTTTTTATCCAGTACCTAGCCAAATCCACGCAGCACTGTCAGAGGACAAAGTAAAACGCCTGCTTATGAGCTATTTTATGTTTCCACATGGAAATCCAAGCTATCGTTATCAGAGCTCCAGCAGGGCTGCAAGGCGCCTCTGAGCAGGAAAGTACTATAAAAGAAGCCGATTATATTTCCGAGATGGGATCACTGAGAATGTATAGGCCAGTTAATGCTCAATGTTCTTCATCCTCACAACTGCCAAAGAGGCTTCCTTCCAGCCACTCAATAGTAAAAGTTCCAAGTACTTTTCAGAAGGCTCCTAAGGTTTTTCTTCTTCCTTTTTTTCTTTGGGGGTGGGAAAGGGGGAGTGGAGGGGGTCACATGCATTTGTGTACGTGCAATGAAAATAGATTTTTAAATGTGCTTGGCAAAACTGGCAGGTACTAGTCTAGCTTCAGTGGTCAAGATGCATATACTTTCGAGGAAATTAATTTTAACTTTGATGAAAAAAATGTACAATGTGTATGAGCACACATTAAATAAAAAATGACCTTAAAAAAAAAAGGTTCTATGGGATGCTCAATAACTAAAATAACATTCAACAAAGTACAATGTTTGAGTCTATGAGCACTTCACCGTTCCAGATCCATCTCTTAATCTATAGGGCAAGTGCCAACAAGGAAGCTCTCCAAAGTTCAGTCACCTATAAATGTCTAAGATCCTAATTTTCAAATATTCGTATTCCCCACTCTGCCCCTGCAGGACCCAAAAGGGAAAAGGAAGTCAGGGCCATTGGCTTAGTAAAATGAAATCCTGTCTTGGCTCTCCTATGATTTCATTTACTTTTTATAGCTTGGCTTTCAAACGTAGTAATTGCTTTCTTTTTTTAAAGACATGGATTTATACCACATTTAATTTGAGTGTCGCTATATATAGATTTTGGTCTACTATAATAGCAAATACATAAGATCCCACCCCTGAAGACGTAACTATAACAGCAATTTAGGGATAGGATTATCTTTTCCTATAAAGCAAAATTATTAAAGTGATCAAACATAATGTGTCCATCTGCTACCTAAAGACAATTCCTAAACCCAGCTTTTATGACACTCTCAAAATAAAAAATGCACAATCTCTTCCAGGAAATTTGTGGTCTGAAAATTCTATGAGATTAAAAAAATTATATCATGTTGTCTCATGTCTGTGAGCTCTTATATTCTCTGGTTCAGATACTGGTACTTAAATCTTACAGTTAGAAGAGCTGTAGACTTTTCTAGACTGCTCTCAATTCTCGGAAAACAGATATAGAATCCACTTTTGTTCTTCCATTACTTATCTCTTACCAGAGAAAAGTGGTAATAATTCTTTTTCCCAGAGTCGTGAAGCTGTAGGTAACAAGAGCATGGCACAGTCCAAAGAACACGTGCTCTGGAATCAGCCTGGGTCAAAACCCAGCCCCACTGCTGAATCCCTCACCCTCTCCAAGCCCATGTCCTCCTCCGCGGGCCGGGAGGGGATGCGCTCTGGGGAGCTGCGGAGTTAAATGAGATGATGGCATCGTGGACTCCTACGAAGTCAGCGAGATGAGGACGGTGCTGATCATGAAGCAGAGTCTTGGGAATACTTCCTCCAGTCCCTTCACTTCTCAGATGAAGATAAGTGAGGACCAGAGAAATTACCGCACAAACCAACAATCTACATCTCAGTCAGTGGCTTATGAAGCAGGAGAGTCTAAGGCTTCAGTTAGGACTTCTAGGTGTGATGAACGGAAGCACAACACTACTCATGCTCACGAGGGGCTCTGCCTCCAAGGAAGGCTGGCCCAAAACTCACTAGTGCTGAGCGTGTAAGGAAATGAGAAATTTCCCCACAAGAGAAGGCCCCCAAAGCGTGATGGGTAACATTTGCCTTTATTCAACTTCAAATATATCTTCATCTTTGCTTGGCCACTAAAGACCATTCACTGCCAGTTGGTTTCAGGCCAGTAAGCTGCCCAACACATCACGGCTGCAACAGCAGGAAAGGACACACAGACGTGGTACGATTCCCACCTGCACTTGATCCCATGCACAGACCAGGCAGACCTGTATGGAAGGAGCTGAAAAGGACAGAGGTTCATGATGGAGAGGCAAACTCCCGGCTGCTCAACTGAAAATTTTCAGAAGAACTCTTAAACTTCCAACCATAAAGGCCCCTCACACCAACACCTCAACAATCTGCACCTTGGCCAAATGTGGCACCTCCGATCTCATTCCAGGCTGAGACCTGGCTTAAAGAGAGCCAGGTGCCAGGTACAGATAGCATCTATAGCTGAGATCCCCCAACCCCCAGCTCAGACTGCCCTCCTAAGTCCACTTCCTGAGGTAGCTGCTAAGTAAATCCAAGTCAAATTCAGACATCTTGAACAAAGAGGAAAATAATGCAGATCATAAAATAAAATCATATGCCAGGAAAACACAGAGCAAAAACTGGGCTCCTCCTTCTCTTTCAATGCCCTTGTTTGAAAAACCACTTCTTCAAAACAGAAGCCAGAAATGAGGAAACCTAAGATGGATATGAAAATGAATTCACTTTATACATATCCACAGAGGCAAAGCCAAAGCCAAACCCAGAACATGACACAAGTAAGCCCAGTAACGCCTTACTAAAAACCATCATCAGTCCCAGCGGTCACTGAGGGAGCTTATACTCAAGCAGTACTCTACCGTCAGGGTAAGCTTTAACTTCTCAAAACTCCAGAAATCTGACAACAAAAGACACTGTATTGCTTCGGCAAGACAGCCCCCAGTGGTTTGCCCTGCGAGGTGAGAGCTGCACTAACCCAGCTCAGGCTTCGTGGTCGTTTATATCTCTCCTCAGCATTAAACGTATCAGAGATGAGGTCAACGAGCTCTTCAAGAACCGGCCAGGCACACGCGTCCACACAGCACACCCAATGCTGTTTGGTCGCCTTTAAACACGGTAAGCTTTCTACAACTCTTAGTAGACAGCTCACCACATCGCACCTTTCCCTTTTATCTCATTTATATTTCCTTCTCAAATGATTCTGTGGCAAATTATCCAGTTTTGAGAGCTACACCGAGACTAGCGAGTTCCTTTTCATAAGCTCCTTTGGACCGATAATACAATAGGGGAGGGAAGTAAAAGCAAGAGTTATCACTCGTGATTCTGCAGATTCTATTAGCCGGTCCTTAAATGACAGCGAGGCCACGCTGAGCAGCTCTGGGGGCTGCAGCAGCGGCAGCAGCCAGGGATGGGAGGTCAGGAACTAGTCTTTATCTGAACCACCCTTGTCAACTCCTGCACCTGACACAGTACTGATATGTGTCCTGTGTGCTGTGTGTTGAATAAGGGAATAAGTGAATGACCAGACTGCACTGTACAAGCAACAACGAGGGTGGGGAGACTTGAATTTCAGTCTTATCTTTGACTGTGAAAAGATGTACGACAAGAGATGTGGCCAACTCATTTAACCTCTCAGGAACTGTTTCCTTATCTATTTCAATGAAGCAATTGGACAGATGATATCAAGAGATCCTTATAGTTCTTAGATCCTATAAACTTCTATTATTTAAAGTCTGGTTACATAACCACCTCACATCTATTAGGATAGCTACTATTAAAAAAAAAAAAGAAAGAAAATAATAAGTGCTGTAAAGAAGTTGGAACCCTTGTGCACTGCTGGTGGGAATGTCAAATGGTGCAGCCATTGTGGAAAACAATATGGTGACTCTTTAAAAAATTAAAAATAGAATTACCATATGATCCAGCAATTCTAGTTCTGAAAGCAGTGTCTCGAAGAGATATGTACACCCATGTTCACAGCAACATTATTCACAATAGCCAAAGGATGGATAGACATTTCTCCAAACAAGACATACAGATGGCCAACAAACACATGAAAAGATACTCAACATTACCAATTATTAGAGAAATGCAAATCAAAACTACAATGAGGTATCACCTCACACTGCTCAGAATGGCCATCATCAAAAAATCTACAAACAATAAATGTGGAGAAAAGGGAACCCTCATGCACTGTTGGTGGAAATGTAAATGGATACAGCCACTATGGAAAACAGTATGGAGGTTCCTTAAAAAACTCACAATAGAACTACCATATGACACAGCAATCCCACTACTGGGCATATATCCAGAGAAAACTGTAATTCAAAAAGACACATGCACCCCAATGTTCACAGCAGCTCTATTTACAGAGCCAGGACATGGAAGCAACCTAAATGTCCATCAACAGCGGAATAGATAAAGAAGATGTGGTACATATATACAATGGAATATTACTCAGCCATAAAAAGGAATGAAATTGGGTCATGTGTAGAGGTGTGGATGGACCTAGAGAGTGTCATACAGAGTAAAGTAAGTCAGAAAGAGAAAAACAAATATTGTATATTAACGCATATATGTGGAATATAGAAAAATGGTATAGATGATCTTATTTGCAAAGCAGAAATAGACACACAGACGTAGAGAACAAATGTATGGATACCAAGGGGGAAAGGAAGGGGGAGGCGGAAGGAATTGGGAGATTGGGATTGACACATATACACTGTTGACACTATGTATAAAATAGATAACTAATGAGAACATACTGTATAGCACAAGGAACTCCACTTAATGCACTGTGTTGACCTAAATGGGAAGGAAATCCAAAAAAGGGGATATATGTATATGTACAGCTGATTCATTTTGCTGTACAGTAGAAACACAACATTGTAAAGCAACTATATTCCAATAAAAATTAATTTTAAAAAATATACATTGGGGGCTTCCCTGGTGGCGCAGTGGTTGAGAGTCCGCCTGCCGATGCAGGGGACACGGGTTCGTGCCCCGGTCTGGGAAGATCCTACATGCCGTGGAGCGGCTGGGCCCGTGAGCCATGGCCGCTGAGCTTGCCCATCTGGAGCCTGTGCTCCGCAACGGGAGAGGCCACAGCGATGAGAGGCCCACGTACCGCAAAAAAAAAAAAAGAAAAAAAAAAAAAAATATATATATATATACACACACACACATTGGGACTTCCCTGGTGGCGCAGTGGTTAAGAGTCCATCTGTCAATGCAGGGGACATGGATTCGATCCCTGGTCCAGGAAGATCCCACATACCGCGGAGCAACTAAGCCCATGTGCCACAGCTGCTGAGCCTGTGCTCTAGAGCCCGCGAGCCACAACTACTGAGCCCACATGCCACAACTGCTGAGGCCTGCGTGCCTAAAGCCTGTGCTCTGCAACAGGAGAAGCCACCGCAATGAGAAGCCCACGCACCACAATGAAGAGTGGCCCCCACTCACCGCAACTAGAGAAAGCCTGTGTGCAGCAATGAAGACCCAATGCAGCCAAACATAATTAATTTTAAATATATAGATATAGATACAGATATAGATAGATAGATACCATATATTTGTAGGGCCCAAGTGGCCCAGGTATTTGAAGTGGGCATGAAGGGATTCCAACTTCTGCTGTAAACAAATTGTGAGGGTGGAATATGTTATCTGAATATGTATTCCAGTCTTTTATGAATGAAAAGTTTCAAAGTTTTACCTAGCAGATAATCACCTAATTATTCTGAAACAAAACAGGAAATACAGTGGAATGTATACATCTTCATCTGATGATATTAAAATTATTCTTTAACATAAAAAAACAAAGGATGGAAAAATCCAAGTGTCCACGAATGGATGAAGGATGAACAAGATGTGGTATATACATACAATGGAATACTATCCAGCCTTAAAAAGGAAGGAAATTCTGACACACGGTACAACAGGGATGAACCTTGAGGACACTACGCTGAGTGAAATGAGCCAGTCACAAAAGGCCAAATACTGTGTGACTCCACTTCTAAGAGGGACCTAGAGGAGTCAAATTCATAGAGACAGAAAACAGATCGACGGTTGCCAAAGCTGGAGGGGAGGAGGAACAGGAGTTACTGTCTGATGGGTACATAGTTTCAATTTTGTAAAATGAAATGAGTTCTGGAGATGGTTGGTGCGGACGGTTACAACAATGTGCTTAAGACCACTGAGCTGCACACCTGATAATGGTTAACGTGGGAAATTTTATGTGATAGAGACTTTATCAAAATTAAATTTTTTAAGTTAAAAAAAAGGATGACATGGGGCTTCCCTGGTGGTGCGGTGGGTGAGAATCCGCCTGCCAATGCAGGGGACGTGGGTTTGATCCCTGGTCCGGGAAGATCCCACATGCCGCGGAGCAACTAAGCCCGTGCACCACAACTACTGAGCCCGCGCTCTAGAGCCTGTGAGACACAACTACTAAGCCTACGAGCCACAACGACTGAATCCCACACGCCACAACTACTGAAGCCCACACACAACTACTAAGCCCGCGAGCCACAACTACTGAAACCCACACACCACAACTACTGAAGCCCATGCGCCTAGAGCCCATGCTCTGCAACAAGAGAAGCCACCACAATGAGAAGCCCGCGCACCACAACGAAGAGTAGCCCCTGCTCGCCTCAACTAGAGAAAGCCCGCATGCAGCAACAAAGACCCAACACAGCCAAAAATAAAAAAATTTATAAAAAAGGATGACGTTTATGGCACATAAATTATACCTAAATAAGCCTGATTTTAAAATAAAAATACGTTTTAAAGTTCCCCTGACAGTTACCCTTTCATTCTTCAAGTCAACAAATGTTTACCAATCACCCACTGATCTGCAGCTGATATGCATGGGCTTCTTCAGAGGCTCTTCTGGCAGGAACAGGGAACACCCTTTCACTCCCACTCCGTGAAAAGTGTGGAAGGAGTTAAGGAACTGGGGCAAGGCTGCTCAGCCAGCACGGAAGACCCAGGCTGACTCCCAGCCACATCCTACCCTCACCTTGCTACCTTTTCTAATCTGCCTGCCCTGCTCTGCAAACGAGGAAGCAGAGGCTCAGAAAGGTTAAGTCACTTCCCCAAGTTCCACACCGAGCCAGGAGGCTCAAGGAAGGAAGTCAGGTCAACCAGTTGCCAGTCTACTGTTCTTCCCAACATACCAGAGAAAACCACATTTGGGGAGAAAAAGTACCTCTGGGGTCCCATGGCCATTTCCAAGGCGGTCCACCTCCACCATTTTCAACCTTCTCCCCATGAAGGACTTTCATTTAATCATTTGCCATTTAATTTTGTTTACTTAATTTTTAATTTGATTTAAGTCACTTCCTTTCTTGTTCTCTCATTCATTCAACAAATCATTCATAAGAACTTAGTTTTTCTTTAAAAAAATATCATCTGGGGCTGCCCTGGTGGCGCAGTGGTTGAGAGTCCGCCTGCCGATGCAGGGGACACGGGTTCGTGCCCTGGTCCAGGAAGATCCCACATGCCGCGGAGCGGCTGGGCCCGTGGGCCGGCCGCTGAGTCTGCGCGTCCGGAGCCTGTGCTCCGCAACGGGAAAGGCCACAACAGTGAGAGGCCCGCGTACCGCAAAAAAAAAAAAAAACAAACAAAAAAAATCATCTGGACACACATTCTCCCTTATAGCTACCCATTCACTACTCAATCAGTTAGGTATTTATTTAGTCACCTACTAATTTGGATGCTATCAATGTGCGTTTCTTCAAGGACTTTTCCGGCAGAGACAAAGGGATCCTCAACATTGCCACTATTCAGAACTGTCACAAAGCAGTCAAACAGAAATACTATCAGAACACAGCCAACAGCCAAAATGCATGGCACCAACAATAGTTTCCCAGCTCAGGAGGAGAAAGTCCATGTAAATTCAGCAGCAGCTTTCACTCACAATCTCAACATTCCAGACAAACTTTCCCAGTAACTGGGACCCCGGAACCACTGAGCATTTACACAGCATGCGGGCTTTTCTCAAAGCAAGACTGTGAGGTAAGTGTGTCAGTATCTCAATTAAAAAGGATGCGAAGGTGCTAAGAATTCAATAACTTGCCGAGATCACAGAGCAAATGATCATTCTAGACTCAATCTCAGGTCTACAGGTCACATACAGGTGACTCATCTGGATTTAAAAAGTGCATTTTGTTAAGACTGGAAACACAAATATATCATCTATTTACTCATGCAAACTACAGGGACAAAGCCCAAAACAGAGACATAGCAGAAGCCAAGAGAAAACTACTAGGCATATGGTATCAGTCCTGCTTGCAAGGAGATTACCATCTAGGAAAGGCAATGCCAGTCTTATCTTCTAGGAAGCGAGAGGAGAAATGCTTGCAAGCAGATTTCAAATAAAGGTACAACAAGAAACCTGGGACATTCCCAACCTGAGCTAGGAGTAAGTGATAAGAGGCCGGACAGAAAGAGTCACAGACTGGAGAAGAGAGACTGAAGTTGCGCTTGAGGCACGGAAATACGGAGAAGTGGGCAGTAACTGGGAAGGCACCCAGCAGAGGAAAAATGCACCCGCCCAGGCCTAGAGCTGGGCGACCCAACAGAGGTAAAATGTTAGCTGAGCATGTAACTGCATTTTCTAGTAACTATTTTGAAAAAAGCAAAAAAGATGCAGGTGAGATTGATTTAAATAATCTCTTTGAATCCAACATATCCAAATTATTATCATGTTAACATGAAAACAACATAAAAATTATTAATGAGGTAGTCCATTTTTTTTTCCCCACGAAGTTCTCAAAACCCAGCGGGTGTGGACTTTGCACTCAAGAGCACACCTGAGTTGCGCTGGCCACACGTGACTAGTGGCTACTGATGAAGACACGGCAAGTCTAGAGGCAAATCAGCCAGGAGCGGGCTTGGGGTTTTTCTGTTCCGGGAGGGTAGTGACTAAACCAATTAGGTCATAGCAAGGACTTCGAGAAACCCTAAAGAGAGAGCTTAAAAAGTCAGGCTGGGTTTGGACTTTATCTGTTCAGGAATGAAAGGAAGTCGGTGATGTTCTAGAACAGATGACATAAAGTAAGGTCTCTGTACCAAACACTGAAGCTACTGCCCCAGCCCCGAGATCTCAGGCTCTCAGGGGCTGCGGCTCCCTGGATTCCCCACCAAATGCCCCTTCACCTCCCTCACTGGGTCCCTCCTCCTTCAGCCCCTTTCTGAGGGGCCCGGCTGACCCACCTCGTCTCCCTCTATCACTTGGGCACTATTCATTCCCAGCCATTTCCATGATGACATCATCACCAACTGGAAGCCCGTTGGCCCCTTAATTTCCCTGGATAAGCTTTATTTCTCCCCTCCACGGAAGTAAACTCCAAAGCCCATCTCCCACCCCTGCTCCTGGCCTAGCCGGTGGCCCTGCAGACTGCCTTTAAGTGTTACTGCCTTTGGGGTGGAGGTGTCTAGGAAGTCTAGTTCTCTAACTTTCCCACAGCCCCTCTGCCACTTCCCACTGTGATTACTGACATGATATGAATTTTCTAGCATCTCCTAGAGAGGCTGTCCCAAACTTTTGCATCTACCAAAGTATCCAAAGCGACCCTAAAAGCCCCTGACGCTCAGCCATAACTCTGCCTCCTGTATTATTTTAAAAACACCTTTCCTCAACTTCCTTTCTCCAAAGCTCTGTCTGCTCACCTGGCCTGCCTGCTGCCAGCCCCAAAAGCCATGCCCACACTGCCCAGGCCACGCTCCTGGGCTCCTGACCCAGATGCACCACTGTCCACTCCCCGTGGCCACCTGCACTTCAGCCCCTCCATTTCCAATGCGGCTGCTTCCAAACTCGCCCGCATTTCCCCTGCACTGGACAAGCCTCTCTCAGCCCTGTCACCCTCTCAAGCCACCATTTTTCTTTTTTGTCGCCAAAGATCTTTCCCTCAAAATTTCTTTGTAAAAAAAGCACCCCTTCACTATCTCCACTTTGTCACTACTCCTCACAGCAAGAAATGGGGCTTCCATTCCCAACTGCTCTTGGAAAAGTTTCCAGTGATTTCTAAACTCTAAATTCAATGCCCTTTTCTCATTGATTTGCAACCAACGCAGAGAACTCATAAGGAAGAAAGTAAAGAACAACATCTCCACACTCTGAGATACTCACCTGTAACATTCTGGTGACCACCCTTCTCCCATCTGTCTATACGTACACACACAAGTGATTTTTCACAATGTTTTTTCTTAGACATTTTGTAAGCAGTCTTGTTTTTTACTTACCTCCCACCCACCTCCACCCATAGTACCAACTTCTCTCTTTCCAAGCGGCATTAACATATATACAAGATTATTTTAAATCATTTTATATCCTCCACAATCAGGATCCTATTATACATGGTTCCTTGCCTCTCCTTTTCTCATGGGAATCCTTCCAAGTCAAGTGGTACAGAAACCCAAGGCATGGATGTGCCACATTTTATCCAACCATTCCCCTGTTGAAAGCATCCACTTACTTTCCAGTTCTTTGCCACTACAAACAACGCTGTAATAAATATTCTTGTACAAACAAATTACATACAGCTGCTTTTATTTCTATGGGATAGAGTCTGGGGCGGGGGGGGGGGGGCATTGGTGGGTCAAAGGCTATATGCGTTTTAAATTTTAATAGACTCCGCCAGAACTCTTTCCACAGTGGCTATTCCCACCAGCGACGCTGGAAGACTGCCTTTCCCCAGCATTCCTGCCAGCAGGAGATAGTGTCACTTTAAAACCGTTTGCCAGTCTGATGATCTGCTATACACAAAGCTGAAAAACTCTCCCTCACCGCCCACCCTGCTCCATGTCACTCAGGAAATTAACTCCCTTCTCTGGCAGCCCTTTCTGAGCCACCTCCTCTGACTCCTGTCTTATTTTACCTCCAAAAATTAAACACAAAACAAGGCTGCCTCTCTGTCCTTTCCTCTCCTCTTCACATGCTGTTCTCTGACAATCTCATTCTTGCACAGGGTTTAGCCATCGTTTCTAGGAGCTGAATCCAGATCTACAAAGCCAGCCAAGACGTCTCTCTCGAGCTCCAGATTTCTAACTCTTCAGGGGACATTTCTAAGTGTTCATGGAACACAGTGCCTACCGATACCTCAAAAATCAGGAGGACCATCTCCAAACTCTCCTTGGCTCGCTCCAAACCTATCCCTCCCCCTGTGCTCTGAGCAGCACCATCTTTACCACAGGTACCCAGACCTGAACATCATACTTTACTCTTCCCAACACTTTGCCCCCATATCCAGCCAGTTGCCCAGTCTTGGCAGTTCTCTGTTCTCTTATCCAGTGGGTGAAGACTCTCCTCACAGATCACCAGGATGCCTGCAACAGCCTGGCTCACACCCCCCAGCTCCAGCACACACCCCCGACCCTGTCAATCCAACCCTCCGACGCCTCCCCGGCTGCTCGCCAAGTTGAGTCCAACCTAACCACACTGTCACGACCTTCTAAGCTCTGTTCCAATCTACTGCCCAGCCTTTCCACTGACAACCTCTTATGCTCCAAACTCAACAGGAGCAGGTCTGGTAGCCTTGAGGGAGATCCTTTTCAGATAGGAGAAGAATTCGTGGAGAAGGAACAGAAAAAGTAAACGGATGCAGACTGGAATTCCCTCTGCCTCCCTGGCACTGCCAAGGAAATGTCTTCCTCTCTCTTAACTTTAAATAGAAAAAATATTAGGTAAAAGAAATTGGATAAGTAAATGAAACATATTATATAAACTGACAGAAACTACAATAAGACGTATGTGTACACTCCAAAATGCCCAAAAACTAAAGACAGTAAAACAGGAAAATCATCCGCCATAGCCAAGAGCATCCTACATTTATACAGATACCAGAGAGTCATTTTACAATCACATCTGTCTCATGATAGAGTTTCACGAATCAGATATTCATAAATGACTGTCAATAAAACTCAGCAAGAGAGCGGGAGTTCTATTATATTACCCTATAGTAGGAAAAAAAAAAGTCCACTAGTGTGAACTAAACAAAACTTACTAAATGAAACCTGAAGGGACAAAACTCAAAAACTACTTGTAATAATAATTTATGTTTCAATTAGTCATTTGAAAATGAAACAATGAAAATGACTACTTAATAAACCTTCAGTTGATGCCTATGAGTTAAACTTTGTCCTGAGTAATTGAGGAAATATAATAAAAAATAAAGAGACAAGCTCAGTGACCTCAGAGAGTACAAATACTAACTAGGGAGATGAAACATACACCTAGGAAATGAAATAAAGGATGAAGACATGTATTGTCAAGGGCAAAAAATGGATAGAAATGCAATATGAAGACCATGAGATTAGTTACAACAGATTTTCTGAATTCTGGTACGTGGAAAGGGTCCCCACATTATTTGTGTCAAAGCAAACAGAATAATGATCTGCTCCACCTAAGTTGTTTTTTTAAAAAAAAAAAAAAAAAAAGCCTGCCTAACAGTGTCTTCCATGTTTTCTAGCCTAGCAAGAACGATTAGAATCCAAGTTTCAATCATACTTAGCACTTTGGAAAAACTCTGTGAGCGCTGCTCCAGCGACCAGGACTCCAGCCTCTTCTGATGGGAACTGTCAACAATCAATCATACATGCTAATGTTGGATGCAGTGTCACAGATAATTGAAACAGCTGTCAGAGCCAAGCGGCGCTTCAGAATTCCATATGGCTTGTAAAATGCACGTGTGCCTTCCACCCTGCCCCCTCTCAAGAAAGAACCAGGAGAAAAGGTATGAAATCAGCCGGACTGGGACTCAATCCCAGCTCTGTGCCTCTGTAGCCTCATCTACAATATGGATTTGCTAACATCCTTTTCACATACTTGTGGGCAGCATGAATTTTAAAAGCCCTAGCACAGTGCCTGACACAAGAGATGTAGCACATGTTAGTAACCAGGCCTTTCTTCTCTTCCCTTAGTTCCTCAGCCTCTCACAGCATGCCATTTGCAAAATACAGAGCTCTTAGGAGTTCCCTGGCAGTCCAGTGGTTAGGACTCCATGCTTCCACTGCAGGGGGCACAGGTTCTAACCCTGGCCAGGGAACTAAGAACCTGCAAGCCCTTCAGCATGGCAAAAACAAACAAAAAAAACCTAAAAAATAAAACCAACAACAACAGAGCTCTCTCAGGCAAACATTTTAAAGCAAAAGAGATAAAACTCTTTGCCAAACTCTGAACAGGGGGAATTTGTAGGTATTTTATGACCTGCTTTGTGGATTAACTATGGCACACACCCCCTTAGTGGCACAGACCAACTCAACTGGCTGCGGACCCCAAACCCCAGCTGCACTCAGGGGATGTGAGGGGTGTCTTATGCACAGAGAAAGCCTGGGGCCTCGAGCCCGAGGCGGGGCCAGCACCAAGGCGTGAAGAGCGAGAGAAGAGATGAGCAGAAACTCAGATGCCCTCGCAGCTGTCCACGCTCCCCAGGTGGGAGAAGCTGGGCAAGCAGCTGAACCTCTCTCCCCTCTGTCCTGTTAAGTGAGTCAGGGCTCACTCGAAGGTCTCTCCTGGTATTTTCAGATTCAAACAGATGAGGGACTCCAAAGCAGTGGGAGATTTTAACGTGGGGATGTGTGTGCTAATCTGTGACAGCATCACAAGCTGTCCTGCGGTGACTTCTGTGAAAGATCATTATGTATATTACAGAATCATGACTTAGAGGGCTTCGGTTGTGACTCTGCTTTTGTTTTTAACATCCCACTCACCCAACACAGAGGTAGAAAAAATTACTTTTTTTTTTTAAGTCTATATTCAATCTAAAGCTCAAAGGGAGGAAAAAAATCAAAATATGTAAGGATTATCTTCCTCTTCCTCAGTGAAATCTCACACCGAAGAACAGGGTGAGAACGGTGGCCCTCAGGTGAAGATCTGTACAGTAGAAAGTGAACAGGGTGATATAGGGGGTGGGTTGGTGGGGAGTAGGGGAAAGGACGAACATAAAACATTTGTTAAACTGGCCAGAAGATGATATCCTTGAACTTGCAGGCTCTACTCAAACACTATATGTTATTTATTAACCACTCCTTTTTTTTCTTTCTATAAAGAAATTCAGTACAGTATCAGCTTTGATATATTTACAATACTCCACTTGGAGCAAGTCCAGAGTCTACATTTGGTTTTAAAAGAAGTTTCTTCCTGCATAGAAGCTATCTCAAAAAGCCAAAACACACATTCAGAAAAGCTGAGCCTCTTGTTAACATTTTCCAAGCACACAGTAGCTATGCACCATTTGCTACCCACCAGAACCCCTCCAAAAGTATCACAAGGCTGCCAATTTCCCCATGCATATATAAGAATCCTGAAAAAGTGTCTGTTTGCAGAAGAATTCCATTTTTACTGGTATGCCAATCAAAAATTTACTGTCTCCCCAGGGAGAGTTCACTGGTTTTAGTGACTTGGCCGAATATCAAAACAGTTGTAATTAAATGGATTTCAGAGAGACAGATAAGGTATAAAAACTGAGGGTGATCCCAAAGGAACTAAAATTATGCTTAGCACATGTTTAAATTATGTACTACTCATAAGGCAGACCATTGTCAGACACACCTCTGAGGAGAAAGATGGATCAACTGACCCAAGGATGTATTGCTCTGAAGATAGGCCATTTCAGTCCAGCGCTGGGGGTGACTGATGACTACCTACATTTTTCAAAATAAATATTTCACACCCAATCATTTTAATATAAGAAAATCTGAAAAGCCGCACCGTCTCAATTCAGTTCATTTGAATCTTAAGTTGAGACACTCAGAATGCAGCAGGTCTATGGTCAGGGCCGAGAGAGAGCTTTTAATTCAACAGATGAGGCACAGACTAAATGATCACCTGTCCAAAGGTTTTCTAACTAATGTCAGTTCCACAGTGACACTCCCACCCCTTTATGACAACTACATCTTACAAATTGAGCGGCTACCTGCAATACCTAAGGAGGTCATGAAGTGCTCACCTAACATAAATATGGCCTGAAAATAACTGCTTCCAAATTTAATTTTTTTAACCTCCTCCCCAGGCTTAGAAAAATGAAAAACGTGTTGATTTATGTATATAACAGTATAACAGTATCTCCCAGATCCTCCAGGCCCCATCTCTAGGGAAACTCCACCCAGAACAAAGCTGGTCACCTGTGATTCAAAGGGCATGTTTATAACATTTCAAAAGATTTTATTTATTTATTTATTTATCTATTTATTTATTTAGGGCTGTGTTGGGTCTTCATTGCTGTGCGTGGGCTTTCTCTAGTTGCGGCGAGCAGGGGCTACTCTTCGTTGCAGTGCGCAGGCTTCTCTTATGGCGGAGCATGGGCTCTAGGCACGCGGGCTTCAGTAGTTGCGGCTCGCAGGCTTAGCTGCTCTGCGGCATGTGGGATCTTCCCGGACCAGAGATCGAACCTGTGTCCCCTGCACTGGCGGGTAGATTCTTTACCACTGCACCACCAGGGAAGTCCACAAAAGATTATAATAACGCAACTGTAAAATTTTAAAGATGGTCATGGGTATCCCAGGAGTAGAGGGCACAGGCTGAGAGAAACCGTACGTATGATCGTCACATACACATTTGACCCTTGAACAACCCAAGGGGTAGGGGCGCCAACCCCACGCAGTCAAAACTCCCTGTATAACTTTACAGTCAGCCCTCCATCTGTGGTCCCACATCCACGGATTCAACCAACCGTGGAGAGTGCAATACTGCAGTGCACATTGATTGAAAAAAAATCTGCATAGAAATGGACCTGCACAGTTCAAACCCATGTTATTCAAGGGTCAACTGTATTTTCAGTCACTTGGCAGGAACACTAACATCTAGGTAACGTGTGGAGGGCTGGTAAAGTGGCACTTGTTTCTATATGGTTAAGAGCGAAGCAAATATCAGAGTGTCTGTCAACTTCCAGAAGCACCAGGTACCATGTGTGGCTATCCAAGCTCCTGAGACCTCAGGGACCTCAGCCCAGAGCCCCCAAGAGCACATCACCTCCCACCTGCGGGTTGACGCCTAAAAGTCCGCTCTCAGAGCGCCAGCCTTGTCTTCACTTCAGTCCATCAAACTTTTTCAAAAAACAGCTTGCTACTTCCTATCTCCCCTCCCCCTCCCCCCTTTTTAAGATTCATTCTTCAAGGAGAAACAAGAAAGGGCTGCAGCACATACATACACATTTTAGAAACACTCCCCAGGTGATTAAGAAGACCCTTCTCCCCGGACTGAAAACCTCTGCTTTAGCTAAATGTTTCTGCTTCAGAGATATTCTAGAGGTATCTAGCTAATTAGCCATCCATCCATCCATATCTATCCATCTAATCTACCTACTAACCTTTCTAGAGATATCGAGAGAGACAGAAAGAGAGAGACACAGAGAGAGAGATTCCTAGAATGGATATACATGTGTGTATGCACACAGGTGCACACACATGCCTGTGCGAGTGTGTAGAGACATCCCTATATACTGAGGGACATTTATCCCTATATATATAGATGGATGTGTGTATTTAACTTTGACAGGTAAGACATATTTTGCCTTGTGGTTTAGTATACCTATATGTGATGATGCATTTTATTTGTTAACTTGGACAGTGTTTGCTAATGAGATTAACATTTAAATCGGTGAACTGTCAATAAAACAAATTGCTCTCCATAATGTGGGCGGGCCACATCCCATCAGCTGAAGGCCTGACTAAGAACAAAAAGACCAGCCCGAGCAAGAGGGAGTTCTCCAGCAGACAGCCTGCAAACTTCATGTGAACCAGGCTCAGTCTCCGGGCTGTCCGCCCACACTGAGATTTTGGACTTGCTGGCCTCCATGATCACATGCAGCCAATTCCTTATTACAAAATTCTTTCTATATATAGACACATCCTATTGATTCTGTTTTTCTGAAGAACTTCAACTAATACTATATATATATCTCCCCTATCTACCTACCTATCTATATCATATATATACATCCCTATATACATCCATGTTTGTGTATGTATATATGTATATATATATAACACACACAAATATATATTAAACTAAAACAAAAGTTTCAAGAAACAATATCCTTGCTACATGTAATATATTTAGATACTTTCTTTTTTTTAAAACTTTTCTTTCTTTTATTTACGAGATATACTATAAAATCCATGTTTGGTACATTGTCAAGGATTACCCCAGGCCTTCTGATCAAATGTTAACTATAACACTTAACATTTAAAAGAGAAATTTTAATAGGGCATCCTCCATAAATTCACAGTAAGCACATATTATGTTGAAGACACAGAAATAATCCAGAAAGTACGTGATGTATTTCTGAAGCTAAATCCCACAGTTAGCAGGGTGGTAATTACATTCCTAAAATATATTTAGATACTTTCTATTCAATATTATGCTATGTCATTCCATCTCATGTGTGTCTTAATATGGGTCTTAGTCAAAAACAAAAATGTCAGAAAGTTATTGGAATTTTTTAAAAAGTCTATCACTAGAATTAAAAACAAAACTAACCACTAAACTGATGTCACTACCTGTGACTTGTCTGAAAAACACTGTTTTATTCAAAAGGCTGGGCACTTCTGCAGTGTCTGCTCCTGGATTTTCCACTTAATCGACGGCAGAGACTGTTCCATTCTTACGGATATTTAGATCTTTTCTAATATAGATCTTTAGATCTTTCTATTTAGATCTTTTCTTCTAAGGAGAATGAGCCAAGGAAGAAGAGTAAAAGTAAAGGTTTCAAGAAACCCAGAACAGAGACTCACTGAGTACCAAAGTCAAGTTAAAATTAATTCACAGTTTCCCTTAAAGCTGGTTTTAGGGTTTCCATAAAGTGGTTGACAAAAGGAATGAAGAGCGATAGGCAGACACCTCTGGACAGTTGTGACGTCTGGGATCTTTCATTCTTTTCATTAAGACGTTCACTAAGACGTCTCCTTCTTATCTATTTTCCAGTAAAGATTCTGAAATCTAATTTTAGGCATGACCATCAGACTTACAAGAACACCTTCGATTCAATTACACACACCTGCTGAACCCAAAGGCAGTAAGGCACATCCCTGTTACCCAAGTCGTCCCCCTACCCTCCACCCATTTCCTTTCTTACTAGAATTTCCCCATTTCTCACCTGAAATGAGCTGTAAATCTTTTATATTACCATGAAAGTCTCAGACTCACTTCCTGCCTATTTATATAGCCTAAACACAGTCTCCTATATAAAAAAGAAGCACAACCTTATAGTTAAGTCTCTTGGTTAGACTTGTCCAACTCTTTAAGTAATAGTGTACGGTTTCAAGAGTATGCAGAATCAAAGGGAAAATGACAAACGCCAGGAGCCTTAGAAATCATCTCTTCCATTGGATTTGTCACTGTTTTAGGTTCTTCAGAGGGACCCCAGGGATGTCTTCCATCTCCACTCCAGGGGAACAAGACAAAAAGATACACAAGAGGGACCTCCCTGGTGGTGCAGTGGTAAAGAACTGCCTGCCAATGCAGGGGACACGGGTTCGAGCGCTGGTCCAGGAAGATCCCACATGCCGCGGAGCAACTAAGCCCGTGCGCCACAACTACTGGAGCCCATGCACTCTAGGGCCTGCATGCCACAACTACTGAGGCTGCATGCTGCGTGCCTAGAGCCCGTGCTCCACAACAAGAGAAGACACCACAAAGAGAAGCCTGCACACTGCAAGGAAGAGTAGCCCCGGCTCGCCGCAACTAAAGAAAGCGCGCACGCAGCAACAAAGACCCAACGAAGCCAAAAGTAAATAAATAAATAAATAAATTTATTTTTTTAAAAAAGATACACAAGAGACACAAATCCTTTTATCCTCTACCTCTGCTGCCGTGAACATAATTCCAGTTTCTCTCTTTTGTATTTTGGAGTTTCACACAATATGTAGTTTGGAACAAAAGATTCCTGTGATTTCAAACATTTGAAAACCACTAGTATTGTACCATTTCACAACAGGAAAACAGAGCCCCTGAGAAGCGGACTGGTATACACGGAGCTACATCCCCACTCACTAAACCTCCAGGGCAGCAGTTCTACAAGTGTGGTCCAGGATCAACAAAAGCATCATCCCCTGGAAACTTCTCAGAAATGAAAATTCTCAGGCCGATCCCAGACCTACTGAACCAGAACCTGTGAGAGGGGTGCCCAGCAATCTGTGTTTTAACAAGCCCTCCAGGTGAATTTGATGCCCTAAAGTTTGAGGACCTCTGCTCTGGAGCAATCCCAATGTTTTCCATTATTCTCTTCCTCTTCTTATTCTAGTTAGTCCCACGTCTCTACTGCAGTACACATTCAGCAACTGCCCCAGAAATACTGAACCTAACTGGAAAGTCACCCATTGAAAAAGCCAAGATATCATGAGAAGGTATTTAGTCACTGCTAGTGCAGTCGATATATTTCTTTCTTTTCTCACCATAAGACTCACATCCAAGGAGTCAAAGTATCAATGTTTTCTAGAAAATCCTAAAGATGCCACCAGAAAACCACTAAAACTAATCAATGAATTTGGTTAGGTTGCAGGATACAAAATTAATGCACAGAAATCTCTGGCATTATCATACACTAACAATGAAAGATCAGAAAGAGAAATTAAGGAAACACTCTCGTTTACTGACACAACAAAAAGAATGAATTACCTAGGAATAAACCTACCTAAGGAGGCAAAAGACCTGTACTCAGAAAACTATAAAATACTGGTGAAAGAAATCAAAGATAAGAGCTTCCCTGGTGGCGCAGTGGTTAAGAATCCGCCTGCCAATGCAGGGGATACGGGTTCGAGCCCTGGTCCGGGAAGATCCCACATGCCACGAACAACTAAGCCCGTGCGCCACAACTACTGAGCCTGCACTCTAGAGCCCGTGCACCACAACTACTGAAGCCCGCGTGCCTAGACCCCATGCTGTGCAACAAGATAAGCCACCGCAATGAGAAGCCCGTGCACTGCAACGAAGAGTAGCCCCCGCTCACCACAACTAGAGAAAGCCTGCGCTCAGCAACAAAGACCCAATGCAGCCAAAAATAAATTAATTAAATAACTTTTTTTTAAAAAAGAAATCAAACATAATATAAACAGATGGAGAGATATACCATGCTCCTGGATCAGAAGAATCAATACTGTGAAAATGACTATACCACCCAAAGCAATCTACAGGTTCAATGCAACCCCTATCAAATTACCACTGGCACTTTTCACAAGAACTAGAACAAGAAATTTTACAATTTGTATGGAAACACAAAAGACCCCGAATAGCCAAAGTAATCTTAAGAAAGAAAACACAGCTGGAGGAATCAGGCTCCCTGACTTCACACCATACTACAAAGCTACAGAAATCAAGACAGTATTGTACTGGCACAAAGACAGAAATATAGATCAATGGAACAGAATAGAAAGCCCAGAGATAAACTCACGCACATATGGTCACCTATCTTTGACAAAGGAGGCAAGAATATACCATGGAGAAAAGACAGCCTCTACAATAAGTGGTGCTGGGAAAACTGGACGGCTTCATGTAAAAGAATGAAATTAGAACACACCCTAACACCATACATAAAAATAAACTCAAAATCGATTAAAGACCTAAATTGAAGGCCAGACACTATAAAACTCTTAGAGGAAAACAAAGGCAGAACACTCTATGACATAAATCACAGCAAGATCCTTTTTGACCCACCTCCTAGAGTAACGGAAATAAAAACAAAACTAAACAAATGGGACCTAATGAAACTTAAAAGCGTTTGCACAGCAAGGGAAACCATAAACAAGACGAAAAGACAACCCTCAGTATGGGAGAAAATATTTGCAAACGAAGCAACTGACAAAGGATTAATCTCCAAAATATACAAGTAGCTCATGCAGCTCAATATCACACACACACACAAAAAAAACCCAATCCAAAAATGGGAGGAAGACCTAAATAGACATTTCTCCAAAGAAGATATACAGATGACCAACAAATACATGAAAAGATGCTCAACATCATTAATTATTAGAGAAATGCAAATCAAAACCACAATGAGGTATCACCTCACACCAGTCAGAATGGCCATCATCAAAAAATCTAGAAACAATAAACGCTGGAGAGGGTGTGGAGAAAAGGGAACCCTCCTGAATTGTTGGTGGGAATGTAGACTGACACAGCCACTATGGAGAGAACAGTATGGAGGTTCCTTGCAAAAACTAAAAATAGAACTACCACACGACCCAGCAATCCCACTACTGGGCATATACCCTGAGAAGACGATAATTCAAAGAGAGACATGTACCACAATGTTCATTGCAGCTCTATTTACAATAGCCAGGACATGAAAGCAACCTAAATGTCTATCAACAGATGAATGGATAAAGAAGATGTGGCACATATATACAAGGCAATATTACCCCGCTATAAAAAGGAACAAAACTGAGTTATTTGTAGTGAGGTAGACGGACCTAGAGTCTGTCATACAGAGTGAAGTAAGTCAGAAAGAGAAACACAAAGACTGTATGCTAATGCATATATATGGCATTTTAAAAAGTGGTACTGATGAACCTAGTGGCAGGGCAGCAACAAAGACGCAGACATAGAGAATGGACTTGAGGGCACGGGGCGGGGGAAAGCTGCTGCATAGAAGAGCGAGATCAGCTCGGTGCTTTGTGACCACCTAGAGGGGTGGGATAGGGAGGGTGGGAGGGAGGCTCAAGAGGGAGGGGATATGGGGATATATATACATATAGCTGATTCACTTTGTTGTACAGTAGAAACTAACACAACATTGTAAAGCATTTATACTCCAATAAAGATGTGAAAAAAAAAGTTTCCATGTTTTCAAAGAATAATTCAAGAGAGCAGAATTTACTAGTATTTTAGAGGTTAAACCTCAAAAGGGCTGAGCAATGCTAAGAAACTTGTTCCCAGAAAACCAGGATCGTGGTACCCTGGACTGTCAGTGACCAATACCCACTGAAAAGAGGACCAAAGAGACAAAGTGATGAAACACGGGAGGATTATTAAACTATGAGACAGCTCTTTCCAGGAAAACCTGGTTCGGATACCTCAGAATAAGTAGGAACATGACTACTGCTCGCCCCAGCCTTTGATAATTGATTTCGCTGTGCCTCGAACTCTGTGCAGTTAGCGGCATAGGTCAGCCATCTACACAGGTGAACTTGCTGACCTTCTGCAAAATAACCATGGAAGAGGCACCATGCAGGCTAGCTATCAGCCATAAGGCACGTCTCAATTTCATGCGATTTTAACAATTTTTGAGAACGCCAAATGAGAAATTACATGAAGCTTCAACATCACAAACTATGAGGCATTACTGTTAGGTTCCCTGTTACTCACTTTTCCTTTATGAGGTAAAATCTTTTCAACTAGTCTTTATTAAGCACTCACGAGATGAACCTTCATCTTGAAAAGTAAGGATACACTAAAGTGGAGAGGCTGGCAGAATGGGGGAAGGGGAAGGTGTACATGAGGAAGAAGCAGCGTTTAGCTAACTTCCGGAATTGAGTAATGTGAGTAGTGATTGGCTAACAAAGAACATAAACGTTGCCACGGGCTTTGCTCATTTACTTGGGATAACGGAATACCTTGCAATAATAATGCTTTGATAGGTAGAGCTTTCTTCATCTCTTAGCAGCATCTCCCTACGCCCACCCCACCCAAGCTCCTACCTGTTTGCATGTACTTGCAGAAACCCACACACTAATTCAGCGAAGACACAGACTTGAGAACCAGACTTCAGGCCACAATTTAAGCATGATTTCTATTTGACTAAACAATAAGTTTTCTTCTCTTGGTTACTGTCATTGCAAGGCTGCAGGTACCTGCCCTTATAATCGAGGGTGCATTTGGAAGCATGGCCCACTGTCTTCCAATAGAAAGTCAATCGTAGGCCCCAAACTACCATCTTTGTAGACACATTACTAACTTCTTCCATTGTTTGGATATAATCAAGCCCAAAACGTATTTTGAATTTCATGGACATCTGTTTTATAATTATTTTGTTTATAATACAAGTTGATACACTTTAAAGATGTCAGTTTTTTTGTTTTAAAACAGTTATTATCAAAAACATCATAGTTATTTATAACAGAAAGGCAGGATAAAGCTATGTTTCCTCTTACGCAAAACAAAGGTGTGAACTAGATTGCTTCTAAGATTCCTTTCAGCTCAAATAACGTATACAGTACCCTCAAATCTCCCACTCACACCTAATTAGGAAAAGGTCTATTTATCTTTGTACAGATGACACAATCTGTTGTAAACCACATAATAAGCTCCAGCTGTAGGCCATTCTCTCCATGTAAAGTTGTACATTCCTTTGGGCAGGCTCTAAAGTACACAGGCTAATAAGTTGTTATTGCCTTTGCTAACTCCAAAATTTCATAGGTTTAGCTTCCTTTCCCATAGAAAATCTAAAACATTTCATGGTTTTTTGATGCAGTCCTCCTAACATGTCCTCCTAATTTTTAAGCACAGAGAAAAATTCTAGAGTAAAGAATTCTGGGATGTAGGCCTCGCTCTGCTTACCATTAACTTCTTCCAATGGGGAATTAAAACAGGTCATTTAACTTTCCCAAAACATCAAGCTTCTCTTCTGAAAAATGGGTTGAATTAGATGATTTCTAAAGTTTATTCTATTCTAGAATGCTTATTGATATACAACTATTAAAGGAATATAACACAGTTTGTGATTTGGGACCACAACATTTTGAATATGCATATGACTATAAACCCTCAGGTCTGTATCACCACTATTTACAATTTTTTTAAAGTTTGTCATCTCTTCTACTGCACACAAACATAAATGTACTTTTACATTTTGAAATTATTCAAGAATTTTTAATGCACTCTACAAATGTTTAAAGGTTCTCAGTTAGACAACAGGACAATTATGTGAGGTGTTATTTAATGTTAACAAAATGTGGATGTGCCCATCCATTTTCAGAACTACCCATTGACTGATTTGCTGAAAATTCCGAATGCTGGCTGCCAGCTCTGTATGTACCATTCAAGTTTTAGTGAATTTTCTAACTAATGAGATTTATCAAGCCATCAAAATTTTGCTTCTGTGACAGATAGGTTTTCAGAAAATGCCATACTACAATGACATTCTCCTCTTCAACACACACCAAGACTTCAGCAATGTCAACCACCCTTCTGGACTCAATTTCCTCACACATTTACACGAATGACTGAGGTGGAACTTATTAGAGTTGAATTTAGTGACATCTCTAAATTTCTAAAGACAAGTCATTTTAAAATTCCTATTACATGGAAAGCTGAAATACAGCTTTCCATGTAATAAGCAAAACACCGCCTGTGAGTATTTCTTAGGAAATGACTTACCAAAGAGATGGAAATGCTTCCTCATTCAGAGTCATTACAGAGTAGATGTTTCTATGTAGATTGAAATTTTCCCTGCTGCTTTTCACTATTAATATGCTTATAATTAATATACTTAACAATTTTTTTCTTTAGGGACCCGATGTTTCTTTTTAAAAACAGTGCCTGTCAAAACACAAATCATGGATCAGTCTGAAACAAGGCAAACTGCATTGCACTTCTCTGGGGCTAACCTCCAAATCTCTTGCCCATCCCCGGCAAAAATTAACATGGTTAGGTTCTGACAGTCCTATAGGAGCCATTTCAAATGGCGATCCTGCGGCAGAAAGACGTGGGAAAGAAGATCTGGGTTCAGCTCTGCACGCTTCCTCTCCAAGCTGAGTGTCCTAAGAGGGCCAGTCTCACCTGAAGGGCAGAGTTTTTCAATGTACAATCAAAGAGCCACCAGCCACACCTGGTGTGCCTGACTAACTGCACCCTAGACCTCCAGAATCATCATCTCAGGGTGACTTTCAGAAACCTGCATTTTAACAGGCTCCCAAAGTGATATTTATACAAATTCAAGGTTGAGAACTCCCATCACTGGCTTCATCTTCTCCGTCTATAAGTGAAGGTAACAAGACTTGACCGTTAACTCTAAATTCTCTTCTGGATCCTCTTCACAGTCTGTCATATTCAGACTCAGCAGTGCCATCATTTTACCAACATTCTCATACAGCTTTACCGTGGACCTAGTGTGGCCACTTTCTTCTATATAGTCTACATGGCTACTTTGTTCCACATATATTCTATGTGGCTACTGTTTATATCTATTCTATGTAGCTACTTTGCTCTACATATAGTCTATTACATGGCTACTTTGTTTATATATATCCTATGTGGCTACTTTGTTCAACATATATTCTACATAGCTACTTTGTTCTATATTCTACATGGCTACTCTGTTTACCTATACTCTACATGGCTATTTTGTTCTACATCTAGTCTACATGACTACTCTGTTTATATATATACTACATGGCTACTTTGTGCTTCATATATTCTATGCCTGCCCTGCTCTCCCTTCACCACCTCCAATACAGCACTGATCTCTCAGTTTCTTCCCCAGGCATTCTTCTATTTCAACACTGAATTCCCCTCCACCCAGTTCCAGAGGCCTTGAAATCCATATTATCCACAGCCCCCAAGATCACAGATAATCACCTCCCAGCAATGTCTCATCACACATTCTGGATTTACCAAGACCCTACGTGTTCACCAGCACTGCCCTCCTTACTAGTGTTGGGCGACGGTTATCTGTCATCCAGCAAGGCTCAAATGCCAGTGAGCTAATAGCATATTGTAAATACACTACTTTTAAATTTTTATAAATTTTTCTTCCGCTTTCTTATATCCTACTGCTGCACAGAATCATTGACTTTTGTAACTGAAAGGATCCCTAAAAGTCATTTAGTCCAATATGACTCCCCTGACCACCAAAGTTCAAATTAAACAATGGAAATCCAGAGAGAATGTCATGTTTTGTTCAAGATCACACAGCTATTTTTAGCAAAACTACCCAAAATGCAGAGCTCTTACATCTACCCAAAACCCAGAATTCTAGTTTTGTTTTGTTTTCTTCCAAAACAGTATCTTGACTACTTGGATTATTACCTCTGACTGGACAAATACCAAGAACAATTCAATCAAACACATACAAATACCTTTCAAATAGTTAACTCCTTGTTGCCTATCAGAATGGAAAAAAAAGTGGAGGCACTGATAAAAGTCATACGTGTCCCAAAACACCACAAACAGCAAACCTTATGGAATGATCACTTTTATATAGTTAATAAGGAATCCAACTGGGGGCAGGAATCCAACTGGGGGCACACAAGCCTCATGGTTATCCAGAGTGGTAAGGGTAAATGTGACTGTTATTCTATCAACCAAGCCCTGGCATGAGGCCTGAAGAGGAAGGTTAATGAGAAGAATTTGATGCCTCTGCTGCCAGAAGACATTGGGACTCATTAGAGAATAATTTTATTTTCTCCCTGAAGAATCTAAGGCCCCCAAAGGTTTAGCCAAGTTGCCAAATGAGTAAAAGGTGTATTCCAGACCACAGTCTAGATTAATACTCAGTATAATGATATTGCTACTACTCCACACTTCAGATGGAGAAACCTTTATTTTTTAGCACTTTATTATTGATAAAGAGTCAAATATTTGGCAAAGGGTCACTCAACTTCATAATCACCAAACAATTTCAAACACGTAGCAATTTAAAAACAATTTCAATGAGCACTTCCTGCATTCTATCGACCACCATTTAAGAACAGCCACGAAGGCACCATGCTGGCCCTGGAAGAGGTACAAAAAGAAAATAAGCAAAGCACTCCCTCTGTGATGGAGAAATTGCCCACAACTAAATATCCCACGATGAATGCCACAACTGATACAGACCACATAGGACCAAGTGCCTGGAAGCACAAGAAAGAGTGCTTCACACTCAGAGGAAAGGCTTCACTGAGTCTCAATAAAAAATGATGAACAGCTGACCAAACGGGGAAGAACCATCAAAGGGAAGGACAGAGAGAACAGTGCAAAGCAACGGAAAAGGAACGGAGTATGGCCTCTACTTTGCCAGCCCAACTCCCAGCTCCATCCTGCTCACCATCCTTATTTTACATAATTTGGTACAGCCAGATCCGATCTACAGGGAGGGAAGAACAACTAACACTTCCTGAACTCTCATCCTGGCAGGTAGGGTTCTAAGCACGTTATGTTAATTAGCTCATTAATTGCTCAATTCTCCAAATAATCTTCTATGAGGAAAGCACTGCTGTCACCCTCCTTTCAGATGTAAATCCTGGGGCACAGAACACTCTTTACAAGACAAAGCTATTCTGAATTTTAAAAATGGTAACAGGGGCTTCCCTGGTGGCACAGTGGTTAAGAATCCGCCTGCCAATGCAGGGGACACGGGTGGAGCCCTGGTCCAGGAAGATCCCACGTGCCGCGGAGCAACTAAGCCCGCGAGCCACAACTACTGAAGCCGCGTGCCTTGTGCTCCGCAACAAGAGAAGCCACCGCGAGGAGAAGCCTGCGCACCGCAACGAAGAGTAGCCCCCGCTCGCCGCAACCAGAGAAAGCCCGCGCGCAGCAACAAACACCCAATGTAGCAAAAACTAAATAATAAAATTTTTTAAAAATGATAACAAAATACTGCACAAAAATTCATCACTATATTTTAAAGGCTAAAAGATTGGGGGAATCCTTAACTTTTACCAGTTTGAGAAGATCTCCAAGCTTATTTTCTATATGCCATTTCCCAAACTACTGATGACAAAATTCTAGTTTTCCATCCTATTCCCAATGCAAAGGAATCACTTAGTAATGGGAACTCTTAAAGAACCATGTCCAAGAGACACATTCAGAAATCTAACCGTGAATTTAAAAGAAACCTTGTAATCCAACACCACAAAAACACAATGAAAGCTGCAGTCCAGATTCAGTTACTCAATCTGCAAACCTCCTAAATGGAAACGAAGCAGACCCATTTCCAGCTGGATGGAATGCCTGGAGAGGAGTGGGCCGGATCCCAGGCCAGACGGAATCCAAGATAGGAAATACATTACACGCTCCTGGCAGGGAAACTTCTGGAGCACCAGCCTATGTCTCCTGACCTCAGTCTGTGGGAGGGCTTCGGAAGGGGCACTTTTTGTTCTTTCTTAAAATTCTGAACTAACTCATAAAAGCTTTCAAATTCTACATTGTCTTTTTATTAAAATCCTCGATGCATTTACGATTGGAGACATGCTAACAGTTGAGACAGAATGGGAGAGAGGAAGGAACACGCAGTCAGACAGACCTGGGTGAATCTCAGCTGTGCGACTTCCTAACTGTGTGAACTTGGGTGAGGGGCCCCCACAGGTCCCCAGCCTTCTCCTTCTGCATTGCTGAGGTCTGTGAACATCCTTAACTGGATCCACTGCCCCCTGCCCACCACACTCTTCCTCGCCAAGTCCATCCCACCTCCTTCAGATCTCAGGACTCCGTCCCCTTGTGTTTTCCCACTGCCCACTCCAGCTACCTTTGACCACCTGCACGATTACAACTGACCATCTTTCTGGCGGTCTTGTTTTCTTAAATCCACTCACCACACTCTAAAGAGGGACTGGTCGAAAATGCAAATCGTTCCTCTGCCTAAAGCCAAAGTGACTTGCTCTTATGTCACTTGTCTTTCTTCTCCACTTGAAGAAGGTCCTTTACTCAAGTCCAGAGACTCAAGATACTTAATACACTTTAGGGGTCACCAAATACCTGTTCCATGTGGAGGGACACTTGTTTAGGCTTCGGTTTCCTCCTCATTCCACGAGAGCCTTGCTGCTCTACTCAGAGGAATAAACGGGGTGATGCATACAGAAAGCCAGCACAGTGCCTGGAGAGCACTTCCCACCACACAGTCTAACCCTTCAGTGTTCTAAAGTTTGCAAAGTGCTTTCACACGTGTGAGCTCATTCGATCCTTCTAACAACTCTGCGACTCAGGAGGTTACAGGAAGAAACTGAGGCTGGTGATATCCAAGGCTTGCAGAATCAAGGCTGGTCTGTGGACAAACCTACTGATTCCATATCCTGAGTTTTTCTACTGATGCCTCTCTGTCAGGAGTTCTGGCTTCTTTTACAGAAAACATTTCTTACCCATCTCTTTTTTTTTGTTGTTGTTGTTGTTGTTGTTGTTGTTGTTGCGGTACGCGGGCCTCTCACTGCTGTGGCCTCTCGCATTGCGAAGCACAGGCTCAGGACGCGCAGGCTCAGCGGCCATGGCTCACGGGTCCAGCCGCTCCGCGGCATGTGGGATCCTCCCAGACCGGGACACGAACCCGCGTCCCCTGCATCAGCAGGAGGACTCTCAACCACTGTGCCACCAGGGAAGCCCTCTTACCCATCTCTTCCATCAAATTTATCTAACATTTTTATCGCATTTAAGGAATACAAACACATAGGCCAAATTCCACTATAATGGACTCCAAAGGACTTTGGTTTGTGCTATATCAAATAATTACTTTAAATAAGTAAGCTTTCAACTGGCTCGTTCATTCATTCCTTCATTCAGCAAATATTTATCACCTGGCTACTTCACACAAGGCATTGTGTTTGGTGCTGGGAATCTTCCCTTTCCCTGAGATATAATTAGTCTATACCTTCAAGATTTCCCAACTGAAGCCAACAATGGAACATACAGAAGCTTGAATACATAAAAGCACCTGAATAAATAAAGCAATGAACTAAGAGCCAGGGAATCTGAGTGCTCACCTTGGCTGAGCTCCTACCTAAGCTCTGTGACCTTGGACAGGTCCCTGGTACTACTTTTCCTTACCTATAAAATGGGAAAATTGATCTATATTATCTTTAAACTTATTCTATGCTATGAATTCTAGAGAGTCCAGGATTCCATACAACTGTCAAGTTCTTTTGATGTTTAATGGTATACGATTTTTTTTTTTTTTGCGGCACATGGGCCTCTCACTGCTGTGGCCTCTCCTGTTGCGGAGCACAGGCTCTGGACGCGCAGGCTCAGCGGCCATGGCTCACGGGCCCAGCCGCTCCGCGGCATGTGGGATCTTCCCAGACCGGGGCACAAACCCGTGTCCCCTACATCGGCAGGCGGACTCTCAACCACTGCGCCACCAGGGAAGCCCATGGTATACGATTTTATACCATGTTATAAATTTTGGTGAGATGATCCACATATAGATTTTAGCTTGACAAATATCTCTAGATTGCCCACAAATTGTTAGAAGTTTGAAACTACATACAAATTTGGAGCATTTTTAAGAACCTTACAGCCAACTGAGCTTGCAAACTGCCTCACATAAAAACTGCATTTTCTGTAATGTGTAAACTGCAATCTTAAATGCCGCTCTCATTTGAAGAATCTAAATAAATTAGATTCAACGCCTTCTTTTCTGACATTCTTTTTTTAATTCTGTGATATGTCACTTTAGGATGACTGGTGCTTGTGTACAAAATGGCACTTCAACCAATGTAGTAACACATGTTCATGTAAGCAAAGCTCTTTATAGCCTTACTTTTAAGAGTCTTATACCCTTATCTCTCGCATCAAATCATGATTAGATGCATAAACCTTAGAGCCTTGAAAGGCAGTCAGCTGAGGAGGCCCACCACGTGCTGGCACACATCTCGGATGCCCACCTGTGAATTTACAGCCCCAGATTCTTCCCTGTAATCAAGGATAAGACACCTCTTATGTCTGGCTGGTTCAAGAATCACTTGAACAAGCCAGACATATGAGCAAACCAAAGCACATTCCTATATCCTGACTTACGTGAGGAATCTGCCCCTAAACTTCGGCTTCTTTCTAGACGTCTGTAGAGACGGTGCTTTCTTTTCTCTCATTCAAGGAATCTTAACTGAGCTTCTGCTCCGTCAGTCTCTGTGATGGGGGCCGAGTTGGGTAAATTAGAAAAGGTGGCCCCTTCCAGCAGAGAGGAGGGCACCAGGGGCTTGGTGAGTGGAGTGTAAATTGGATTTCAGCCTCCACTTGCCCACTGGACAGGATGACCCTGTGCAGTGAACAACTCACAATTTTACAAGGTGGCATGGCCAGAGGTGTTTAAAAAAAAATCAGTTCTAGTAGAGACGATGACTACTAGAGAAGAAAGAGCTTAACTGCCGAGTGATAATGAGGAAGGAGAGCTTACTAGAGAATGCATCTGACTGACACATGAAGGACGTGTGAGTAACCAACAGATGGACAAGTGGAGCGAGAAGAGTATAAACAGAATGCTCATTCATTCCAGACAGTGGTCTGGAAATGACAACTTGGAAGGAGTCTGATGAGGCTGTGTGTGTGTGTGTGTGTGTGTGTGTGTGTGTGTGTAAGGGGGAGGGGGGAGGCGAGACCTGGGGAAGAGTCAGGAGAGGAGGCTGTAAAGGCAGGCAGGGGCCAGATGATGAAGCATTTTATATGGCAAATTAAGGTGTCAAAACCGGATTCGGAGATCATTAGGGGCTCGTTTTGCTGCTGTAAATAATAAACGCTTCTTGGATTATACCTTGCCCTGTTTTTTCACATTTACCAATCACAAGGTAATTAGGGGCTCTGATTCCCTAAAGCAACAAGTCTTACCCTGTAAGCTGAGCAGGTAAAATCCAAAGGAAAAGAAGTTTGCTTTCAGCACAGCACCAATCTTGATACTACATTTTTAGAATATAAAAACCTTAAAGAATACCAGAAGATGTTTTGAAGTGTGTACGTACACAGGTTCTATTGGTTATGCTCAAATGATAAGACCAGAAATTGACACTTTTCATTGAGCTTAGGTCTGAAATATTTATAGCATATGGTCTGCACCTGTAAGAAACTTGGAAGACTTTAAAAACTTATTAGAGACCCTCCAGCTTAAATCTACTGGAGAGGGACTGGAGATTACCAAGTGCCGTCCGTTACAATAATTATGCCAGCGGCATTTGAGGGACGGGTGGGAGAACGGGTGAATAAGCATGAGAAGAGAACCCCCAAACCTTGGCCACACAGTGAATAAAGGTCTTACCGCGACGCAAGGCTGCCTAGATTACAACTGTCACCAGGCAGCCTCTCACAGGGCCCCCGCAGAGGCAACGCGAAGGGAAATATCTTCAGGACCAAGCAGCCTCCCCTCCCCCCAATTAAGTTACCCTATTTTGCTATTTTAAAAAGTATGAAGACGCATGGAAGCTCATCATGGTAAGTTTCACCGTTTCTTAAAGAGAAACGACGCCGTGCAATCGTACCCCCCCCCCCCCCCCCGACCTTTACAGCGGCTGCCGGCCGTCAATTGTTGGAAGAATGGCCTCTTTTCTTTCTAAACTGTTTTTGGTAAATATGATCCGTTTGCGACACGACGTGTCGGCTTTCCCAGAAACTTGGCACCTGGGCCCCTCGGAGCAGAGCCGGGCGGGGGCAGCGGCGGGACTCCTGCCCCTCCCGCCCGGTGGCCCCGGGCTTGGGGGACCCCTGGGCTCGGCGACTTGAGCCGCGGGCGCAGGGTCCGCTCCCCCAGGACCTTCCATGGCGCTAGGCCACCGCACCCACGAGACCGGGCTCGGGGCGCGGAAGCCCGAACGCGGGGGTCGGGCGGGCCCAGGGGCACCGCGAGGGCCGGTGATCTGGAAAGCGTTTCCTCCGCCCGGCCAGGCTGCGCGGGGTTCCGGGACGCGCCAGGGAGCTGCCACCATGCGCCGGGTTGTGCCGGCTCGGCGACCGCAGCCGCAACCCTCGGCTCACCGCCCGGGGCAGGCGCCGGAGGGCGCGGCGAACAAAGCCGAGGAGGTGGGCCGCCCGCCCCGAGCCGGGGTCCGGCCTCGGCCCCCGCCTCCCCCCTTACCTGGGTGGAGCGCCCGGCACCCGCCCGGGCCCGAACCGGCGACACGGCCGTTCCCGCGGGGTCCCGGGGTCACGCGGGGCGGCGCCGGCCGACTTGGAGAAGTTGCTAGGGTCACTCCGTCCCGCGCGGGCGCTGAGCCTCCAGCCGCCGCCACTACCCCTTGCCTCGCACGCAGCGCCTGTGGCGGCGAGAGCAGCCGCACCTTCCTCCCCGGCCGCTGGGCCCGCCTCCTCCCCGCCCCCGCCGCCCAGCCCAGCCCAGCCCAGCCCACCCCCGCCATCCCCCGTCCTCCCATCCCCCCACCAGAAGTCCCCCCCGCCCCCCCGGCCCCGCGCCGGCCCGCGCCCATCCCCCGCGGCGCCCACCGCGCCAGGCCCCGGACCCCGCAGCCGGCTCCCGGGGCGGCCCGCGCTCCCGCCCGCGTCCCCCGCCGTAGCCTCCTGCGCTTTCTTTCTAGGACTTCCCAACTAACTAACACCGAGAACTCCACGAGCTTCGAGTAAGCGCCTACCATGAGCTCGGCGCTCTGCCTGCCATCGTGGATGCGGTGCGTAAGGTCCAGTGCCTTCCCCAAAGAGCTGAGAGTGGGAAGACGCTTACTCGGGTACCACTAAGGACAGAAGCAGGCGGAATCTGAAGCCTCGTGCAGGCAGGAGAGACTGTTCGCCCCCTAACCTTCCTGAGAAGGGAGAGAGGGAGGAGCCGGAGGGTCCGGGAGAAATCGGACTTCCCAGGTGGAAGCTGCAGGGTTTATTAGAGAAACCTGGGGAATCCAGAGGGCCCGGATGATGGGGAGGGGAGGACGCTCGGGAGAAGCGGGAGTGAGAGCTGTGTTCCCACCCTCGCTGTCCCTGCCTTTACAAAGGCTCTCGCGTAGAGAGGAGCGGGAAGGGGGAAGAGTTCGTGTGCTGGTGTGGGTGCCGCAAGGAGGAGGCGCCAAGACAGGACTAGATACAGAAGAATTTTCTTAGGGGAAATGGCTGTGGGATTAAACGCCAGGGGCTTCCAGAGAGCCAGGCTTCGCGCGAGTCTGATCCCAGTGAAGGAGCGAGGGAAGCAACATCCCAACCTCCCTGCAGCCTCAGGAAGATCATGGGTGAGTCCTACACCCAGAGTTACCCATCATAGGGGGCCCAATTCTCCTTGGTACCCACCTGCCTGAGCATCCGTGTCTCTACCAGCCCTTAGCTGGGAGCAGCCAGATGAGAAGTGTGGCCTTGGGCACAAACCCAGAGGTGAATTTCAGAGCACAACAGCCAGGGCCCTTCCTCAGTTAAACTCCCAGAAAGCTGGAGATGGTTGGAGATCTTCCAGGAAGATTCCCACAGCTGGCGATTCCCCAGTCTACAAGACACATGGAATCAACTTTCCCACACACACCTACAATTTTTAAATGAAGCCCCAAGGGTTTGCTGTGTTCAGACAGACCTGGCTCTCCACTTTCTACTGCCACAGGCTCTGGCCACACTGACCCCTCTCCACTACATAGGCTCTCCCTGGTCCTGTCTCCACTCGGGCACATGTGGCGGTGCCTCGGGGAATGTCTCCCACTCCACTCACCCTCCAGTTCCCAATTCAAGCATCACCTCCTCTAAGGAGCTTTTCCCCTTAGCACAGAGCTACCACCCTAGGATCTTCTTTATATGTTTTTCACCCTTGCTTCTTGTATCATGTTTTTTCATGCTGTTTCACAATGTTATGTTTTTGTTTTTGTTTTTTCTGATTATACAAGTAACACGTTCATTGCACAACTTGGGACATATAATCCAAATGTCTTCAATTCCTCCAGTCTTCAAGGGACACCTTCCCTTGATAGATAAGTAATCAGAGTCTGAGCCCCATCCCATGTGTATCAGTCTGGATCCAATCAGAAGAGAGAAACCACACAGCAATTAAGTGGTAAAAGTTTAATAGAAAGAATTATTAACTATGACAGGATTTGGAGCAATGAGGGATTGACTGGTTAGAAGTAAATAGAATGCAAAAGAAAACAGGAACAGCAGATACAAAGACTTTTAAAGCAGCCACTACCCCTGGGGCCGAGATAGAGCACCCAAGGATAAGGGTGCTCCCTTATCCCTCCCCTACCCCAGGCTCAGACCCAGACCTTGTTGGGGAGAGCATGGCTATGGTTCACTAAGTGCCAGGGAAGTCACTGTGGTATCACACCGGTGGAACTTGCTGGAAATCTATCCTCTAGGGTGTGGGGAAAGTTGTATAGAGGGAGATGTCTCATGGAAGCAGTTCGCTGCAAAACCACCCAGAAAGAGAGGTGCCAGAAGAAGCCGGTGCTGCCCTGCACTGCAGGATCCTGGTGCTGGAGAAACCCCTCAAAATGCAGGAGCCACAGCCAAGCGAGGCAACTGGCAGGCAGAGTTCTGCCCTCCTGCAAGTTCTACCCACACCCTGTACTGACAAAGCTAACGACGAGGCAGCTGGCAAGGGAAATTACATAAAAGGCCGAGATCCCTTTTTACAGAGATGGCAAAAAGGATGAATTTGGAGCTGACAGGCAGTGAGTCAGTGACAGGCATGCTGTGCAACCTCAGGAGAGTCCAGGCGTTGTCCAGCTTCTCCTCCCCAAATATGCCTGCCCGGTACTTACGATCTTCTCTCCAAATCTCGCCCTGCTGGCCCTTCTTCCCTCCTCCCTGGGCTGCAAGTTGCCTCTTAGCATTTTCTCCTCCAGTTTTGCCCCAAGGGGGAGGCGTGGCCTCTTCCTTGCCTCGCTTCTCACAGCACGCTTTGACCAAGTTGTGAGGTCACAGTTCACATCGGATTGAACAGACGTCTTGGGGAAACGGAAGGAAATTACAGAAGGGGAAAAGAAAAAAGCGAAAACCAAATAATGGTCCCAAAGAGACGAAACCATCCAGAGCCTCTCTCTCCTTAGTCCAAGCCCCATACAGGGCGCCAGTGTGTACCCCCGACCAGAGTCCAGGCCGCAGTGCCATCAGGGCCTAGCGAAGGAGAGAAAAAGTGTCTCCATACTTTTAGTGCCGCTAAATAACAAAATAAAAAATAAATATGGAGTGTCTCCATAATCTTAGTGCCACTCCATTAAATAAAAATAACCTGCAGAGATGAAGCTCTGTCTACAGTCAAGATGAACATCTGCATGATTAGGAAGTGAAATTAGCCCCCAATATACTGAAACTCATTCAGTTATTGATCCATTTATGGAGCCTTTACTCAGCACCTGTACCAGGCAGTAGGGATATAAGCTGTGTCACCGTTACAATCTGAGGGAGACAGATAGTAAACAAATCATTTTACAAATAGTTCTGTTTGTGTCTCTGCTAAAGATGCAGACCATATAATGAGAGTTAAGCTAGCTCCAAGGGATTAGAGGGGGCCCAGCTGAGCTCTGAAGGATGATTGAGTTGGATCGATCATTCCAAGTAAAGGGAACGGTGAATTTGAAGCTCTGAGGTGCGACAGAGCTGGGCCCATTGGAAAGGAAGGGAGTAAGGACAGAGCAGCCAGAGATGAGGCCAAAGAAGCAGAGAAGAGTCAGTCACGCATGGTTTTGTTGGCATGTTAAGAATTTTGGATATTATCCTTTGAACAATAAGAACCTTCTGAAAGGTTTTAAGCACCAGTGTAGCTGGGGGGCTGCGGGCTGGAGAAGAGACTGGAGGGTATATTTGGGAGGGGTATGCAGAGAATATACAAGACTAGTGTTCAGAACAGAGTTTGAACCTGGAGATGAAGACAGAGAAATAACCAGCCCGGAGCAATCCAGTCTAACCCAGGGCCTGGCTGAGATGCCTGCGGGAAAGACTGGGAAAGAGACAGAACTCTCTGGAGATGGGGTCGAATCAGCAAAGAAAGCTGAGGGGGAAGAGCCAGGGAGCTGGGGGACCATCAGGAAGTTATGCTGGGTCACCTTCATTATAAAGCAGGATTGCTTCCCTGTAGAATAACCAAAGGCCCAATTAAAGCAAACCTACTCTCAAAGATAAACTCAAATCTCCACCCCTGGCAAAGACCAGAAGAGCCTGTTTTTAAAAGAGGCGGCCCCAGTGTCCTCACCATCCACTCACTTCATAGCCACCAAAACTCTTTAGCTACAGTATCCTACTATTTACCAAAAAGTTAAATATTAGCTGTAACCCCACTCCCTAGAAATAACCATTCTGTCATATTCTCTTGCAGACTCTTCATACTTAAATTACTCAGATCTAAATTCCTTGCAGTAAGGGATCAGCCCAATTCATCTATTTATCCCCAGTAACTTCGTACATTTTCTGGCACCTAGAGGGTATCTAGCAATGTTAGCAGAATTGAAATTCATTTCCAAAATCTTTCCAGTACTGGGCAGGATTTCGTTGGACTTTCTGGTAGTAGGACACTTCAAAAAACAAGCCATCCTTCCTCTGTACTATGTCAGAAAGAGTTTTCTTAAAACACCTTTCTAGTTTTTGGAAGTTTTTTGTTTGTTTTGGAAGTTGTGGGGGGTTTTGTTCTCTTTTCTCTTTCCCAAAACCTAAGGAAAGAGAATATTCTTGCCAAGTAAACTCTCTGCCTCAGCCCGGGCCCCACCAGAAATGACATTAGAAACACACACACACACACACACACACACACACACACACACACACACACACA
>NW_021703771.1:76623142-76842491 GCF_005190385.1 Monodon monoceros | reverse complement strand
ACACACACACACACACACACACACACACACACACACACACACACACAGTGGAATACCAGTTAAGAATGACTGTATTTAAAAAGAAACGAAATTGAGTTATTTGTAGTAAGGTGGATGGACCTAGCGTCTGTCATACAGAGTGAAGTAAGTCAGAAAGAAAAAGACAAATACCGTACGCTAACACATATGTATGGAATTTAAGAAAAAAAAAATGTCATGAAGAACCTAGGGGTAAGACGGGAATAAAGACACAGACCCACTAGAGAATGGACTTGAGGATATGGGGAGGGGGAAGGGTAAGCTGTGACAAAGCGAGAGAGAGGCATGGACATATATGCACTACCAAACGTAAGGTAGATAGCTAGTGGGAAGCAGCCGCATAGCACAGGGAGATCAGCTCGGTGCTTTGTGACCACCTAGAGGGGTGGGATAGGGAGGGTGGGAGGGAGACGCAAGAGGGAGGAGATATAGGGATGACGCAAGAGGGAGGAGATATGGGGATATACGTATACGTATAGCTGATTCACTTTGTTATAAAGCAGAAACTAACGCACCATTGTAAAGCAATTATACTCCAATAAAAATGTTAAAAAAAAAAAATGACTGCGTTTAATACCTGTCTCCACGGAGCTCAAATTCACTTTTACAGCTTGTTTGGGGGCAAGAAGGAGGATCCCAGCGCTGGTTACTTCCACTAAGTGCTTTCCTATTACTTCAGGCCCCGAAATAACAGGCTGCATGCAGCCTCCCTCCCAGTGCCCCAGGATCCAGTAAACAGACAAAGACCACACTGACTCCAGCCCAGCGTCTCCCCAGTGTAGGCAGGCATCTCTGCCAGTGGGTCAGGCTAACTTTGGAGAAGTCAGAGGATAGCCTTTTCAAGGGAGGCTGCATCTCTCCTTTCTGAAGATCATTGGCAGAATACAAACGGTTCTTTTAGTGGCTGTTTCAGGAGCTTGCTCGATCTACTTCACGGCACTTTTCAAACTCCTGAAAGAAAGAAGGCAGTGGGCCTGATTACAATTGCAAAAAGCTACGTTTAACCCAACAGTCTGGATGCACCGTGCACTGCCTGCGAACCATTTGCACGTGTGTATGATGTATAGTGGGAGGCCAGGCGGTACACCTGCTCGCAGGGGTGATGGATCTTTCTTTCTCTTGGATTCCTTTGACCCATTTTTCCTTTCTGCTAAGTTACTAGAGGCTAACTGATATATTCTTGAAAGAAAAATGAAAAACAAAAGGTCGCCTGGGCTTCCCTGGTGGTGCAGTGGTTGAGAGTCCGCCTGCCGATGCAGGGGACACGGGTTCGTGCCCCGGTCCGGGAAGATCCCACATGCCGCGGAGCGGCTGGGCCCGTGAGCCATGGCGGCTGAGCCTGCGCGTCCGGAGCCTGTGCTCCGCAACGGGAGAGGCCACAACAGTGAGAGGCCCGCGTACCGCAACAACAACAAAAAAAAAACGTCGCCTGATAGGATTACTAACCCATGATAAAAGGTCTATGTTTGTTTAGAAGATTGCTCAAGATCCCAGGTCTAAAAATCTCATTTAATCCCACAGAGACTCTCTCTTGGCCAGGGCTGATCCTGTCTCTACTCCATCCCTGAGCTGGAAAGCATCTCCCCACATCTCCCAAGAGGAAACAGAGGTCCTCAGCGCTTCCTGGGAAGTATGCGACTCATGTTTGTGAGTGAGCTTTGAGAGCATCAGCCCAAGTTACCGATGCACTGGTCTGGCTCCTGCGTAACCCATACGCAGACACCCTCCAACACCCAGTGAAAGACTTTTAACCTTGGGCTGCACTCTTAAAAGGCATATCCTTGAAAAAAAATGCCCGTGACATTGATTGTTCTAAGTTGCCAAAACTCATGTGATTTTAAGTTTGTTTCATTTTTCATAATTTATAAATAAACAAGTCTGATAAACATATCTGAACATGTAAAAGTTAATATTTTCTGAATCAAAATAAAGTACCAATTATAATGCTTATAATACTTTAAAGATGTCCAGTCAGTTCTTGCTAGCCAGCTGGTTACATAGCCAGCCTTACGTTTCACTGGAGCCCTCAGCCTAGGAAATGTGTTTACGGAACCCATAAACTTTCCATGAAATGCAAAACGTACACAATAGGAGCAAGTCTCTTCTCTCAAGTTTCCCTTTATGGCCCTGAGTTCCACTGTTTCAATTCCCTTGTGCCATGAAACTTGTTCTTGGACTTTGTTGCGGGTTCTCTGGTTGGACTCTTCCTGAATTCCTTGTACTTCCTCCCAGCCCTGTTCGCTCTGTTGGGTCATTTCCCCTCCCCCCTCAACGGCACAGTCTTCCTCACTCTCTGTTCTATAACTGCTGCTGCTTATTATTATTGAAAGTATTGGGGTTTGGGATTTGCATGTGACAGTTCTACGTGGGTCGGAAAGGAGGAAAAACAGATCAACTTCTGCTCGTGGGCAAAGATAATTTAAACCACATCTGAAGCTGAGGGTGGTTGGCATGGAGCCATCTGATGTATGGACAAGATCCTTCACAAGGGAAGTGAGTTTTGAACTTAAATGACCTAGAGAACGGACTTCCGCCAGGATAGTAGAACTAGCAGCTTTCTCCTCGTAAGTAGAGCTATGAAATCCGTTTAGGCATACCAGTGTGTAGTGAGAATAAATCACATTAACTGTTATGTACATCCTCTAAAAGTTACAATTTGGTGATGATATGTAATTTGTGGGTTTCAGTTTCAAAGCTGGTGTATTAAATGAGCTAAAACCTGACCTGGAGCTCAGATTTCTCCTTGGTCCAATACATCTCAAAAGAAAGGAAAAGAAAGTCTTAGGATGGCCTATAACAATTATAGTAAATATTCATCAAATACATACTATACATCACAAACTTACATATATATGAAATAAACATATTTGCATGTCAGTACCTATAGACTTACTTGATTCTTTTAACAGCTTCATTCTATTGCATTTTTAAAAAGAAATTTACAAACTTTGGTGATAGAATGGGGAAATCGTGTCATGCAGAAAAAAACCCCTGCTTTTTAAACTCTGTATCTTGCACATTATATAAATACTTATTGAATTAACAGATACGTAAATTAATAAATCTTTATTGTCTTAAGTTAGAGTAATAATACCTTGACCTTGTGGCTACTGTTTGCGTTTCACCCTCACTTTCTCATTAGAAGCTTTAAATAAGCCACAAGCTTTAAAATCCACACTCCAGGCTTTAAATTGATACAGTTTTCAATAGGACTATACATAACCTTTCTATAAGAGGTTAGGTTTGTACCTTTACACTGCAAAGAGCAAGTTTCCATAAAAAAATTTTTAAAATCACTTTGGCTTTGAAATGTTCTCTCCATCAACATCTGTAGTGGTTCCCCAAAGTTACAGGATTAATGAAATCTTTCTGCCCACAGCTTTTCCCTGCTATTGTGTCAAGAGTTTTGAAACTATTTCTATTTTACCATTTTTTAAAGGAAAAGAAAGAAAGAAAAGAAACATAATTGTTGTCTACTCTTTATGCCTCTGGAATAATCTGCGTTCTTCCTCACCTCCACCTTCCATCCCCTTCTCCCAACGAGGGATGGGGAACTCTGTTTGCATATTTTCTTTTTATTCCATGTCATTGTAATGAGAGTCTCAGCAAGCATACTTTCTTTCCCTTGTGGAATTTGCTAATAAAAACAGACAGCCAGTTTTAAACAAGCAGCCCCGAGAATAGAAGACAAGCAGAAGCTGGGTGCAGGGAGCTGCTTTGCTTTTTACCTCTAGCTTCACAGATTGCCTTTTTCATCATATGCTCTTAGCCCGCGGGGCCGTAAGAGAATTTATAAAGCAATTTTGGATCCTTTGAAATAAAGGGAGCCAATTTGTCACAAGCTTTTGACAATTTCTTTGTTCAAGTATTGATACAATTTCCTACAGCAAGAGGATATTATCAATTTGTGCAGAGTCCTACCTGGACCTGAAATTCAACTGAGAAAGACACCCTCCCCTAATGACTCTCATTAACCAGTAGTGCTCCCGTTGCTACCTGCTTGCACAGAAACCCGAAGGCACTCCAGGTTTACCTACTGCAGGAGGAAGTGGTTGAGAAATCCATCTTCTTTTCACTGTGATGAGGTCATGAGAAACAAGCCATCCCGAGGAAGTGCTAGAGGTACTTCTGTGTCTCCCCAGCATCATCCCAGGGGCAAGCTGAACAGAGGGGTGATTGACGGGCAGTGGTGGAGACCTGCTGTTAGCGCATCCGTCTACCAGCTCCTGTGAAAATGAGCCCAGGAACAAGCAATAAGTCTAAGAGTCACCCAAGTGCTTCACGGCCTCACGGCCCACCACCCTCAGCCCCTTCCCTGCCTGCTACCCCCAAAGAAAGTTACATTTTGTCCCTATTTCATTTCCAATCCAACACAATTCCATTAAAAAAAAACTTACTAGTGGGGCAACACCCCTCCCCGCCCCAAAAAAAAAAAAAAAAATCCAGAGGATGATTCCACGCTACCCTGACTCCCGGCCCTGGAGGTGTGGCCTTTATCCACCCACCTCGCCATTGTGATGCCTCCCCAGATGAACTCTTCCTCTATCCCACCTCCTGCCTCAGTCAGTAGCATCCCTATTTCCCAAGCTGCTGGGAGCCGCCTTTGACCTCTCCTGACCTTCACTCCCACAACCATCTGGTCTCCAGTCTTCACCTTGTTACCTCCTAGACAGTTTCCAATCCTCTCTTCCTGTCCACCACCACACCCAGCAGTGCTGCCCAAAGAGTTGCGGCCAACTCCCAGTAATGCTCTCACGCTTCAGGACCCAGCAGAAATGGCATCTGTCTGAGCATCTTTTGGCAGCCGTCTGGGTGGAACCAGCTCTATGCTTCCCAAGCATTAGGCCTCTTGTTCCCTCACCACTGCCCCCTCCCCAATGGGACAGTGGACCTTGGTTGGGGAGGGCCGGTCGGAGGTGTCCTGGTAAGTGGCCAGGGACTTGGAACATCCCAGGCACTACGGGCCCTCGCTCCACAGGGGGATATCTGTTTCCTCAGTGGAGCTGTGTTCAACTCTTGCTGCGTACACACCTTTTGCAAAGCCCAGTTCAGTGATGTGGCAACTAAATGCTTTAGCCCTCGGGGGCAAGAATTTCCTCTTTTTTTTCCTTCTGTCACGTTAGATTCCTCTGTTAATATGTCTAACATAACTGGGTTCTGAAAATCTCCTTTCTCCTCTCCTCTGTCATCCGGGAGCTGGTGACTGATAACTGCCTCACTGTCTCAGGCTGCTCGGCTTCTTCCCCTGCGGGTGGAGATAAAGAAGGCTGTCAGAACTCTTCAGGGATGCCAACTCTTGCCCTCACCCTCTGCCTGCCAGAAGATGGTACATGGTCCACAGAGGCTCCCCTTCCCTAAAAATTCAATCCACTTCCTTTTTTGGCCAGATCACCCTCCATCATCCCAGATGTGGTCACACTGAAAATGTCCACAAAGCTCTGACTGGCACACATTTTCAAGGAACGTGGATAGGGACATGATGGGAGGAGAAGCGTCCCCTTCTTACGCTAGCCTGGCGACCCCAGGAAATGACTTACCCCTCCGCGTCGCCGTCGCCTCCTGTGTAAAATGAGGATAATAATAGGTTTTACCTGACGGAATCGTAGGGGGATCAAACGAGTCTGTATTTGTAAAGCACACAGTAAGCTCTATCTAAGTGTTTTACAAGCTAAAAACAGCTGCGGGATTTCTCTTATCCTGACGCTTTCTTTTACTTCAGCATATTTTCAAACAGGAAAAATACACAATAAGTGGCACAGTGCGGGCGCTGCCCAGCGTTGGGGGTCTTGACTGCTCTTTGACGCACCGATGTCTGAATTCATATTAATACAGCCCTGGCCACTCTGTGGAACAACGCAGATGATTTTAGCACAAAACGAGCACTGCACGAAGAAACCCAACCACGCACTAACCTGACGGGAGAAAAGTCACAGATCGATGATATACTAACGTTTCTTGAGCACTTACCCTGCGCCAAGCAATAGCATCAGGGCTTTAGATAATTTACTTCACTTGCATCTTGTAACCACCTAATGAGGTAGGTAACACCATTAGCCCATTTCACAGATGAGCCATAACTTGGGGTTTAAAAAGGAGAAGCAGCCTGCCATGGTCACAGAGCTAGTGGTCAGCTGACCCAGAGTAGATGGGCCTCACCACCAATCATATGGGGAAGACAGGACTCTTTGTTTTATTAATGAACTCCTTTCTATTTTGAAAATATAGTGCATGCTTTCTAAGTTAATTGTCATCCTAACGACATGGATGCTCATCGAATATTGCCTGTTGATGATCATGATGACCTCGCGCTCAGCCACACTGGGAAGCTGGCCACGGCCTTCCTTGTTCCTTCCTCACCTCTCCTCTAGGTCCAGGACAGAAATCACACAACAAAAATCTGCCAGCTATTGCTAAGAGCTTAAGCTGTGAGCTGAACTTTCTTGGGAGATATTTGTGCTTTAATTGTAAAACGGACGACACCTTCAAGAAGCAAAGGAATGATGCCACATGATGGATCTCAGACACCTGTACAAGCAATCTGACCGAGGAGGCCTCCCCGGAGCCCTTCAGTCACCCCAACAGATTGACCCTGATGGTACATGTTTGTATGAGAAAACACTGTAACTCACTAACTCCCTTCCTGGTGAGACCTTGACCTGTTTGTTGTGGTTGTTGCTTTTGTTGGTTTGTTTTACTGCAAAGTATACTTGGTTGTAAACTGTATCTGTTTCCTCAGTTGGTGCGAATTCTGACTTGAGCCAGTTCAGGCTAGCTTCATGACACAAGAACCAGGAGAGCAGATAAACTCGGGGAACTGCTACATGGAGAGAAGCACATCAGGGTCGCCCAGATGCAAAGGTGACATGAAAGCTTACCTTTGTAAGGAATATAATACGAGCTCAATGCCTGAGTTAACATAAAATGTGGGGACAGGTACAGAAATCTAATTGTCTTTCCTTTTCCATAATTGGTCTCAACATTAAGTTCAAACCCCATTTCCAGTTTGTAGTTGTACTCGTTTGCTAAGGCTGCCCTAAAAAATGTCCACAAACTGGGTGGCTTTAAACAACAGAAACTTATTGTCTCGTAGTCCTGGAGGCCAGAAGTCTGAAATCAGAGTGTCTGCAGGACCATGATCTCTGCGAAGGCTCGAAGGGAGAATCTGTTCCATGCCTCTCTCGTAGCTTCTGGTGGTTGACTGTAATCCTCGGACCTCCTGGGCTTGTAGGAACATCACTCCCTTCTCTGCCTCTGTCGTCACGTGGAATCTCCCATTGGGTCTCTGTCTCTCTTCTTTTTCTTCTTGCTTTTTAATGATTTGGTTTTTTTGTTTGTTTTTCGGTTTTCTTTTTTTTTTTGGCCGCACAACACAGCTTGTGGGACCTTAGTTCCCAGATCAGGGATTGAACCTGGGCCCGTGGCAATGAGAGCACAGAGTGCTAACAACTGCACCACCAGGGAATTCCCTCTTCTCCTCTTCTTAAAGGGACACCAGGGCTTTCCTGGTGGCACAGTGGTTAAGAATCCGCCTGCCAATGCAGGGGACACGGGTTCGAGCCCCGGTCCGGGAAGAGCCCACATGCCGCGGAGCAACTAAGCCCGTGCGCCACATCTACTGAGCCCTGGTCCGGGAAGATCCCACGTGCCGCAGAGCGGCTGGGCCTGTGAGCCATGGCCGCTGAGCCTGCGCATCTGGAGCCTGTGCTCCGCGACGGGAGAGGCCACAGCAGTGAGAGGCCCGCATACCGCAAAAAAAAAAAAAAAAAAAAAAAGGGACACCAGTCATATTGGATTAGGGCCTACCCTAATGACCTCATCTCAGCTTGATTACCTCTGAAAAGACCATCTTTCCAATAAGGTCACATTTACAGGTACCAGGCCTTCAACATATCTTTTGAGGAGACATGATTCAATCCAGAACAGTAGTGGAAAAAGAAATCTCGCCCCCAAAGAAATTCAGTCCCTTCCAGCTTAAAAATCTAATCTCTTTCTGATATTTAGTTTTCCTCAGTTCCTGATCTCTTTTCTTCTCTATAGCCGTAAGTAGTTCCAGGAGGAGGCTGGGTGTGGGTCAGGCCAGTGCTCTTGAGAAGCAGGGCCAAGCCGGCCTGGGTGAGGGATGCACTTGGCGGACTTGCCCCAGTCCTCTCCAAGTCTGTCTTGCCTGGACCTGGGCATCGACCTTGGTCTTCGTAGCAAACACTGCCATCACCCGTCCCACCATGGACGTCCATCAATAGGACTCCACAGACTGTGTCCTCCTTCTCTCAACTGGGAGGCCTCCCCCCATCTGCCGGGCTATTTTCAGCCCAGCTCTGTGCTTTGCTTTGAGGAATAGACAGGTTTTGGAAGTCCCCTTCCACCGCACTTGGGGCCCTTGGGCACACAGGACTTGAGAGCTGTCCTCTGGCTATCAGTCTAGCTTTTTATTTTTCTTTTTCAGTTCACTGCTCCACTAGATGGGGACTTCCCAAAGTTTCTGTGGGCTAAACCGGAGGGACACACTTGGGGATCCCCAAGCTTTTCTCTGGTTTATTTTTTGCCCATCCCCAGGGACAAGGCCCAAGGGTCAGAGGGCAGAACCCCACACAGCATTTCTCATCCTGCCTTTATCCCAGCTCCACACCAGCTCAGCCCCAGCCCAGGAAAGGTGTTTCTCTGCTCTGTGTGGGCAGATGGCCCTTAAGATATCAGACATCCTTCTCTATTCTACAGTTTTCCTTGGAAATACCCCAAACCAACAGTCTCATTTTTTTTTTAATTTCTTGGCCACGCCCTGCAGCGTGTGGGATCTTACTTCCCTGACCAGGGATTGAACCCATGCCCCCTGCAGTGGAAGTGTGGAGTCTTAACCACTGGACCGCCAGGGAGGTCCCCCCCCACCTTTTTTTTTTTTTTTTTTTTTAAACCAACAGTCTCATTCTTGACGTTTTGCTTCTGGAGATAAAGGAACAGCTTATATTAGACTAACCCTTCTGATGCAAACAGCTAGCAGGAAATCCAGATGAGCACACACTCACATGCTTGGGAGTCATCAAAGAGCTGCCCAGACACTGAAGTCTTAGACCAAAATCCCTGAGAAAAGGGAATTTTGGAGAGAGGAGCACAATGTTTGGATTCCTTTACCCCTTGATGCATTTTCCACTCACTAAGCTGCCAAGACAGCCAGAGAGAAGGTATCTGTTGTGATAAGGATCCCATAAAGGTCTGGTATCCAGAATATATATAAACGCTGATGAATCAATTAATTAAAAAAAAAAAAAAAAAAAGTAAAAGTCGGACTTCCCTGGTGGCGCAGTGGTTAAAAATCTGCCTGCCAATGTAGGGAACAGGGGTTCGATTCCTGGTCTGGGAAGATCCCACGTGCCGCGGAGCAACTAAGCCCATGCGCCACAACTACTGAGCCTGCACTCTAGAGCCCACAAGCCACAACTCCTGAGCCTGCGCTCTAGAGCCCGTGCTATGCAACAAGAGAAGCCACCGCAATGAGAAGCCCGCGCCCCACAACGAAGAGTAGCCCCTGCTCGCTGCAACTAGAGAAAGCCCACGCACAGCAACGAAGACCCAACATAGCCAAAAATAAATAAATGAATAAATAAATTTATATTAAAAAGTCATTGCAATTAAAAAATAGGCAAAAGATTGGACATTTACTACACAATAGAAGATATTCAAATAGCTAATAAACACTCGAAAAGATGCTCCACCTCAGGCATAAGGCCACAAAGAGACTCCATTACGTACCCTCCAAATGGCTAAAATTAAAAAGACGATAATATCGGGCTTCCCTGGTGGCGCAGTGGTTGAGAGTCTGCCTGGCGATGCAGGGGACATGGGTTCGTGCCCCGGTCCGGGAAGATCCCACATGCCGCGGAGCGGCTGGGCCCGTGAGCCATGGCCACTGAGCCTGCGCATCCGGAGCCTGTGCTCCGCAACGGGAGAGGTCACAGCAGTGAGAGCCCCGCGTACTGCAAAAAAAAAAAACCGATAATATCAAGTGTCAGCAAGGACACGCGTGAGTCTCATAAATTGCCGGTGGGAGTGTAAATTCATACAAACACTTTGGAAAAACTTTTTGACAATAACCACAAAAACAATAGCTGCAATGACCCAGCAATTTTTCCCCAGTCTATACACCTAACAGAAATGCACTTAGAGTGTGCCCAGCGTGGGTGTGAGAATGTAGCATCATTACTTGTATGAAATAGACCAAATGAGAAACAATTCAAATGTCCCTCAACAGTAGAATGGATAAATCAAGTGTGGTATATTTATATTATGGAATACTGTACAGCATAGTAAATTAATCAACTCATGTATGAATCTTACAAACGTGATGTTGAGAGAAAGAAGGCAGACATAAATTAATAGGTACTAGGTGGTTCCAATTATATAAAGTTCAAAAATAGGTGAAACTAATTTACCATGTAGGAGTCAGGAGAGTGGTTACCTTGGTGACTGTGAAGGGCAGGGAGAAGGGAGGAGTTCTGGGAATGTTCTATTTCTTGAACTGGACTGTGGTTCCACAGGTGTGTTTATTTGAGTAAACCCACAAAACTGTAACTTATGTCCAGTGCATTTTCTGTATTTATGAAACTGTAATGAAAATATTGTTTAAACAAACATTTTTCACATAGACTCTTAACATTGAAATTTAGAGCTATCGCTCCTAGTACATCTCGTCTTTGTGTAAAACAGGATATAAGCATCATTAAGACTGAAATTGTGGAGATTCCCTGGTAGCGCAGTGGTTAAGAATCCACCTGTCAATGCAGGAGACACGGGTTCGACCCCTGGTCTGGGAAGATCCCACATGCCGCAGAGCAACTAAGCCCGTGCGCCACAACGACTGAGCCTGCGCTCTAGAGCCCGTGTGCCACAACTACTGAAGCTTGTGTACCTAGAGCCCACGCACCGCAACGAAGAGTAGCCTCCGCTCACCGCAACTAGAGGAAGCCGTGCACAGCAACAAAGACCCAACGCAGCCAAAAATAAATAAATAAATAATAATTTTAAAAAAGATGGACATTGCTTTTTAGGTCTAATAATTAGACAGGGTAATATTTGCCTTCAGGCAAGTCCTGCTCAAGTTGATCACCTTCAAGTTGAAAGTCTTGAGGTGGGATTCATAAATCAACCCACCTTCTTGAGCTCACCTCCAGACTTTACTTGTTTTAATTAGGTACGAATGTTCTTTAATTCTTCCTAGAGTCAATCAACAAAGGAATTATTCTTCCGTGAAAAACAGACTTGCTTTCGCAGTGTTTTTTGTTTTTGTTTTTCAGTTTGGAGAATACAAAGACAGCACTTTTTTTTTTTTTTTTTTTTTTTTTTTTTGCGGTATGCGGGCCTCTCACTGCTGTGGCCTCTCCCATTGCAGAGCACAGGCTCCGGAAGCGCAGGCTCAGCGGCCACGGCTCACGGGCCCAGCCGCTCCGCGGCATGTGGGATCTTCCCAGACCGAGGCACGAACCCGTGTCCCCTGCATCGGCAGGCGGACTCTCACCCACTGCGCCACCAGGGAAGCCCCCGACAGCACATTTTTATTCAGGGTCTTGCTCGAGGCCGAGGATCATCACTCCTCCTCCAGACACCCAGATCTTTCTTGTCTCGTAAACTTACTTTCCTTTGTACCACTCACTCCTTTGCCACTTAGAACCCTCCTGGCATTGTCAGCTGCCTTTTAATACTGTATCCCATCTTGGCCACAGGGACTGTAGCATCCTGAAAGGCAGAGCGCACCTCACACCACTTTTTTTTATATATATAAATTTATTTATCTTTTTATTTTTGGCTGCATTGGGTCTTCGTTGCCGTGCACGGGCTTTCTCTAGTTGCCTCGATCAGGGGCTACTCTTCGTTGCGGTGCGTGGGCTTCTCATTGCAGTGGCTTCTCTTGTTGTGGAGCACAGGCTCTAGGTGCGTGGGCTCAGTAGTTGTGGCGCACGGGCTTAGTTGCTCTGCGGCAGGTGGGATCTTCCCAGACCAGGGCTTGATCCCGTGTCCCCTGCATTGGCAGGCGGATTCTTAACCACTGCGCCACCAGGGAAGTCCACGTCACACTACTTTTTAAATGCCACCGGCCTTGGTGGTATCTTGTGCAGTCACTGCCTAGGATTATTAGCTGTCGGATGGATAACAACCCATTTTTCCTTCCTGATCTCTGGAGGGGTGAGGAAGGAAGCACAGGAACAGCCTTAGGTTAGTTGAATATTTTTAATATAAGAACTTGTCACACTGCATGGAAGTGACCTAAGTGCCCATCAACAGATGAATGGATAAACAAGATGTGGTACATATATACACACACACACAGTACAGTATTACCCAGCTATAAAAAAGAATGAAATCATGCCATTTGCAACAACACGGATGGACCTAGAGATTGTCACACTAAGTGAAGTAAGCCAGACAGAGAAAGACAAATATCACAGGATATCACTCATATGTGGAACCTAACTAAAAAATGATATAAATGAACTTATTTACAAAACAGAAACAGACTCACAGATTTTGAAAACAAACTTATGGATATCAAAGGGGAAATGAGGGGGAGGGATAAATTAGGAGCTTGGGATTAACGTACACACACTACTATATATAAAACAGAGAACCAACAAGGACCTACTGTATAGCACAGGGAGCTCTACTTAATATTCTGCAATAACCTATATGAGAAAAGAATCTAAAAAAGAATGAATAGATGTATATGTATAACAGAATCACTTTGCTGGACACCTGAAACTAACAGAATATAGTAAATCAACTATACTTCAATTAAATAAACAAATAAATAAATAGGGACTTCCCTGGCAGTCCAGTGGTTAAGACTCCATGCTTCCACTGCAGGGGGCACAGGTTCGATCCCTGGTCGGGGAACTAAGATCCTACATGCCATGCCGAGCGGAGCATGGCCAAAATAAATAAATAAATAAATAAAAGTTAAAAAAAAAAAAAAGAACTTGTCATACTCAAGTGACTCCAGGTTTCATGACACAAACCTGATGCACCAACTCCCTGACAAGGAAAAGTGGCAGAGCGGGGTGACACCGCTGCGGGGTGACACTGCCACAGGGCAGCAGTCCCAAAGCAGGTGCGGTGCTGGGAGGAGGATACCAGGCACCAGCGGCACCGGCAGAGATGGGCTGAGCACGGACACTCAGAGTTCCTCCCTGATGAGCAAAGCTCCCGGACCAAGTCCTGGTTCTACTCCAGAATTTCATTACGAATGACAGGTGATAGTTACTGGTTGTTACAGTGTGTGCCAGGCATCAAGAGAAGCATTTCCATATGCTGTCTAATCTTCAGAGCAACTCACAGAGGTAGAAACGTCATTCTCCCTATTTTGCAGAAGAGACAACTAAAGCTAAGGGAGGGAAAGTAGCTTGTCCAAGTTTTCATGGCAGTAGAAATAATAAAGCCAGCATTCAAATCCAAGTCTCCTGACCTCCGAAGCAGGGTCTAAGGAAAACAGGTACATAGAGAACTGATAGGTAGTTAAAGGAGTCGAAGAGGTAATAAGACGTGCACACAAATATCTATCTTACCAGACAGACTGTGGTAAGTGCCAGGGGAAGAGAACGAGCAAAGGGTAATGATCGTTTCTGGCTGCAGGAGATTCCACCAGTAGTTGAGGTGAGTGGGGAAATTTCACCTCCACGTTGCAATATTATGAAAGTCAGATTGAATCTTCTTCCGTAATGACATAGAGCTAGGCTGAGAGCAGACACTTTCAGAATTCCTCCTTGGAGAGGAAAGATCTTGGATCTAGATATAATGGGGTAAAATCTAAAAGTCGGAGCTGGCTCTAGGAAGCCCCCGCATGGACACGCCTCGGCCTGACCCCTCCAGGCACCGTGGGCAAGATCTGGAAAAGACCACCAGGGTCCCTGGTAGGCACAGCGCTGTTGGTGCTCTGAAAATACCCCACGGACCACGGTGTTTTCCTGAGTGTTTATCACAATGTAGACAGTGTCCAATGTGTAAAGATCCATCACACCACTTACCTGTTTGAAAGCAAAGCAACATGGGAAAAACTACTTTGATAAATGATTATGGGGTGTGTTATCATCTATAGAAAATAGTCATTTTATTTCTAAACAAAAAATGGTTTCAATGTTATTACCATATGTTTACTGTCATACACCCTTTGTTGAAGCTGCTACAGGTTGTGCTAATAAACTTTGATATTTACATTCAGGCATTTATATTTATATTTAGGCACAGTGGCTTACTTAATTTGGCACATACCCCAGCATGGCTTTTGTTTGGGGCTCTAAATTCTAGAGCAAGGGCTATAGACTTAGGGCCAGCTTAAAGTACCAAGAATTTGGTAATGGGGGAAACACGAGGAAGACTCCTATTCAAGCAACACTGTCAATTTATTTGTGCAGAGAAATCTTTCTTGGGAATCTTCTTAACTTCCAGTCCTTTTATTGAATTCTTTCATTGTTTGAAAGTCTGGCCCATGAGTTTCCAACATACAAACTGAAACCTTCTATGGAAACATCTTCACAAAAATAGGGTGATGTTGAGAGCCAGAAGCCACCGAATCTTCCATCTGCTCAAACAGCCCCACTCATTTAGCTACGCCTTCATCCATCAGCTGCTCCAGGCACCGTGTAAGTCCTTGGGAATGTAACGACGTGGCTCCTGCCTTAGAGGAAGTTCCAGTCCAGAGTATGATGGGTGTGAGGCTAATCCTGTTCCAGACCATTCTGGGGGCCGGGGAAGAGGGGCAGCTAAACCCAATACTTAGCATCCTATTATCCTCCAGGAGGAAAGCAAACAAGCCCAGCCTGGGGGTTCGGAGTCATTCCTTCTCCATCAGGCTGGTGACTTTCAGACAGCTAAGCCTCTGCTTGATGCCCAAGTGGCATGTCTCTATCTGAAGGTGTGTCTGAGTTGCCACTAAAAAGGACTTTGTAAAACATCCCCTTAGGGCTTCCCTGGTGGCGCAGTGGTTGGGAATCCGCCTGCCAATGCAGAAGACACAGGTTCGAGCCCTGGTCTGGGAAGATCCCACATGCCGCAGAGCAACTAAGCCTGTGCGCCACAACTACTGAGCCCACGTGCCACAACTACTGGAGCCCGTGCACCTAGAGCCCGTGCTCCGCAACAAGAGAAGCCACCGCAGTGAGAAGCCTGAGCACCGCAACGAAAGAGTGGCCCCCGCTCACTGCAACTAGAGAAAGCCCGTGCACAGCAACGAAGACCCAACACAGCCAAAGATAAACAAATTAAGTAAAAAAAAAAAAAAAATCCCCTTACGTCAGAGCCTCAATCAATGGGGAAACTGGAAATTATGTCACATTTCCAAGCTTGATTCTGCAATACAATCTCCACCAGAAAACATTCTTCGTGTTTTCTTTATGTAGCTTTCTTTTCTGATTACTCCAAAACACACACACTATTTAAAGGACAGGGACAAACGTGGCTGTTGATTCAGTGGTCATGAAAAGACAGGGACAAGAAAATTAGATTATTCGGAGTAGAGGATATTCCAGATAAGAAGAGGACAAGCAAACCGTCTGCACATAGCTTCTCTGCTCCCATCCTTGCTAAGGAAATGCAGACGCATTTGGATATGGTACCATAAACGCTCGTCAGAATAAATACACACAAGCTGTCCTCACTTGCCTAAGTCAATCATTAACTAGAGCAGCTGTTTGTATCACTTACACCGAGGCAACACAGCAGAAACTCACTGAGATCATGAGCTCTGGAGTCAAATGGAACTGATTGAAATCCTGCTTCCATTGCTTCTTAGCTGTTTGGCTTTGGGTTAATTACTTCCTCTTCCTCTGGCCTCAGTTTCCTCATGGGTAAAGTGGGGCTCTTCCTACTTCGTGAGGTTGTTGTGAAGAGTCGTGTGGGTGGTGTTTGGCACATTCCTTGCCTGTGACATGCACACATTTTTAAAAAAATATTAACATCATTAGTGTTTAAATATCAAAATTTCCAAAAGGAGAACTGGTGTTGTATGTAATTCATGATGTAGATATGGACGTTTGAGAATTCCCAAGGGTTTTGAAGGAGGTGATTCTTCAACGCAGAAAGAAACTGGCCTGCTGCAGCTCTTGAAAGTTGCCCTGCACAGGGCTGAGTGCTGGGGCTCCCGAGTTCCTCTGTGGAGTGTGAAGCGTTCACAGTCATCCAGTGCAACTGGGCCTGAACTCTAACCTGTCTCCTGCATGTGTGTTTTTATACTTTCTCCAGTAGCCCAGTTTTAGTCCCTTTGGGAAAAGCTTCCTCAATGATATGAAATTAGCTCTCTACCATGTAGTAAGAATGCACCAGAAAAGACCAGTCAGGATTTCCATTTCACAGGAAATTTTCTGAAAGGCCTGAAATCAGAAACAGGAAGTCTGTGTAATAGTGGGCGCCATGAGCACCGTGGGCCCGTGTGCTGCCCGCCCAGTATCTCGAGGCTCAGGGAGGCTGAACGCTGCACTCTTCCTTCCCCACAGACACAGCAGTTTGTCTTCTGAAGTAATTACTGGTTCACATTGCTGCCGACCTTCTGGGGAAAATGCTACAGGAGACTTCCCGTCCCTCTCACGGTCACGTGTGTGGTTTGCCCACCCTTAAACTCGCCCTGCCAGTTCTTGGGGGTGCTAGTTTATGCAGACAATAAAGTAAAAACAATTCTTAGAGTTGCTTTAATTTAGTCATCATGATAGATGAGTGTCTTGGTGATGGGGAAGTCCAGAAGGATCTTTTTAAACTGAGAAGGAGAAACGGCAGGCAATGCCCCTCTCAGACGTGGGGTTACGGGAGGGGACCTTCCGACACTCACTCAAGGCCCCTTCACACAAAACAAGGGCAGGGTCCTTCGATGGCTTCACAGGGTGGGGGGGGGGGGAGAAGAGTTGGCATCATTTTTATGGTGACTCACCTGTAAACCTTAATTAAAAACCTGTTCATAATGCAACATGGTCAATCAACTCTACTTGAATAAAATAGTTTAAAAAAATCTGTTTGTGGGAATTCCCTAGCGGTCCAGTGGTTAGGGCACCGCGCTTCAACTGCAGGGGGCACAGTTTAGATCCCTGGTTGGGGAACAAGGGTCCTGCATGCCACGCGGCTCGGCCAAAAAATTTTTTTTAATTTAAATTTTAAACAAACTAAAAATCTGTTCAAATTGTGTGAAATGAACAATAGTTGATGAAAGCAACCTCATGACAGAGTTCTTTCCTGAATATAAAATCGGTCATGAAGATAAATCCAAACACCTATTTTTCCCCTTAAATCCAAGACATAGGTGGAAGCTCGTAAATCCAGATACCCTCTTAGTTTAAAACATTTAAGTCATATCGACAGAGCAAGGAGAATTTTTGAAATCCAATGACCCTTTCATGAACTTTGTCATTAAAAGCCTTCCAATATAATTAGGAAAATTAGTTTGAAATATTCTTTTTAAAGGGAGGTCCTTCATCTCTCATCCTCTGAAGATATACTGCCATTCTCTGAAAGTTATTTACCAAAATAGAAAATGAATCAGTAGACACTTATTATCTGGTATACAGCAGGTGTTATAAAATGAGCATAAGCTTCTCTGTCACTAGAGATTCAAAAAACTTTAAAAATTCCACCTGTCTTACTTCTTCCCAGGGAACATTATTACGGACGACAGGAAAGGCACATATGATGACGCAACTATGAGTTTTATTTGTTTACGCGTGTGGACAAGAGTAATGGATGATTGTGTAGGGTCTGTCTTTCAAACATTTAGGTTTGAAATTTAAGCAATTAGATACAGCTCAAAGAAAAAAAAAGACTAGTCTTTTTTTTGGTCATTATGTTTGCAAAATATTTTCCACACTAACCTTTCATGAGGGGGAGCCTAGAATTGAAAAGGGTGTCAACGGACTATTTTGGGTAAAATGTACTGATTTTAGAGGGAAAACCATATGAGGTCAAACTGTTCATGTCCACATCCTCCACACACAGCCCTGTCCTGGAATATATTGGACACCCTGAAGTGTTCCACAAATGAATGCATGACTTAAAGATGATGAACTCAATCACTATATAACAGAAGAAAGAAGAACATGATTTAATAGAAGAAGGAAGACAAGAGGAAATAACTAGAATTTGAGTCTGAAGGCATAATTTACTTGACATGTTTCTGCTGTGCTTATCCTATTTCTTCCTTCTCTCTGCCTTTAATCTCCTGATGGCCAATGTTTGTGTCGTATGTGGGAGGGCGGCGTGGACAGGAAAGTGTAAAAGCACTGGCCACCGCAGCAGGGACCTACTTAGGGTGTTGATAGTAATAAAAAAGGTGCTTAAAGATCATTAAGCCCAAACCCTCACTTCACAGATAAGGAAAGTAAGAAATCAAATGACTTGACTAAGGTCACTGACACAGCCAGCTGAGCGCAAGGAGTATTGTATCATTATTTATTGCTCTGGGGAGGAGGGGCTATGATGACGAATAAAGCTTCTCATAGACCTGCCTGATATTAGCCCCTAACCCCCAACACGGTATCGAGTTTGTTTGGTTTGACCAATTGATTGATTGTTTGTACATTGATTTTGGCAAGAATGCCCGGAAAATAATGTTCTTAAAATCTTACTTTGCGGGCTTCCCTGGTGGTGCAGTGGTTAAGAATCCGCCTGCCAATGCAGGGGACACGGGTTCGAGCCCTGGTCCGGGAAGATCCCACATGCGGGAGAGCAACTAAGCCCGTATGCCACAACTACTGAGCCTGTGCTCTAGAGCCCGCGAGACACAACTACTGAGCCCACATGCCACAACTGCTGAAGCCTGCATGCCTAGAGCAAGTGCTCCACAAGAGTAGCCACCGCAATGAGAAGCCCGCGCACCACAACGAAGAGTAGCCCCCGCTCGCTGCAACTAGAGAAAGCAGTTTTGCTCACAATTGTACCCCTTGCACCCTTCATTTGCTTTGCACATGGGAGGTGTATGATAAATATATGTTTATAAATTAACCTAATAGAAGGGAATATGAAATAGCATGAACATTTGGATAATGCCTCTGTATAAGTAAATACCAAATACTTGCGATTATAAAATTGATTAATCCTTTATTAGAAAAATAATTCACATGTTTAAGAAGGTGTCAACTACAAGTCTGGGAGGAAATGGAAGGCAAGAAATCCAGAGGCTTGAGGAGAAAATCAGACCTTTCTTCCTCAGATCCATCTCTGTTTCTGATTCCCTAAATTTTCCATTACTCTAAACCACGAGCTTCTGCAAGGCTCAGTGTGTTTTAATTAAACCCCAACGATGAACGCAGACTTTCCGAACTCCGTCCTGGTTTGCGCCCTTATGCTTCCAAGCAGGCTTTAAAGACGACAGTGAGGAGGCCTGATGCTCAACAAGGCCTTCGGAGTTGGCGTTACCCTCGCACAGAACAGAACGGTGCAGGGAATTACCCTGAGGGCCTGTAGGGGCACTTAATGATCATTCCCTCGCCTCCTGGGATGGGCATTTTGTTCTTTATTTGCCTGGTTTGTGTTCACAGAGTTAAAGCTCTGTCTGTGTGACTCAGGCCATGAAAATGCTTGACTTGGCAACCCACGTGGCTATTCCCCACACGGGCCTCAGCCGAGGGCCCGGAGAAGCAAGAAGGCTGGCCCCGCAGCCCTCTCTGGTGGCGTCTGTAATGTCCCTGCGGCCCCTGCCAACAGCCACGGTGGAGGGAGGCTGCGAGGGGAAGCTGTGTCCTGAGTTAAACTCTCCTCCAAGAGGTGGCCTCACAAAACCGCATGGGATCCATGGGGAGACTTTCTTACTTTCTTTCTTTCTTCTCTTCTTCCTCCTTTCCTTTCTTTTCATTCTTTTTCTTTCGTTTCTCCTTTTCTTGATCCTTCCCTCCCTCTCTCCTCTCCCCCGCCCTCCTTCTTTCCTTCTTTCTCTGTAGGTCTCTCTCTCTCTCTTATTTTTTTTTTTAATTTTTTTTTCGGCCTCACTGTGTGGCTTGCGGGATCTTAGTTCCCCAACCAGGGATCAAACCTGGGCCCTCAGCCGTGGAAGCGTGGAGTCCTAACCACTGGACCACCAGGGAATTCCCTCTCTGTGGGTCTCTTGTGAAAATGAAAAGAACAAAAATCTCAAAGAACTATTCAACTAGCAGACATTTCTATGTGTCCCCTGGCCTTTCCCAGATCCGTCCCTCTCTCCAACTCAGCCCTTTGCTTTCCATGTAAGAGATACAGGTAGCTCTTATGCAAAAGTATGAAGAAACCCAGACAAAATCAAAAACTAACCGTTACAGGATTGTTGCAATTATACTTTAATCTGACAAACATGGCCTGAGGGTTACCTGCATGGTCTCTGCAGATTACGTGGGTGTCACCCACAGGGCCAGTTCATATCCTTGGCTACTGTGTAACATTCAAAGAGGTTGGTGAGATAATCTTGGTTCAGGACACTGAACCACATTATACTTGAAACATATACTATGAAATGACTTTTGGACTCAGCACAATTATAACATTCGCTGAGTCTGCCAAGTTTACCACGTAGATAAGGAAAAAATACATAGTTTAAATATTAAACAATTCAATTGGAGGGGCAATCCCCTCCTAAAGGTGCACCAAGAAACTAATTTGCAGCCTGCACACATTCATTTCACAGAGAAGAGTGGCTTTCAGCTAACAGGTCTCCAAGGCCTTCAACCCAGTAATGGCATGGTCCCCATGCACGCCTCTGGGAACTGGATGGCTGGATTGCAGCCACAGGGCCATAAAGATAAAATAATTCAGGAAGTGAGTTGGTATCTTCATTTTGAAATTCTCAGGCCAGCATTAGCTGGTGAGTTTTAAAGGAGAATTCATGGTTTGGAAACAGCTCCAGGCTTGCTGCCTTTTCAGTGTGCAAAGTCATTCTTTTCCTGAGTGTTCATCATCTCAAATCACCCTCAGCATCCCAGCTCTACTATCTGGGAATAGGTGCACCTTGTGGTAGGTGAATGCCAAGTGCTCGATCCAGGAAATGGCTATCGGAATGATTTACACGCATGTCCTGAGCCCCACTGGGCACTAAAGAGATGGCTGCTTTGCTAATAAATCTTGCATTCGTCAACATTAATTAAGGTGATCTGAGTCTGCAGTCAAGCGTACACTTTTCAATGAGCAGCCAACTTTCCTTCTATTAAATTTTTAGGAGAATATATTAGCAAATTCTGGGAAATAGCATCGGCAAGAAGCTGAGCTGGAGTAGGTTTAGAAACTCAGCCGTGTTAAGCTGCCTTCTCTGAACACACCCAGGCCGTGCGTGCACAGCAAGTCAGATGGCGTCACTGCTTCCAGCGCCCCCATGGTGGTCTCGATCCAGTCACAACCACCAGAAGGAGGACAGAGGACAGGCTCGGAGTCTGTGCTCAGGGGAGGATGTAAAAGGAAGAAGAAACCTGGACCATGAGCTTTTGGAGACCGTAACCCAGTTGAGGGGGAAAGACGGCACCCATGAAAGTGGAAGTAACACTGCTGAACGGCAGGTGAGCCTGAACCAAAGGATGGGACAGAGCTTCAAGGAGGGAGAGACAAACGTGTGGGAGTGAAGAGGGAAGGTGGTGAGGATGTGAATTACAAGCTCGGGACCTGCAGAGGAGGAAGGGGGCGCCGAGGGAGGCGGCGGGAGGAACAACGGCTTGAAGCAGCGGTCATGTTGGGACATGGAGGGCCCTGTAGGTCAAGCTGGCAGGTGCCCTGGCCTCTCCTGGGCAACCCAGAGCATCAGTGTTTTCTGAGGAAGGGGGAAGAAGAAACCACCGTTTTACAAAGGCTAATCCAGAGGTTGAGCTGGATGGGAAGACGACATGAAAGCCCGGCGGTGGACAGATCTGTTAGGACACTGCGGTCATTGCTCGGGTCCGTGGTTTTGAATGCTGGGTGTGTATCCCGGGTACGCCGAGGTGATGCCCTGGGATGTGGGGAGAAAATATCAGAATTCTTACTTGTACTTACTTTTAAAATTCTCACCTTTTTTGAGTCTATTTTATGTATTTTAAATGAACATACCCGTTCAATAGAAAATATGTATATTATAGACTGACTTGTGCCCAAATTCACATGTTGAAGCCCTAACCCCCAATGAGACAGTATTTGGAGATGGGGCCTTAAGGAGGTATTAAAGGTTAAATAGGGTCATAAGTGTGCAGCCTTATATTTTTTATTATTATTATTTTTTTTTGCGGTACACGGGCCTCTCACCGCTGTGGCCTCTCCCGTTGCGGAGCACAGGCTCCAGATGCGCAGGCTCAGGGGCCATGGCTCACGGGCCCAGCCGCTCCGCGGCATGTGGGATCCTCCCGGACCAGGGCACGAACCCGCGTCCCTTGCATCAGCAGGCGGACTCTCAACCACTGCACCACCAGGGAAGCCCCTGCAGCCTTATTTTTGACAGGAGCCTTATGAAAAGAGGAAGAGACACCAGGACTCTCTCTCTCTCTCTCTTTCTGCACACACAGAGAAGAGGCCATGTGAGGATACAAGGAGGTGGCCGTCTACAAGCAAGAAGAGTCTCATCAGAAACCGACCCTGATGGCAACTTGATCTTGGACTTCTGGCCTCCAGAACTGTGAGAAAATAAAATTCTGTTCTTTAAGCCGCCCAGTCCGTGGCAGCCCTAGCAGACTAATACAGCACATAATACGTAAACAGTCAAAAACTGGAAGAGTGAATTGTACAGATTTTGTTAATGCGCATGATCGAAACAGTTTGGGGGACGGTGCTCTGGGTGCTAGGGTTCTGAGTTGAGAAGGCAGTGAGTGCTAAGAGCTTCTTCAGGGGAAAAATAGGAACTCCGTGAGCCACTGGATATAGGAAATAGGAAGAGAAGTATGAACGTGATCTCTGGGATTTTCAGTCTGGGAGCGGGGGAGAGCTATCTCTATCCCGTGGGAGATAAGGATGGCAAGAGTTGATCCCACGGGAGGATCAGAGAAGCTCAAGGACCACAGCACTGGATGTCCTCCGAATGAGAAAGAGATACGGCCAGAGAGGGGAAAGGAAAACAGGGATTTCAGGGCCACAGAGGTCAAGGGAAAAGAGAGTTTGGAGGAGGGCAGGGTGGGCAACAGTATCAAGGAGGTCAAGTGGAACGACCCCAAGAAATGTCTTGTGGAATTCCACAAGGAGGTCATTGAAGACGTTTAAAAAGTGACTCCGGTAGAGGGGAGAGGGTGCAAGCTGGACTGTAGGGGGTTAAGAAGGGACAGATGGGGAGGAAATGAAGGCATCAGGTTATGTTTAGATTTTAACTATTAAAATGTGTCAAAGTCAGAACTGCAGGGGGTGGGAGGTGAGCATTCCCTTCATCTCCGACCCCTGAGGAATTCCCTGTTACTAGTTAAACAGTGTTAAGTGGTAACGGGGGCTGGAAAGGTGGGACATGGGGGTGAGGGGGGGATGGTGAGGCAACAATAAAGTGCTCAGTCCTGTCCCAGAGCCTTCCAGACAGCTCTGGCTTTGTGTGTGAGTTTGTGTGTGGGACAGAACACAAGGCAAAGCCAGACGGGATACATAATTCTCAAACCCATACGCTGATTAGAAGTCTGGAAATTTCTCCCAAATTTCATACCTTATTTGATAGTTGAATGTCAGAAGATCTGACCTAAAGGGCGGGAATAAATGGCAGGAAGAGGATGGAGTTCATCTGGGCATCTCGGCCACCAGCAATCGGACACCCAGAAGACACCATCCCAGTATTCTGCCTTTGCCTGGGTGTAAAATTGTTTACTATCCACTTCACAAATGTGCAGACAAATTGAAAGTCACATGTGAGAACTAATGAATCCTTATAAAATTCTTTGAGATCCACAGATGAAAGGGACTGTTTAAGTACAGAGTATTATCAGCTAACGGTGGAGCACACTGAATGAATAGGATTCTCCCAGAGAATAAACTATGTCCTGGGAATAAATTCAGTAATTGTGGAAAATGCGTTAAACATTTTAGGTGAAAAGCCATAACTACCGATAACTCTTCAGCAGGCAATCTTTCCAATTCTAGAATTATCTTACTAGTTCACATCCTGGGATGTTTGTGGACCTCATACAGAATTTCAACATCTGTTTCATAGAATCATTGACTCTCAGGTCTGGAGGGGTCACCTGATCCTGACACCCCTTTGCTCATTAAATGCCCTCTGTGATATCTATAAAAAAAAAATGGCAGCCCACCCCATGCTCAATTTCTCCAGTTGGGCACTGATTAGCCCCCATTCTCACTTTCTTCTGTCTAAAGATAGTTTTGAAAGTCCTTTTTACCATCTTCGCAAGCCAAGGTTCATTTAAGGCTTCTGCTGTCCTAAATTCCTTCTCATGTTCATCCTTGGTTATTCACTCTTCTCTATGTTTTTGCACATCTTTCAAAATTCTGATCCCACTGGTGAGGCCCCAAATTTTCTGCAATAATGACTTAAAATTTTTTGTGAAAATGTGCACACACTCACCCAAAGGTTTTTTCTGCACAGTGACTTGCCTAAACTCAAAAAATAAAACCTGACATGACTGCAGGGTCAATATGATTCATATAAATTCTCAGAGAGTGGTTCAGCAGGTCACTTCGCGTTAGGCTGAAGAGGTCTTCTTGAGATCAGTGGAACTGACGTTACAGTATCAGTCCCTGGCTCAAGCCAACAATGAACTGTTTGTACCAGAGAGCATAACTGGTTTGCATAAAGTAATGATGGGACTCGGGACTGGCTTCCCATCCAGACCCAAGGCCTCCTGCCAGCGCCCTCCGTCATGACAGGGTGAGGCAGAGCATGAGTGGCTCAGAACAATCACTGCATGGGCCTCTAGAAAAACAGATCACAGTAGCATCCACACACGGAGACCTCAGGCTGGCGCTCTGTCAGGAAGAAAAGACAATGACAGAAAGAAAGACAGGAACCAGGAGAAATATGGCCTCATGGAAATACATCTTGGCTAAGGGAGGGGAAGAGGGGTGATATACAAAGAAAAATGGGAGGAATATTCAGAAATTACTCAAGGTGTGCCTTTGCACAGTCTCATCCCATATTTGGACCCCCAGGTGGACATCCATGGTGTGCTCTTTTTTTTTTAATATTTATTCATTTATTTGGTTGCTCTGGGTCTTAGTTGTAGCACGTGGGACCTTCGTTGCCACGTGCGGGATCTTCGTTGTGGCACGTGGGATTTTTAGTTGTGGCATGCGGACTCTTAGTTGCGCCATGTGGGATCTAGTTCCCTGACCAGGGATCGAATCTGGGCCCCCTGCATTAGGAGCGTGAAGTCTTAACCACTGGACCACCAGGGAAGTCCCCATCCAGTGCATGTTTAAGGACAGCCTTAAACCTTCAGGTATGTGTATTATGCCTGCGGGGCGGGGAGATTGCAGGCAAGAATGTGCATGTGTGTACATGCGTATCTGTCTGGAAGGGAGGGCTGTCTGTAGGCCAGGGTTGGGCTGGCATGTGCTGGTTTATTCCCCCTTGGCTCAGAGGTTCAGGTAGGGGGAAAAGTACAGGTAGGGTGGAGTAGGGTATGTACCCATTGCAAAGGTAGGGATCTACCCCTGAGGTGCACACTCCTGAAATCTCATTCAGAGTTCAAAGAGGTAACAAAAGGGGTGTGTGTGCCCACAGTGTGAGTCTGCCACACATGAAAATAGATGCCCAAGTGTTTACACTCTAGAATTTTACGGTGCAAACCAGGAGGCAGCTCCTAATGATGTGGCAACAAAACAGTAAATGTTGAAGCTGCGGTCTCTCAGCAGGCATGAAGAAATGGTTGACCTTGGATCCACGGGCAGCCATGAATACAGTGAGGAAGTTATAGAGGAGGAATTATCCAAACGGAAGTTTCAAGGTCACAGGGAATTTTTCTTCTTATCCAAACGCAACAGTCTCAGGAATGCCATTCGGTGAGCACAGGCTGTGAAATTCCACAAAAATGGAATTCTCTCCACATGGGATCCTCAGTTCACTGAGGTTTTCACCCCACGTTTATTTGTGGAGGGAGCGGCTAAAGGGAGCTCTTGAAATTCAAGCTCTTCCCAGAAAGAGTGCAGAACTGACCAGGCATCTCAGCTCATCTGAACCCAGGCCTTTTTCATGTATTTGACAAAAAGAGCTAACTCTCTAAGAAGACCATTTTCACATTAGCCACGTATTTAACGTTAATGTTCATGTAACAGTTCAATGGGATATTTACCAATAACAAATTTTAAAAGAGCGCTTTCAAAGATAGGAATTCAGGCAAAATACTACTCCCCACATGGGTGAAAAGGAGGCACACTCTTCTCAATCAGCCTCAAAGATCCTCCTGTTTGGGGGGAAGGAGTTATATTTTTTCTGCTCAAAAAAATTATTTGAAATAATCTGATGTGGTTTCACAAAATTGGTTGGATCCATTGCTAACAAATTGCTAACAAATGGCTAATGTCATGTTTCAAGAGAAAAGTAAAACTGTTATATGGACATGATGTCGTGGGTATAGGGACGAAGGTGTGTGTGCAGGGACAATGGAGAAGGCTGCTGCCCAGTGCCGGGGGCCCCAGAAAGGCTGCCCAGAGGGGCTGACATGTGAGTGAGTCTTGCAATGCAGGCAGGGGAGGAGGGGGCTAGAGATCGTGCCAGACAGAGAACAGCAAGAGCAAAGGCACAGAGGGACCCAACAGACGATGGGTCCAGAAGTGAGGAAGAGGCATCACGAGATGTGGCTGAGGATGAGGGCAGGGATGGGCCACAAAGCCCTTGGAAGCCAGGCTGGGAGGCTGGATTTAATCCTGGGGGAGACAGGGGCCTTCCCGGGGAGTGACGTGGTTGGACATGCATCTAATTTTAGGCGGAAGGTGGTAAAACTACAGCAGGGCAGGGAGATTGACCAGAGGTTAACATAGTCAGCAAAACACGAGCAACAGACAGCAAATGAGTCAGCAGAAGACCTTTTTTTTTGTGGTACGCGGGCCTCTCACTGTTGTGGCCTCTCCCGATGCGGAGCACAGGCTCCGGACGCGCAGGCTCAGCGGCCATGGCTCACGGGCCCAGCCGCTCCGCGGCATGTGGGATCTTCCCAGACCGGGGCATGAACCCATGTGCCGTGCATCGGCAGGCGGACTCTCAACCACTGTGCCACCAGGGAAGCCCAGAAGACCATTTTTGACACCAACTTCTTTGTCTCTCTATACAAGAAGCCATGTGACACCACCCTCTGTGCCCCGTGGAAGCTGACTCTATGTTCATTTTGAAAACAACAAAGGGAAGGCAGTCCTGCTTGACATTTTTGGCGGGGAGCTTAACCTTTCAAGCTGAACCACTTATTATCTGATTTTCTTTTCCATCAGAATCTTTGTGGGGGGGAGGGGCAGTGCCGAGAAGGAGCGAATGAGAAGCTTCTGTATGAGGGAGCTGGGGCCACAGAACTGCGCTGCTAACCTCCCCACACCAAGCATTTTATTTCTCCTAGACATCTGAAAACATCTTGACTTTCATACCAATGCAGGCTAGGCATTTCTAACCGCTCTGCTAACTTCAGGACAGCCTGCTCGTTAGGAGCCTGGGAAGAGGGCAGGTACCAGCTGGTAGCAAATGGAATTCACTACTGACCTTAAATTTAAACGAGATCCATGCAGAGGAAGGACTTCATATTCTGCTAGGCTTCGAAGCTCCATTATCTTCCGAGTCATTCTGTCCTGGAAGAAAACAGCAAGTGTGCTCGTTAAATTACTCATATGTGAATGATCGAATCACACTGCATTAAACGAAGAGCTGACATTTCATGGACAAGATGAAGTACAGTTCAGAACGAATTACTACTGTGACGATGTATGCAAAAGCCTGATTTTTTTTTTTTTTAAAGCCTGATTTTTGAAGTTTCATTTATGCAGATGACAGATAGCCTGACTCTTCATTTTGGTGATCAGGTCAGCTAAAGCGTCATTTAGTATTGCTGCGCGACAGTAGCAAGAAATGGTTATAAAGAGAAAAGGTTGCAGGTCCTGTATTTGATTCAGACTCTGCAGCTGAGATAACGTTTTCAGTGAAATGTTATCTCCTTGCCGGTTAATACGATCCAGCAAATGTAAAATGAAGGGGTTTAAAGTTCATATTTGTGATCACAAAGTCTTGGGAATGGGTAGGATTCTCCTTCAAAGATGAAGAAACAAGACCCAGAGAAGCTGTCCTACCCACAGTCTAGTGACCGGTTACTGATCGAACTACAAGTTCTTCGGCCACTGCTCTTTCTGCTACATCAGACTTCATTTAGGTGTTGGCGCTCTGAAACCATACCTCTTATGACGAAGACTTCTGAGTCACAAAACACTTTAAATTTCACGCTGATTTTGTAGTCTTTTAAAATGCGCAAGTCATTTTCATTTTTGCAAAGAAATTCTAATAATGAGCTCGTCTCCACTTTTCATGGAGAAATGAGTCCTACTAGGGTATGACAAAACCAACTCGCCCCATGACCTTCCCCTATTTACAGCCAGAGGCTGGCCTGGGCTAAACCCTAGAAGAAATTGCTCTCCCTGAAGGGCTATCTGTCCCTGGCTCCATGGCACTTGGAAAATCTCAGAGTGCTGAGTGTCTGGAGGCCTCAGGCTGATGGACTTCAAACCTCTCATTAGTTAAAGAAAGTGCAGCGCAGTTCGGATCATCAGTTAAAGGGTGAGCCAGTTGGAGAAAACCAGAAAGAAACGTGTGTTAATTGAACATCCGTTGGCACTAGGCCCTATGCTCTCTGCTTTAAATACATGATCTCATTCTGTTCTCACAACTGCCCCACAGGTATGCCTGGGTACCTCTCCATTTCACACATTCTACAAACGAGGCTGGGTTCCTTGGTTCAACTAGTATTTACCTGAGCATCTGCTACCTGCCAGGCACCAAGGTGGGTGGTCAGTCTACAAAGGAGAAATGGATAAGCCCCGCCTCCTGCCCACAGTGAGGTCACAGTCTAGCAGGGATGGGGCAGCGGGGAGTCAAGCGAGTTAATCAGAACTATGTTGTTCCAACAGCGGCTTGTAGCCCAATTAGATAGAAGATCATGAAGCCAGTTTAGTGGGTCTTGAACAGCACTCAAAATAAATAAATGAACAAAGTAGAACAGAATAGCACAGAATGGAAAATATCAGAGAGCATGGCATAAAGGTGAGGCAACTCACATGGATATATGTCTATATCTCTGCATCAATCATATATATACGTCTGTGTGCATTGATTTGCAATGGAAAATATATTTCCTTTCGTAGGTGATGGTGGAAAAAATTGTGAAAGCCGTCAAGTTATAGAGCAAAGTGACAAGCGCTGTGTTAGGAGGTCATGCGTAATGGTGAGCGCGCACAGGAGGGAGCGTCCGCCCGCAGATGAATTTGCACTTAGCTCCAGAGGAAGCTGGGGACAATTTTGGTTCCTCACCCAAGACAAACCTCTTAAGGATGGGATGCCCACATCTAATGCTCAAAGCTAGGAAGAGCTTGAGAAGGGGCTGGGGTGAAGTTTCCAGGACTAGAGAGGAAAACAGAGTAGGGGCCCTTCTCCCCCAGCGTGGGAAAGGTGGCAGCCATGAAGCCACAAAAGGCACAATGACACCAATGGAGTCAGACTCAAGAAGAGGGGATTAAACCTCAAGGAGATGGAACCCCAATCTAGCCCGAATTGCTAGAACTGTGGAAGCTGCTGGAAGGTCTCTCAATTCCCAGCATCCCACTGTGAAGAGAGTGTAGGAGAGCCTCCGGAGTGCGGAAGGTGGAAGCCAGGGAGCCAGATGTGGGCTCCTTTAAATGATCTTAATCTCAAGAACAGCACCTCCTTTGGGATGACAGGTTAGTGCGACCTTCCTTAGCAGGATAAAACAGTTAACTCAGTTTTCTTTTCTTTTAACACAACTTCCTTCCGACATATTCTAGATACCATGCTTACAGGTTGAGGATTTGTGGCAGTCCACTGGATGGCCACGCGGAGATACTTTCTCAGGTGTCTGAGTATGGACTCAAGGTGAGAGAAAAAAGATCTTCCTGTAGAGTAACCTGAGTTACTCATGCTGTAAGCCTCTCTGATGTGGGTTTAAGAGACTATGCAGTAAGACCTAGCTCAGGGCGGCAGCTAAATTCACTGTGTCATTTTGGTGACTTGGTTACTGCATATTTATTTTTTAACAAGCAATGACATGAGATAATGTCAAGATTAATTATCTTATCCGTTATTTAACCCATATTTTTTTGTGGTACAGACTTATGTGATGATGAGAAGCACTGGGTACTATACAAAATAAACAGCCCCAGAAATGTATAGAAGAGTAATGAATAGATGTTTATGTTTTATGTTTCTTCACCCATCACCTGCGTCTTTAATAAGTTCCTCTTCACTACCGGCTGAGGAGAGAATACTAGCACATGTTGAAAGCAGGAGAAATAATTAGGGTAGGGTTTTTTTATTCTATTAAAACGGAGATAGTTCATATGAAAGCATTTCATGAACTAAATGTTATTCTGCAAGTATTCGCCATTTTAGTTATTATTATCATTATTATTATCAATGCTAATAAGCTATTATCAGGTAAAAAATATAAAGTATTAGTACCCACAAGTAAATGAAATTATATTTGATAGATCCTGAGTATGCTGTTTTTCACACCTTTTTATTTTTACACCAAGGACTCAGGTTTAACATTTTCAAGAATCAAGATTAATAATAAGGCAGAGGGCTTCCCTGGTGGCGCAGTGGTTGAGAGTCCGCCTGCCGATGCAGGGGAGACGGGTTTGTGCCCCGGTCCGGGGAGATCCCACATGCCGCGGAGCGGCTGGGCCCGTGAGCCATGGCCGCTGAGCCTGCGTGTCCGGAGCCTGTGCTCTGCAACGGGAGAGGCCACGACAGTGAGGGGCCCGAGTATCGCAAAAAAAAAAAAAAATAATAATAATAATAAGGCAGAGAGTTTAATAAGTAATCATTCTTCATAACAGAAGTATGGATGGACTTTTTAAGTTTTATTTATTTATTTTTCTTTATTTTTTTGGCTGCGTCTGGTCTTAGTTGCGGCGTGTGGGCTTCTCTCTAGTTGTGGCATGCATTTTTGGTTTTTTTTTTTCTCTCTCTAGTTGTGGTGTGTGGGCTCCAGGGCACGTGGGCTCTGTAATTTGTGGCAAGCGGTCTCTCTAGTTGAGGCGCGCAAGCTCAGTAGTTGTGGCACGCAGGCTTAGTTGCCCCACGGCATGTGGGATCTTAGTTCCCCGACCAGGGATCGAACCCACGTCCCCTGCACTGGAAGGCAGATTCTTTACCACTGGACCACCAGGGAAGGCCCTGGATGGACTTTGATTAATAAATATGATCTTCACCGTACAGACGGAGAAGCTGATGCCTTGCCCAGCATCACGTGGTGGCAGAACCAGAATAGAAAGGCAGACCCCTGTCACACCAGAGCCCTTGCACTTTAACTTCTCAGCTTGCTCGTGATTTTGGTTTTGGGTTTGCTTTTTCTTACAGAGCCATAGCTGATTTCCGTTCTTTGTCCAGAAGAGAGATGATCATATGTAATGTAATGATTATATATAAGCACACATCACAAAATGGTATCAGAGAATGAAAAGCTCTCCTTGAACATCAGCCAGACAGCTTCAACCTTTCCATTGCTCGTCTAGATTCAAAAGAAGTTTTTTGGCTTCTTAGCCTTTTAAATTATTTCTATCTTTAGGTTTTACCATGTTTCAATTAAAATTAGGTGTTATCACTATGTTTGCAAAAAAAAAAAAAGTCTCAGAATTATAGCTAACACAAGGTAACTTGTGAGCGAGTGTGTGGCTGGTAGAATTTAACTTAAATACTTTAAGTCCTACTTAAAGGTCATTCAGTAGGTAAATTATAAGGAGTTAGAGGAAGTATCTACAGTTTTTAAGAGTATTAAAAGGTATATTAAATATTTTTAAACAGGCAAATTAAACTTTTGAATCTAGAGATGAAGCGCAACTGAGTGATAAAACTATTAAAAGTTAAACACAGGAAAGTGGCCACCACAGAAGGGGCTGGGGGGATGCAGTAGTTCAGTTCTATTTCCTGGCTTTGGTGATTCATTAAGCCATACGCTCGATTTGTGTGGTTTTCTGTATCTGTGGAGGGTTTTTCGGGGGGTGGGGGCGGGAAGAGGACTCTGATGGTACCAGCCCCATCCATGGGGAGAAAGTCCTGTTTTGGGGGGGGGCACGGCTTATGGGATCTTAGTTCCCCACCCAGGGATTGAACCCAGGCCCCTGGAATGAAAGCATGAAGTCCTAATCACTGGAGCACCAGAGAATTCCCTTTTTTCTCTTTTAAACTAAAGGGGGATTTACATAATGAAATCATTTGCTTGAAATAGGGAACTAACAATATAATAATCAACTGTTATTTCCAGGCCTGGTAGGACGAAAAGAATGACAATTTAAGCCTACTTCCCTTCATTTGTTATACAAATGCCGCGTTTTGAGGGGCTCTGGTGCAGAGTACCTGTGTCAGTCACTGAGTGGTCTTAGGTAGTATCGGGCTCCTTCTAAGAATGTGTTCAAAATGATTTCGATGGCAAGTAAGTCTAATCGATTGTACCAACGGCTGGAGGTTTTATTAGCTTTGGAACGAAATTTTTAAATAGATGGTATCCAAAAGTATCTTCAGCTTTATTTCTTGCTTTCAGGTTTTAATCAAGTTCAGAGCAGCGCCCGATCTCCTCCCCCACCAGGAATAGTCAAGATAATCCCCAGGTAAATTCTAGCAAACACCAATCCAGGGCTGGCAGTCCCGTTCACTGCCGAACACCTGGGTCCGGGCTCCCAGCCAGCGCTGGCGAAGGCCTGTTCTGTTCTTGTCCTGGCTCTGCGGGCGGGGGGAAAAGCACAAGCAGAGGGCACAAGCCATGCTGAACCCTCCCAGCTCCAGGCTCGCACTTCGCTCCTTTTTCTGTAGCTGAATGAAACAGCTCTCCCTTTTCTGTTTATTTGCACAGAGGGCTGTTTAACCTAGGAGCACAAAGAGTGGGATGAGAGCTACAACCACGTGGCCGAGAATGATTTCCAATCACAATAAACACGCCCAAAGAGGGAGGAAGATGGTAAGCGATCTATTTCCTTTCTAACATTCTTTAAAATAAATGCAGGGCCCTGGAGGAGCCAGCCTGACATGTTTCCACGAGATGAATAAGCGTGAGGAAGCACAGATCCTTGTACACTACCTGCGCTGTGCCGAGGCCCCAGGCCAGGCCACAGTTCGGCAACTGGGTCCCCAGTGCCTGAGTATCTGGAGATTGTCTACGATGCAGTCGTCTGGGCTGCTTTCCCTTCCGTGAGCCCTTGGTAGTCTGACATGTAAGAAGATGCTCTTCTCTGACACGTTCTGCAGAGCCTCCTGCATCCTCCAAACTGAGTCTCTGTCTGCTGAGAAGCTCTGTGACGGTTTAGCCCAGCCGTGGCAGGCCATGCCACAGCGGAGAGCAAGCCTAAGCTACACTGTGGTCTGTTGCCTTTGGAAGCTATTTCCCCTGAAGCATGTGAGCAAAATCCACACCAATTTTAAAGCAACATGTGATTGTTGTGAAAGAATATATGGAACTATATTCTCTTCATCTCCTTCCGTGAGTCCGTTCCTTCTAAAGGCTGAATCTACGTGGCTTTCTGCATTACTCACTCTGAACAAGATGCAGAAACGCCCAGCACCACGGCAAGGGACACATTACACATTAGGAGGCCTTAAAACATCACCACTAACAAAACGCTGGATTCTCCCATTGCTGTCAGAAAGCAGGATAAGAGCATAATCTAAGTCCTTTAAAGGGAGAAAAACTTCTCTCATTTTTAACATGAAAAGACACCCCCTACCCAACACACATCTAACACTAATGACCTGGCTATAGGAGGGCTCCCGTCAGATGATTTAACCTTGCAAGTCTATCAAGTTCCCATCCTAAACACCTTCCTTTGTGGCTAAAAGCAACAGTCTGTGAATGCATTGAGCTGAAGGCCAAGAGGGACATACAGTAGCTTTACAGGGTGACCTGTTGCTATTACAAGTGCTGCTTCTAGATCTGTGCAATGCACAACCTGTGAGGCCACGTGTGGCAGCCCTGATTATATTTGTGATGTCAGAACACACTCTTTCCTTGTGTATTTGCATATTATTTATATTACAAAATGAATATGTATATTACATATTCTATATAAATCAGTGGCTTCTATCCTATGTCCACATAAATCTTATTGGTTAGTCAACTCTTAGTTCCATTGTTCTAAACCAACATCAATAAGTTAATTATGCTTAGTGCCCAAGTGTTAGGAACTCCTTTCCTTTTCATCTCTGAATATAAATCTACTTGAAAGTCAGACTTAGTTTCACTTGAGTCAAAAGTGATCTTTGATTTCCCCCTCCCATTCCATTGGTCACCAAAAATTGGGCTAGATGTTAACGCTGCCTTATAAATATTTCTCAAGTCTCCACACTCTCAAGCCTTTTAACATTTCTTCCAGATCATTACAGTAGTCTTCTAACGGGCCTTCCAACTTCCGGTCTCTCTCAATGAATCTGTCACATTATAGCCAGAGTTACCTCCTCAGACACAGATAGCTTTAGATCATTCTTGTTTAATGGCTCTATATTCCCCAAGAGGTAAAGTCCAAACAAATTGCTGTGATGTAGGACCAGTTTATAGTCCAATCAGCTCATCAGCCTGGGCTAAAATAACTTCCAATACCACCCAACATCCATTCAGGCATCCATTCAATGAAAATTCATTGGGCCCTCTTAAAAACACAGTGGGATTCAGGAAGACTGAAGAAAGTCAGTACAACCCATTCCCTGACCTCGGGGTGCATACACCTGGGCAGGAGATACAGACGTATAAAGAAATAATTATAATCAACCATCATAACTGTAATTTGGCCCCAATCCGGTGCACCAGTCTCATATTCAGTGAATTCCCACTCATCCATTTTTCCTGTTTTCCAACCATGTTGAATTTTTGGCTATTTAGAAATGTGCCAGGTTCTTCCATACCTGCATATCTTTACTTCATCTCCAGTGTTTGGAATGCCCTCCCTGAGCCTCTGCCCAGTGAATCGCTATTCATCCTTCAAGACTTTGCCCAATATCCCCACCTCTGTAAGGCCTTCCCTGATACTCCCAGGCATAACTATTAGCTTCTTTTTTAGGGCTGCCTCTTCTTGGTTTATACCTCTACTCTAGCAAATTCTTACATTGTGCTGCAATCGTTGTTTAAATGTCTGTGCTTTCTACTACTTTGAGGGCAGCCCCTATGTTTTAAGGACTTGTGGCTTTTCTAGCTCCTCACCTACCACTTGGCACACAAGTGGATTAGGAACTAAATGCAGAGCGGCAAAAGTCAGCCAGGGAAAACTGGCCCTCAGAGTGAAGGGCCTGAGGCAAACCCCACTTAAATCAGTCACCCCTTGTGTGCTGTCCAAGCCCCTGCCTCACTCCTGTCTGCTTCCTAGTGTGGGGGAGGATGGTTCCTTTGTGTCAGAGCTCATCCTAGGCCACAAAGGGCTGCAGTCTCAACAGGGGACGGAGTGGGGGTAGCAATGGGGAAAGGACTGCATCACTCTGAACAAGGTTGATTCTTTGGGCTGCAGTGGATCTTTGCTGTGTACAGCAGCCAACTCCAGTATCTTTTGCCTCTTTTGATTTTGGTAACCAAGAATCTGGGCTCCATGGAAGTGGCTTCTAGAAGTGGTAAAGTTTGCCTGGAACCAATATATTAAGGCTACTGAAGTAAATATGCGAGAAGAAATGAGGAATCCATATTTGAAATTAAGTACAAATGACCTTCCTTCTTCCCTCCCTCCGTCCCTCCCTCTCTCCCTCCTTTCGTTCCTTCCTAAACGTGGAAAAACTAACTCATATGACTGGTAGATGTCATTTTTATATATCTGAACACATTATTAAAGAGTCCATATTTCCGCCAAGTGAAATTAATTAATTTTAGAGTCTTTCATTTGGTCTTCATTTATCCCACAAAAGAGGGTAAGATGTGAAAGTTGCCCTCAAGAAATTCACAGTCTGGAGGCCACATTTAGTTCACTGATAGCCCTGCCTTTTCCCCCAGAGTGAGACATTTCACTCCATAGATAGTTCTTATGGAGGAACTTTAATTAATTGATTAATTAATTAGCCCACAACTCCCTCTAGGCTAAAATTGGTGACTTTTCCAAGAAAAGTTACTGAACTGAAGCTCAAACAATAGAAAACTAGACTAGAGTGTGTATGTCTGCAGATTAGCATCTGTATACAAATATTCATAAATACAAAGACAGGGGGCTGAACATGACACAGACATTCCCCACTGCCACGGCCGCCATCCAGATCAGCCAGGGGGCGGGGGGGCAGGTGGGAGTCGCGGCTGCTCACCCGGCCAAAGGCAGTGGTTTCCTCCCCAGCAACTGGGGTCCTGCAGCTCATCCTCCCCGTGACCCTTCACTCTGCCTCCTTCTCCATGGATACTGGGGGAGAAGAACCTGCCATGCCTGATCCAGACCTCAACCTGCTCCTTTAATAGGTTCGTTAGGGAACCGCTGACTGAAACCACCCTCCTTGGCCAGGCACCATGATAACCACTTGCGTGAGCTGTCTCACAACAGGAGATCCTGATAAGGAACATGGTGCTGCAGCCGAATACCAACCAGGAGAAATCGGGAGGGGTCCAAATGAGAGAGGAGACGCCAGCCCATAATACTGTCCTGCCAACAGCCCAGGATCCTTCACGCTGGACTCCATCTTGGCTGAGAATTGCATGTGCCACCAGGAAGTACCCTGATTCAGACCAAATATGGGCCAAGCAAGATGATTGGCCAGAGACAACCTGGAAACTAACACTATTACCATACAACCTGCGACTGCGAGCCACGTGGCAGAGCGGTTCTCCTGGGTTCCCTACCCTGCTGCCCTCCACACGGGCGCCCCTTCCCAATAAAGTCTTTTGCTTGGTCAGTACTTGTGTCTTCTTGGACAATTCATTTCTGAGTGTTAGACAGGAGCCCACTCTCGGGCCCTTCCTGCAACAGGTTCAATTCCTGGTCCTCCCATCTCACCAGCAAAGGCACAGAATACAGGCTTGCACCCTCCTTGAAATGGTTTGACGTGATCCTAAGAGGCTCCCAAAATCCGGGTGTTATTTCTACTCCTTATTATACTAACTCCATCTTTTCTCCTCTGGAGGTCACAGCAGCCCTGTGTGCAGGGTCTGTGATGGGCCAGCTTTCGGGTCCTGAAGCCTCAGTAAATTGGCTTTGTGGGGTGTATCTTCATTTCACAAAAGAGAAGCTGGAATTCAGAGTGGCTTACCCAAAAGATATTCAGTAAGTCAAAGCCATTCTGGTAAGTTATGAGGAAAACCAAAGCTATGTTGTTAAAGTTTGAGAAAAGCACATTCCAGAGCCGTGGTTTTCTCCTCGGCACGGCCAAGGGCCAGATAAAGCACAATTTGCCTCCATTTCTTTTCTTGAATGAAGTAAACAACACCACCTTTGAATTCATTATGTCAAATTAACTTCAGAGAAACGAGGAACACAGCCCAAGAAAGCACCATTAGGGAAAAAAAGTTTCAAAACTACCGATCTGCCGTATGCAACCCCACAGTCTTCCAAACTGAAGGTGGCGTTTGCCCAGAGAGCAATTTCATCTTGCAGAGACAACCCTGTCCTGGGGCAGGAAGAATTTGAGTAAAAAGGCGCAAGCATCAGCATAAGTCCCAACTTCAAAAGAAGTATAATCACCATTTCCGGAAACTCTCTCCATCCAGATCAACAGGGTCCCCAGGTTGAGGATGAGTCACCTCCCACCCCCAGAGTTTCCCCCAAACCACACATTCCTCTCCCTGTCCTCGGCAGTCATTTGCATACGTTCTAACCTAAACTGGGGCCATTTATAAAACGGCTTGTGTTTAACTTTATTCAATTCCAGTGCTTTCTTCCAGCTACCCAATCTGTACGTAATTAAAATCATATTGAGGCAAACGTTGAATGGTATGAAAAGTTTTACCATATGTATACAACTGACTAGCTGTAGAATTTGGCATGTCTGCAGTTATCCCATTAAGAGGGGCGAGCCTGGCTTATTTTGGAGTATACGTTATATGTTTTGGATCGGTCCTGTTTTTTTACTTCTATTAAGGCTGTCTGTGGTGCTTAACCCTTTGTCAACGGTTGCCACAATGTGCCCCTGCATTGCAACAATGAGGACCACTGAACGCTGACTCAAAAATTATTTGGCTCCTTTGAATATTTTCCACTTTCTGAACCCAAATTAGCTTTCTCAGTCTTGACAACAAAGGCTGAGCAGATACCATCAAAGCCTCTGGGATAGGGTGGAACTGAAGGGAGAAAACGCAGATGGAATCATCGCTCCCAAATCCTAAAGGCAGAGGGCACTCCTTAAAGCTTGAAAGAGGTAATTTTAGGACAAAAAGAGGAAGTACTGTGCTACTGTAGATAATAAAAATATGAAACTTGTGTCCCGTGAGGGAGCAGATAAAATATAAAGGGATTCAAGAAGGAGTCAGCAAAGGTCATGCTGACAGATCCACCTTTGAAGAACATTCCAGACATTCTGAGACTGAGACCAGAGAAGGAAAACCTATCTTTCCACCTTATCACATGCCCCATTCTACCCACCCTCCTGCACAACCATAAAAAAGCTGGAGGCCTTTGTGGAGGAAGAATTCTAGCTGGATGGGCCTCTGGTCTGATTCTCCAGGTCACTGTACTCCTACTTGATCTAATTTGTAGTTAGTATAGCTGCAAAGTTGCGATTTTGCTTTAAGATATTCTTCAGTATAGATTTCAGAATGAATTAAAGTCTCTCTTAACATGTGACATGAAGAAACACATGTTCTTAATCTGTGGGTTTAAAATTGTTTTCGAATTACATCAATGAGACATAGCCTCAAAAGAAGGATCAGGCCACCAACCCTCAAACACTAGAGTATAAGAGCAGTGTAGGATAATACTACTTTCCACAACGTCTTACAACAAATCAAGCGTTAACATTCTTTGAAAAGGGACCTTCATCTGAAGCTAAGAACAAAACAAAACAAAAAGCAACAGAAGAAGCTGCATTTGGGGCTTCCCTGGTGGCGCAGTGGTTGAGAATCCGCCTGCCAATGAAGGGGACACGGGCTTGAGTCCTGGTCCGGGAAGATCCCACATGCCGTGGAGCAACTAAGCCCTTGCGCCACAACTACTGAGCCTGTGCTCTGGAGCCCGTGAGCCACAACTACTGAAGCCCATGTGCCACGACTACTGACGCCCGCACACCTAGATCCCGTGCTCCGCAACAAGAGAAGCCACCGCAATGAGAAGCCTGCACACCACAACAAAGAGTAGCCCCTGCTCACTGCAACTAGAGAAAGACCGCACACAGCAACGAAGACCCAATGCAGCCAAAAATAAATAAATAAAATACATTTATTTTTTAAAAAAGGAGCTTTGGAACCCAGTGGGTGCTAGTTGCTTGCTGAAGACAGAAGTCTTGCTAAGCAGCTCTGAGGATGGAGTGAGGCCAGAGGTAGCCAACGCCCCCAGGAAAGGGAGCAGGGAAAGAAACGTTCTCAAGTCATGAGTCAGTCAAGTCCCCAACCAGAGAGCAAATCCTGGGTACTCAGTACCAGATGCAAACCTACAGAATGTTAAGATTAGAAAACTGTAGAATAAACGTGGAGAATTCATCCTTTTTTCTTTTCCTTTGGCCACACCACGAGGCTTGCAGGATCTCAGTTCCCCTACCAGGGATTGAACACAGGTCCCCTGCAGTGGCAGCACGGAGTCCTAACCACTGGGCCATCAGGGAATTCCCAAAAACTCATCCCTTAAAACAGGAAGCCGATAGGAAGGTTATTGTGAAATGTTTAAAGATAGTTTTGGAGACAAAAATTCTGTATTTAAAGCTTAGTTACACTAAAACACTAATTTAAAACATATATGCATACCAATGTTCATAGCAACATTATTTACAATGGCCAAGATATGGAAGCAACCTAAGTGTCCATCAATAGATGGATGGATAAAGAAGATGCGAGATACACACACACACACACACACACACACACACACACACACACACAATGGAATACTACTCAGCCTTAAAAAAGAATGACATTTTGCCATTTGCAACAACGTGGATGGATTTGGGGGCATTATGCTAAGTGAAATAAGTCAGACAGAGAAAGACAAATATGGTATGATATCACTTATACGTGGGATCTAAAAAGCAAAACAAACTAGTGAATATAACAAAAAAGAAACGGACTAACAGATGTAAAGAACAATCTAGTGGTTACCAGTGGGGATAGGGAAATGGGAGGGGTAGGATAGGGGTAAGGGATTATGAGGTACAAACTACAAAGGAGAGGATGCAAATCAATAAAATTAGAAATGAAAAAGGAGAAATCACAACTGACACTGCAGAAATACATAGGATAAGAGACTACTACAAACAACTATATGCCAATAAAATGGACAACCATGAAGAAATGGACAAATTCTTGGAAAGGTACAATTTTCCAAGACTGAACCAGGAAGAGTTAGAAAATATAAACACACCTATCACAAGCAATGAAATTGAAGCCATAATTAAAAATCTTCCAACAAACAAAAGTCCAGGATGACACGGCTTCACAGGCAAATTCTACCAAACATTTAGACAAGAGCTAACACCAATCCTTCTCAAACTCTTCCAAAAAATTGCAGAGGGAGAAACACTCCCAAATTCATTCTATGAAGGCACCATCACCCTGACACCAAAACCACAAAAAGATATCACAAAAAAAGAAAATTATAGACCAATATCACTGATGAACATAGATGCAAAAATCCTGAACAAAATTCTAGCAAACAGAATCCAACAGCACATTAAAAGGATCATACACCATGATCAAGTGGGATTTATCCCACGGATGCAAGGATTCTTCAATATACGCAAACCAATAAGTGTGATACACCACATTAACAAATTAAGGAATAAAAACCATATGATTGTCTAAATAGACGTAGAAAAAGCTTTTGACATAATTCAACACCCATTTATCATAAAAACTCTCCAGAAAATGGGCAGAGAGGGAACCTCTCACAACGTAATACAGACCATATATGACAAACCCACAGCAAGCATAATATTCAATGGTGAAAAACTGAAAGCATTTCTGCTAAGATCAGGAACAAGACAAGGATGTCCACTCTTGCCACTCTTATTCAACATAGTTTTGGAAGTTCTAGCCACAGCAATCAGAGAAGAAAAAGAAATAAAAAGAATACAAATTGGAAAAGAAGAAGTAAAACAGTCACTCTTTGCCAATGATATGATACTATACATGGAAAATCCTAAAAATGCCACCAGAAAACTACTAGAGCTAATCAATGAATTTGGTAAGGTTGCAGGATACAAAATAAGGCACAGAAACCTCTGGCATTCCTATACACCAACAACAAAAAATCAGAAAGAGAAATTAAGGAAACACTCTATTTACCATTGCAACAAAAAGAATAAAATACCTAGGAATAAACCTGCCTAAGGAGGCGAAAGACTTGTACTCAGAAAACTATAAAACACTGATGAAAGAAATCAAAGATGACATAAACAGATGGAGAAATATACCATGTTCTTGGATTGGAAGAATCAATATTGTGAAAATGACTATACTACCCAAAGCAATCTACAGATTCAATAAAATCCCTATCAAATTACCAATGGCATTCTTCACAGAATTAGAGCAAACATTTTACAATTCATATGGAAACAAAAAAGACCCCTAATAGCCAAAGCAATCTTGAGAAAGAAAAACGGAGTTGGAGGAATCAGGCTCCCTGACTTCAAACTATACCACAAAGCTACAGTAATCAAGACAGTACGGTACTGGTACAAAAACAGAAATATAGATCAATGGTACAAGACAGAATGTCCAGAGATAAACCCACACACATATGGTCACCTTATCTTTGATAAAGGAGGCAAGAATATACAATGGAGAAAAGACAGCCTCTTCAATAAGTGGTGCTGGGAAAACTGGACAGCTACATGTAAAAGAATGAAATTAGAACACTACCTAACACAACACACAAAAATAAACTCAAAATGGATTAAAGACTTAAGACCAGACACTATAAAACTCTTAGAGGAAAACATAGGAAAAATACTCTTTGACATAAACCACAACAAGATCCTTTTTGACCTACCTCCTAAAGTAAAGGAAATAAAACCAAAAATAAACAAATGGGACCTAATGAAACTTAAAAGCTTTTGCACAGCAAAGGAAACCATCAAAAAGACAACCCTCAGAATGGGAGAAAATATTTGCAAATGAAACAACAGACAAAGGATTAATCTCCAAAATTGTATATTTTGGAGCTCAATATCAAAAAAACAAACAATCCAATTAAAAAATGGGCAGCAGACCTAAATAGACATTTCACCAAGGAAGACATACCTATGGCCACGAGGCACATGAAAAGATGCTCAACATCACTAATTATTAGAGAAATACAAATCAAAACTACTATGAGGTATTAACTTACACCGGTCAGAATGGCCATTATCAAAAAATCTAGAAACAATAAATGCTGGAAAGGGTGTGGTGAAAAGGGAACCCTCCTGCACTGTTGGTAGGAATGTAAATTGATACTACCACTATGGAAAACAGTATGGAGGTTCCTTAAAAAACTAAAAATAGAACTACCATACGACCCAGCAATCCCACTACTGGTCATATACCCTGAGAAAACCATAATTCAAAAAGAGACATGTACCAAAATGTTCACTGCAGCACTGTTTACAATCGTCAGGACACGGAAGCAACCTAAATGTCCATCGACAGATGAATGGATAAAGATGTGGCACATATATACAGTGGAATACTACTCAGCCATAGAAAGAAACAAAATTGAGTTATTTGTAGTGAGGTGGATGGACCTAGAGTCTGTCATACAGTGTGAAGTAGGTCAGAAAGAGAAAAACAAATACCGCATGCTAACGCATATATATGGACTCTAAAAAAAGTACTGATGAACCTAGCTGCAGGGCAGGAATAAAGAGGTAGACAAAGAAAATGGACTTGAGGACATGGGGTGGGAGGGCAAAGCTAGGGCAAACTGAGAGTAGCATCGACATATATACACTACCAAATGTAACATAGCTGGCTGGTGGGAAGCAGCTGCATAGCACAGGGAGATCAGCTCGGTGCTTTGTGATGACCTGGAGGGGTGGGATAGGGAGGGTGGGAGGGAGGCTCAAGAGGGAGGGGATATGGGGTCATGTATATGCACATGGCTGATTCACCTTGCTGTACAACAGAACTAACACAGTATTGTGAAGCAATTATACTCCAATAAAGATCTATTAAAAAATAAAATAAATAAGCTACAAGGATATATTGTACAGCACAGGGAATATGGCCAATATTTTATAATAACTATAACTGGAGTATAACCTTTAAAAATTGTGAATCACCATGTTTTACACCTGAAACTTATATAATATTGTAAATCCACTATACTTCCATTTAAAAAAATAATAAAAAATGATGCTGGGTTACATGGTAAATAAGGAAAACACGATAGCTGATCTGCCAAGTGAATGAGCAAATAGAAAAAAGGAAAGTAGGAAGATGTCATAGTAAGAATAACAGCCTGAGATTAGGGCACAGACAAACTAGCAATGAGAAGGGATAATTAAGTGAAAAGAAAAGTTCCAAATTATAATGAAAACTTGTAAATAAGGATCGTCCATGAGGCCTCTCACTGTTTTAGCCTCTCCCCTGCAGTGTGTTCTCCTCACACTGCTTCATGAGGCAAACAGGAAAGAACAGAGCCCCCCAGGGGACAGGCTCAGAAGAGACTTGCATGCCCAAGCGCACAAAATTAATAACTGGTGACCTACTTGACTTGAGTTCTATGCTCTTCCTTGATTAAAATGCTCAAAGGAAAAAGTAGAAAGAGTGTGTCACCTTTTCCCGCTTTCCTACATCGATTACATGAAAATAAATGGGCTCCAAATGTCTTTCTCCCCTTTGGAAGATGTAATTAAACCATTAGAAGAAAAGTAACTAGTTTAGATGATTTATCAGAATATTTCTGAAACAATACCATGAACACCCCCTTCCCCCTTATTATCTAAATAGTAATAAAAGTTAGGGTAAAATGGTAAGGCCTTTTAGGAGGCTGGAGCAAAAAGTCTTTCATGTTCTGTTACTTTCACTAAAGACAAAATGGAAAAATGCCATGTTCCATTTGGGGACCCACCAATGGGACCAGCAAGGATTGAAGGGGCACACAAAGGCTTTCTTTGGCATCAGGCAGAGTTACTCACCTATCTGAGGAAACCAGATAGAAAGAACAATAGATGCAAAATGTACTGTACAAAAGAAACAAATATTGCATTTATCACAATCTTGATTCTAAAAATAAAAGAATTGACTTGGGAACCTGAGTGTCTCAGGGCAGAGGGGATTGAATGATTCATAGACTTGCCCGAATACTCAGTCCCATCTCTTTTCCATGGATTAGTCCCTAATGTTTTTCTGACTTTCTCCTGCTCTGGGTAGGATTTTACATAATGTATGTTATTGGTCTATAGATGAAAACCCATTGGAAACCAGCTCCCTATTTAGTAAATACACTTTAGGACTATTTCCCTTTGCCTGACAAAATTTTGATCTAGGATATTCTCTCCCTACCACCAAACATGTGCAATTTCTTTAATTTGCCTTCTTGGTTCAACTTGAGGTTGAATGCACTTATTGCCACCACAGAGTTGGATAAGAGCAGATCTTCTATTTTCTAACTGCCCTTAATTTAGAAAATAAAGCTTAAACTGAACTAAAAAAAAATTAAATTCAAAATAAGAATTACTTTCAGACCAGACCAGGGAGTCGAGGCTCTACAACCACACGTATCTGAAGTGATCCAGGAGCATAAGATGCTTTAAGCTAAATAATGGCTCTGTATTATCCTGATTGCATGTCCACAATTTTCAATCCATTCTTTCTGCAGGCTGGGAAAACTGTTAGTTCCGATCACTGCAGGAAATTGAAAAATTCTCTTCTTAGGAGACGGTTAGGCTGAGAATTGGTAAGTGGCAGGATGAGAGGGGGATCTGACTGGAGCCCAGAGAGTGAGATTGCTCCTCGTCCTGCAATAATCCTGTTAAGTGGTTCCCGGCACTACACAGTCTGGGCTTGAAGTGGCTGTAAGATAATGAATGAGTCTTTAAGTGTCACTTAGCTGTAGAGGTAAAACTCCAGTCCAAACTCCAGGGCTTATCAGCAAACATTGAACATGAGGACCCTTGAAGGAGCCCCACTTCCCTGAGAGTCTTGTGTTGTAGCAGTTACAAAATGCTCCTTGGAGAAAGGGGCCTCACCTTATTTGGGCAGAAGCAGTTTACTCTGTTCACTAGAAACTCATCCTGTCTAGACTACAGGGCTGATCTCAAGTGTACCTACAAGTGATGAGGAAACGTTTCTAGACTACAGGGCTGATCTCAAGTGTACCTACAAGTGATGAGGAAACCCTCTCCAGCTCACTTGCCAAGGTAAAGACCTCAGGTTCACTCTCACAGCAATTATAATCAATCTCAAGACATCCTTTGGGCAACAGAGGATACAGAGACAGCTGCTTCTTCATTAGCCAAGGAAATTAAATAAAAGCCCATCGTGATCAGAGCACGCATTGGCTGATACCAGCTCAGTCCCTGGTGGATGGCCAATCTAGATGAAAGGAAATGCTTTTTTCTCTAGTTGTTCTATCAATTACTGACAGAGGGATGTTAAAACCTCTACCTGTGATTGTAGATTTGTCTATTACTCCCTTAAATTCTGTCAATATTTTAAGCTCTATTACTAGATATTTACAGATTTATGGTTGTTATGTGTTCCTGGAGAATTGACCCTTTTATCTCAGATAATATTCATCATCCTGAAATCTTGCATTCATTTGGCTATTCCAGCTTTCTAAAGCATACTGTTTGTAAGACATACTTACTCGATCTTTTTACTTTTGATCTACCTGTATTTATATTTAAAGGCAGCATGTCATTGGGTCTTTCTTTTTCTCCAGTTTAATAATAATCTCTGCCTTTAAATTAGAGCGTTTACTCCGTTTATATCCATTTACTGTTAGTTACTGATGTGGCTGGATTTAAGTCTGCTACTTAATTTGTTTTCTGTCGGTCCCACCTGGATTTTTAAAAATTCCGATGCTCCTCCTTTCTTCTTTCTTTCTGGGTTAAATAGATTTCCATTCTCATTTCCTTTCTGTCTTTTAACTGTGCCTCACTGTATTTTCTTCAGAAGAGCTAATACAACTTTATAGAGAACAAAAACAAATGCCCTGGTGCCCTCTGCTTCACGATACTGCATCAGTACAGAAAACTACGCAACCAGTTACTGAGCAGAGTTGAGAATCCTGCACCTCCACCCCCCCACCCCCGCCCCAAAGTCCTTATCAATAGGGAAAGACAATTCTTCTTCTTCTTTTTTTTGGCCGCACAGCACGTGGGATCTTAGCTTCCTGACCAGGGATCGAACCCACACCTCCTGCAGTGGAAGCACAGAGTCTTAACCACTGGACCGCCAGGGAAGTCCCGACAATTCTCCCTGTCTTCTTAAGAGCCCCTCTAGTGCTACGATTCCACACACTAAAAGATTGTAGAAGTTCTTCTTTAAGTTCTCTTGATAGTAAGTTTTATAAAATTTAAATCCCTGGATCTTCATGGCCACCCACCTAAGGATTCAAATTCCTAAACTTCTGTTTTGTTCCCTTGAGCCTCTTCTGCGAACTTCCTCTCCACTCATACAGGATTGCAATCCATTCTCTGAAAATACGTTTTATAATCAAGCTTCAGGACTGAGAGAACTGAATAAATCTAAGGCTTGCAAGGAGCTCCCTCTTGAGGTAGCCTTTATAAAGATGCTGAAAACTTTGTTTGTATTATGAATTGGTTGTTACAAGTTCCAGCTTCAGGAGCTAATAAAATTAATCCAAAAGCTATGTTGGCTAAATTATGGAAGTAAATATCTTCTTATTATAAGTAATTCTAATTCCCAGAAGACCATACAACCTCCGGCAGAAAAATAAACACAGTGCCTCACTAAATGCATGCCCTAAATATAAAATACACTAAAAACCAGAAAGATAAATGTGGTCCTAGAGTTCTGGTTTTAGATATTGTTCATTATCTTGCAGAAAGGCAAGTTTTCTCCAGAGAGAGAGATGGCGGGTGTGGGTTTAGGTGCGTCTCCTGAGTCAGAGGGACCAGGGTATGGAGACTGACTCTGCCACTCTGCAGCTGTGTGAGTCTGGGGGAGTCTTTAAATCCCCTTAAGCCATCTGAGAATGGGGGTGAGAAGAGAGTCCACCTCAGGGGGTGTGAAGGGAATGAAGTGTCAGGCTGCAGGGGGACCGTTAGCAAAGGACCCAAGGCACGGGAAGTGCTTGGGTGCTAAGTGCCCCATTACTTCCATTTATAAGACTCTTAGATGAAGGGCAGGACACCATTTAAAAAAGAAATCACCAGGATGCTTCTTGCATTCCTGATTACTGCACACTTCCTACTCTAGCTAAGAAAACTAAGTTTTTCCCTAGGATTTTCATCTTCCTTTGGGGCATCAACTGCTAAATTCACACAGCAATGAATGAACTTCTTTAAGGTAGTGTACAGAGGATACTTGGACAAGCACAGTCAGTTCAGTGGAAGAGTCAGTTAAGTCACCTGCCTGATTTTCACGGTTCAGCTAAACTTACTGACAAGGGTATTACGCTGGGTCTCCTCCCGAAGCTCTTACGAGCTTTCTGACGTGATCCTTGAGAAGTAGAAGGAACAGACTCTGTCCGGAATTTCTGCTGTAGTTCCTTTAACTCCCTCCACCTCCCAGCCTGGTATTAGAACAGAGGTGACACACACTCTTTTGCAGATGCAACTTGCCAATGGGACATTGTTGGGAACTTCTTCGTCAGTCTCCTATTTATTTTTGTTTGTCTGTCTGTTTTTGGTCTCCACCTCTGCGCATATACTCAAACAGCAAACAAAGCTGGGAAACTAGCAGGGAAGTCTGCAAGATTTGAACCGTCTTGGGAAAACAAGAAGGAACAAGAGGCAGGAAGATAATGATCTCGGTTTCCAACAGATTAAATTGAAAGACCAAGGGGAGGTGTAGTTGGAGAGTTAGGTAGTTTGACATAGTACAACCCATGACTTGTGTACTAAATCAAACCTACTTGCTGGAATAAAGTGCAAAGTTTGCACATGTTTTCACGATCACAGGAGTTTTGTGATAAAACAAGCTATTTCAACGTGTGTGATGACCACAGCTGTGCCCTTGGCCTCCAGAGGATGGGGATTTACTTTTTCCCCTTTGCCATTAAGTAGATGGGAAAAAAGTGTGACGTACTGCCCTAAGAACATCAGGAAAATGCCCCCATCCCGGGTACGGTTTTGTAAAACCTCTTTTCAGTTTCACCCTGCTGCCCTTTCAAAGCGCCTTCAACACGGAAGTCTTCACTTGGGGAGCGGGCGTGCAAGAAGGATGCTCAGAACCTTCCAGGGGCACGAGATGTTGTCCATATGGGGCACCCTGACTCCCCCGATGTCCCTCCCTTCAGAGCAGGTACCAAAAACCCCTGGGCCCACCTGGTTCCCCAGGCTTTAAAGGTGAGAGACTTCCAGTTGTGTCAGGGAAGCAGGGACCCAGGGGCAGGCTGGGCTTCCTGTCCTGTGAAGGATGGGCTGTGACAGGGGCAGGCTGTGTCCTTTCCCACCCGCCTCTTGGGACCCAGGAAGGCCTGGGAAGGTCCTCACAGTGAAAACAGAAGCCACGCATTGCATTTCCCAACTGCCCCACCGTGACATCTTTTCAAATCTTGACTTGTCCTCGATGGAAAACTTAGAAAGGAAGGTCATAAGCAGGCAGCTTTTAAAATCAGGAACACACTACTTAATGCTTGCGGCTCTGGCCTTTGTTTCTGCAAGGTCACGGCCACCGTGAGCTGTTTTCATTAGGATGGTCAGTGAACCTTGCGGAGATGTGCGTGGTCTGAAATGAAGGAATGAGAGTGTGTGTGTGTGGACATGTGGGTCCGCGTTAAAACAGCCTGAGTTTAAAAGCATCCCCTGGGAAATCCCAAGTTCCAGTTTTTAAAAACATTAGCTCTCAATAATTACAGCTCAGATCCTATGAAGTAGATCAACAGAATTCCCCCCATTTTCTGATAAGAAGACGGGCGCTATGGATTCCTAATATCAGTGTTCTTCCCTACGAGGTCTGAGTCCACAGAGCCATTCAGGTCAGACACCTGCTTCAAGGCAGTGGAAACTTAGTTTGAGAGTGCAGACTTGAGATCGAGGTCCCCTTTCCATTTATAAGTTTGAAACAGGGAACAATTAAAACTTGAGTGTATTTATTTTGGCACAGAAAGAATCGGGATGGCGGGAAAACATTTGGTCCCGGGTTCTCATCTGCTCATCACGTCACTGAGTTGTGTTCTCGGCACGTCGTGACTGAGTGGATGGGCCAGACCGGACCCCGTGGGGAGGTGAAGGGGGGACCAGATGGAAAGGGGAACAGCAGAAACCATGGGGGCTGGAGGGGACCTTCTCCACGGGAAGGAGGATAAGCACGAGGGAGGGGATTTGCTGCTGCCAGGGCCACGTACCCAAGGGCATCAGGAGCCGGCTGGGCTCTGCGGTCAGAAGTCGGACAGCAGAGGCTTCGCCCACCCCTTGACCTTGAGGACCCACGACCCTCCCAGGGCTGACTGATGGCTGTGCCCGTCCCGCCTGCAGGTTATCAGGGCGGAAACCCACTCCCTTCTGACACCACTCTCTGGGTTTCCCTTGGTGACCCCAAGAGGACATACGGCGTTTATAGGGTGTCTCCAGCCTTGCCCTGCAGGTCTCACTCCTGTCCCTTCCCATCCTGCCCATCCTGTCCCGGCTCCTACAAGGGATCTGAACCGTTCCTAGTGAAATGACAGCTCCCGTTTACTGACTCATCACGATGCTCCCAGCGCTGTGCTGATGGCTCTACCGCACGTTCCACATTTGATTAATCCTCACACCAATTTCCATCTCTGCTCTTCACCGACGTCACCCCTGACCAGCGGACCCACAATGCTCCCTGCCCTCTCATCCCCCCGGCTCTCCAAGACCCCATACGGCCACCCCAGGGCCCCTCTGCTTAGACAGCTACTTTCTCCACCTAGAAAAATGGCGCCCCGTCTATGCAGACGGAAATCTTTTGACCACGCCCACTGCCCCCCCCCCAGCCCACCGGGAAGTCCTACTGAGGCTGTCTCCAAAAACATGCACCCTCTTCTCTCACTTCTCCTTCTCTCATCTTTGTGTAGCCCCCTTGACCTCAGGGAGAGCCCTGGGGCTGCTCTCCCACTGGGCCCTCTTCCATCTTTTCCTCGCAGGGCAGCAGAAGTGATGTGATTAGAATGATAACATTCTCCCACTTAATCTCCTCGGGGCCTGCCCGGCACACCTGGAAACGAATCTGAACTATAGTCACAGGCGAAATGTCACCTCTTAAGAGTTTTCCTTGGCAGTACTTTTTATCTCCTCTCCTCCCCTCCCCCCAATTCTCTCCCTCAGACTCTGACTTTCATCATTGCACTTATTACAACCGAAATTATTTTAGCCACATCTTTGTGGCTTTCTGTCTTAGAACATACAGACCATGCACGTAGCTCATACGTCAGAACCTACGTCCTATGTAGGAAGGGTGCTTGTTTATTCACGACTGTATCCCAGGGCCCTGATAAATATTTGTTAAAGGTTGAATAAACGACCCATCGGGTACTTGGATTTTTTCCTTCCCCTTCCCTCCACCCCACCTACCTCATTCAACTCTCCACTTTTCAGCTCTCTTGGCTTTAGTGAAATGCTCTCCCCAATAGCCTGCCTTCCCGCCAGAGGAAGGAGATCAGACGTCGCACTAGAGACCTCTGGTTCCTGGTTCCCACCTCCCTGAACATCTCCCTCAAGAACTGCTGTGCCTAAAGTCACAGGTGGAATTCCTGGGCTACATCCCTGTCTGGCCAAGGCAGCTTCGAGATGGAAGACACGTTACAAGCAATCCTGAAATAGGAGGCCCCAGAGTGATAAGGGGCTTCCTATGATTCACTGGGTTTGAACATTGTTTTCTTTTACCAGCAACACATTCTTCATTTTCTTTACCAGTCTGCTGAAATATAAGGCCAAAATATCTCAGGAGAGGAAGCAGGTTAATCCTGGCTGGGAACCCGCCAGAGTGCATGAAAGCCCTGCTCGGGCTCTGCGCGGGGAACCAAACACCTCCACAGGTTTACCGTCCTTCTCTCAGTCTCTGTCTGGGTAATCCTGGTGGTTGGCTGGGTAGGTCGATAGCTAGGGAGACAGAAACGGGGTTCAGCTGCAGCCCCACCAGCCGTGACATTAAGCGAGTTACCCTACCTTTCTAAATGCCATCATACACAGAATACATGCTAGATGTGCTATGAGAATTAAGGAAGAAAATGTATCTAAAGGGCCTGGTGTGGAGCCTGGTACATAGGAAGTATTCCACAAACGAGCTGTTCCTTGTGTGTGTGTCACTAGCCGGGTGTGTGTGAGGGGCAGAGGGGTGTGGGCGCATCCTTTCACAGGACGGCCCCCGACACTGGTGCGCTCCATCCCCGAGCCCATGTCGGGAGGAGACTAGTCTCTATCGGGGGTCAGTCACCCCAGGGGGTCCCACAACCCCCTCTGGCCGGCCACTCGCCTGTCCTCTTCCTTTGGGGGGAGGGGAAGGGGAATGGTTTCAGCGGGACCAACCACCTGGCATTAATCCCAAGGAATTTCATGCCGGTGTTATGAGGACATTTTATAAACTAGTTGAGGTCATTTGGATTTTCACTGAGGTCTTCTGAAGGATCTCACTGAGTCAGGGTCCCCGTGAATTTGATCAGTGTGCCTTACGCGCTGTCCCCAGACCATTGGGAAAGATATGGAAGAGGACGGGGTCGGGGGGCTTGGAACAGGTTTTGCTTGCGTGACCTCTCGAGCAGTCTGGCTCCATAAAAATACTACCATTGAATTGCCATGGGTCTTTATTTACATTCTGTTACTGGAAACTGCACCAATCTTCCCCACACCAGCATGTTGACTCTGTAAAGATGGCGGGACTTCTTAAAGTTGCCAGGAGGTAAATGCATGGCAGCCCAGTGAATGTGAAAAGAAAATGCCACGCAGCCTGGCTGCTGCTTACACGGCCAACTCTGATTATTCCAAGACTGTGAGTAAGGGCCGCTTACGTCCACATGAAAGTGGCACTTAGAGTCTGTCCGGTGCTAGAAAGAAACCCTGAAGGGCAGGTCACACAGATGGTCCTGAAGTGAAAGTCTGAGGATGTGCTCTGCAGGAAAGTGACTCAGTGCTATGAGATGACGTGACAGGAGGTGCTGACCCAGAAGGAGGGTCAGGAAGGCTCCCCAGGGGGAGTTTACATTGAGGCAAGATCTGAGGATGAAGCAGAAGTTGGCCAGACAAGGTGGGGAGAGGTGGGGGGACGTTAGAGAAAGGTGTGAGACCTGAAAAAATACATTGTCCCCCGAATATGAAAGGAAAACTGCAAAGTTGACATTACTGTTTAATAAAATGCAAATAAAACAAAACACGCTATCAACTGTCTTAGGGCCTAGTAGTCATAAATCTTTCACTGTGTTTGGGGAAAATGTGCAGCTTTAGACACTCTCACTTGATCAGACTCCTCAAGCATGTGCAAGATGGCTGAGAAATCACAGGCATTCAAATTAAAGGAGTCACTCATAGTTCAATCATCTCAAAATTATTTGAAATACGGAAACCTTAAAAATATTATTTGCACCAAAAAACATCTAATGTGGCATGTGGGTGCATTTGAGTGTTTGATATATGAGCTGGGAGCCTTCAAAATAAAGCCTTGACACAGCCCTCAGGGCACGGCATCTTGGCAGGATGGAGGACACCAGTGCAGCTCGAGCTCAGGGCTGGGGGAGGCTGGGAGGTAGGCAGGGTAGGGGCAGGTCACTGCAGGCCAGTGCAGGGCACATTAGGGATCCGGGTTTTATTCTTAAGAGCAATGGGAACAGGTGTGTGTCGGGGGTGTCTCCGTGTGTGATGTGTGTGTGTTTGTACAACAGCTATGGCCGTTCGCAGCCAAGGTCACAATCCTAGGGGCCAGGCAAGGGAGTGAGGGGCCTTAGGATGAGGAGGGGAACAGAGCCTGGCTGCGGGAAGAATGTGAGAGGGCAGCCGGTAGGGAGGGGACAGAGGCTGCGAATGTCCACAAAGCCATGGAGAAGCTTGATGGAGATACTCTCCAGATTCTGAAAAGGAAGATCCTTAACCTCTCCATCTCCCCAGGACGGTCTCCACCATCCACATCCCTCCAAAACCTGGGTCTAAGTGAGCAGGGTCCTGCTCTTCAGTACTACCTTTGTTCTTCCTGGCTGGTGGGGGATGACTGAACTCCTGCATCTGTCACCGAGCTGCTGAGCACAGTTGCACACGTTGCATACTGCACAAGAGCATCTGTGAAGGGGTGCACGAGGGCTGAAATCCAGCTCTGTTCCTCTCTCTGTGCTGTGTACCCTCGGGGCAAAGGGGGCCCCTTCTGCAGTCTGCACAAGGCACAGGCCATGCTGGCAGCAGCCCTGCCCTCCCTGGGGTCAGCCTGATCTTAGTCCCCAGCACCATAGCATCAGTGGGCACCTACTGGTCTCCAGCAACACAGTACCAAATTCTCTGCCTCCATGAGGACTCTCTGTCCCCCAGAAGAGTCTGCATCTCTCCTCTCCTTCCTTCCACATCCCCACACAGGACGTGGGTCTTCCTTTCCCGCCAAACTCCACCTCCTGTGCTCAACACCACTAGAGCAGCTATGAAACTTTCTAAAGCAGGAAATAATCCTGTCAAAATACTACTTCCTGGAGTGCAAAACTCCTCAAACGTTTGTCACAAGAAAACCAGGATGAGGCTAGGTCAGTAGGCATGTGTATAAATAATGCACATCAAAGACATTTTCTAGGCTTTTCCACATGGAGGGCTCAGCCAGACCGGTCTACCTAGAAAGTTTATTAGCAGCTGTTTTAGAAAAATATGGACTAGTCATCTTTGACTCTATAAATTTCTACGCTTGTGAGAATCATTTATAACAAGAATGTAACCTTTTCTGACTTGGAAATATAAAAAACAAATCAGGAAAAGTTTGAGGTCGGTCATATGACACAGCAGCCGAAATAAAAGGTAAACAGGAGGTGGTCATTCAAGAGTCCCTTATTTTCATCATCAACTTAAAACTTGAACGATCAGGACTGAGTCCTTCCCAGTGCAGTTAAAACATTCATTTTTAAAATAATATGAAAGTGACAATATAATTTCACAATGCAGAATACATTCAACAGAGTAAACAGATGGGATCTGTCAGACCCAGAATCCACTTTCAATCATTTTCCCATTTGTCCTCGAAACAGTCCCGTTAAGTAGGCACAGTTGTCTCCATGTGACAGACGGGAAGTGAAGGCTTAGAGGGAGATGAGGTTAAACACTCAGCGCGTGTTGGAGCTGGGGTTTTCCAATCCGGGCCAAATCGACTCCAGAGCCTGAATTGCTAACCACCAGATTGCACTCTCTCCTGGGGGGCGAGCCCTCGTGAAAACGAAACTATGCTAAAGAAAGAAAAAGGAAATACAAAGCATCCTTTTTCTTAGAGGCCTTTGCCTACTGCTATTTACCATGTGTTTGTGTCCCCCCAAAATTCAGAAAATTAAAAACCTAATCCCAGTGTCATGGAGGCCTTTGAGAGGTGATTAGGTTGTGAGAGCGGAGTCCTTACGAATGAGATTATATGAGAGACCCCAGGGAGCTGCCCCCGCCTTCCTCCACATGAGGGCTCAGAGAGATGGCCCTCACCAGACACCAAATCTGCCAGCGCCTTGATCTTGGGCCTCCCAGCTTCCTGGACAGCGAGAAATAAGTGTCTATTGTTTAGAAGCCCCCCAGTCAATGTCAGTGTTACAGCAGCCTGAAGGACTAAGACACCTACTTTCCCCAATTTACGGCCCGATTCCTGCTAAAACTCTGAGCCAGACTGAATCTTCACTGCAAGTTAAAATAAGGAGGATTTTCGGCAGCTACAACAGCCCTGCCTTCTTCCTAGTGCCTTTGGGATGAAACGTCCCTGGTTAGAGGAAAAGTGGAAACCTCATTCTGTATCACATTAGCGCTGACTCAGGCTGTGATAAATGCGGAATTAGCAGAACCTGCGGCTTAAGCGCCCCCCACCCACCGATGATGCTTCAAACTTGCTGTGGAACCTGGGGAGTGGAGCTGGGAGAAAAACGTGGCCACCTGAGTTCTGCCCCACTGTGACTGCCTATGTGCTTATGAACAGGTTCCTTTGTTTCAGTTCCCTTATTAGTAAAATCGGTTCGTACTGGAGGGTTACCAAGCTCTTTGCAAATCTGCTGAAAAGGCCATGGCCTCCATCAAAGAAACATTTCCATCTACCTAAGATGTTGCATACACTTTTAGAGTGTTCCCAGTTAGGAACCCCTGGGGTTCAAGTGATTGTTCAGGTTCCTTTGGGCTCTGACGCTCGATCTTCCTCTGATTCTATCAGGAGGGAATGTACACCGCTCACCTCCCCTCTTCACTCCACAAAAGACCACCTCCCCAGAGCTACACGGGGCAAAATGAGATAGAAAGTCTATCCCCACTCCACCCTGGTCCCTGAGTGTGCATGCAGGAACCACACTCATCCCGATAGACATTGTGTTTATAGTTCTTCCTTTCTTTCTTAATGAAGTTAATTTTTGTTTATTTGAGATGAACACAAAACAAGAAATAAAGATTGGGGAGTGGAAGAGAGATTTCTTAGATTAAAAAATACAATCAGGTGTCAGATTCTAATGTGACCAGGACCTAAGAGGTGACAGGCATGGTGTGGGGAGACAATGACAGCCCCACCCCGTTACTTCCTGTCACATCTGTCCCCAGGGATGTCCCTGGCCGGGGTCAGCTGTGATCAGCGAACGTGCCCACCAAACCCATGGAGTCAAACTGGGCTTTTCAAAAGCATCCACTTCCCAGTTTTTCAGATTGACCTGCCAACCAGATCCTGTTCACAAAGAACTGGGTAGATTCACCCCACCCTGGGAAAACAGATAAACACAATAGCCTTATCTCTGAGTATAACATTGTATCATTCTCTCCAACAAGCTAGCAATAGATGAACAATTCAATTGTCAGGGGGTAAAAAAGGCATCCCACGCGGCAGCGAGCCTGGTTGTCACCCTACCGATTTTCACTTTCATTAAGCCCATCACCTAATCATCCACAGTGCATTTCCTTGTCTCTGGAATGGATTAAACGTTATTTTACCCTCGGGATAAATCACGGCAGCCACCACTTCCTGTGCCAAACACATCACCGGCGCTGTCACCGATCATGTAACGTACATGATATTCTCACTACACAGTTGAGAAAATTGCCTGCATGAGTATCTCTGCTCTACAGACAGGAAATCAGGGCTCCTCGAGGTGAAGTAACTTACCCCAAATCACACAACAAACAGGAGGCAGGGCTAGGACTCAGGCTCAGGCTCACCAAACCTTTCCTTTCTTCCCTCTAGCCCAGCAGTTCCCAAACTTCTTCATAGTAGGATCCCCTGGAGAGCTTTTAAAACTCCCAACACCCAGGGCACACCCTAGAAATCACAATCTCTTGGGAAAGATGCTGCCCAGGTGATTTTCATGTGCAGAAAAGGTTGGGAACGACCGTGTGAGCGCCTGGAAGCATCTTCAGCTGCAAGTATTTGCCAAACAAGCCACGTGCAACTCAAGCAAAGAATAAAATGGAGCAAACTGAAGACTAAGCTGAGCGTAGCTGAGGAGACACACCAGAATAAGGGAATCTGTTTTCTCTAAAGGCAATGGAAGAAATTTGATAAGAGAAGAAACTTACTTAATGCAAGCACCAAGGATTGCAATAGGATGCTGGTTTTTAGTGACTCCATGGTTAAGGGCTGAATAAAAATGCACTATGTAAATCTCTTCTTTTAATTGGGGTTTCTTTTTGCTTCCTTCTCGGGAGGAAAGTGACTGTTTAGTTCATGTTTATTCATGTTAGAAGCTAGTCTTTAGTACAGCAGGCTCTGTGGCTGGCACTGCCATGGCCTCCAGAGTGGTAAGGAGCCTTCTGACGGCCTTTTGCAACAGCAAAGACAGTAGGATTACAGCCAGTAGGGCATTTGTGTTAGTGCATATAAGAAATATATTCGAATTCCTTAAAAATAGGAGTTCATTGGAAAAGCCTCAACCCCCTACTATGCTAGGAAATAAGAGTTTATTTTGATGCCATCTTGCAGAACCTGTTTGAAAACTTTGATGGTCCAGTTAAGCATCCTGAGGAATTACTGCTTTTAGTTCGACTGTAAATAGAATTTTAGTTGAATGAAACGTTACTGCTTATGTCTTGGCTGAAGTCCAAGAAAGGATAATTAGCAGATGATTTGGTGGTGGTCATGCTTATACTTGCTAGAGTTAATACTCTGTTTTAAGTAACATGTATTGCCTGCATGGGTCTATAGTGTTCGTCACTGAATGGAAATCCTTGGATTTCCAAAGCAAACCTGCACATCACAAATCTTATAATCCAGTTAGGTAAATTCTTGTACTTAGATCTGATGCATCCTTCTACCTCAGATAAAGATAGGAGCTAATGATAATGAAATCCACAATTCACTGGTTTTCTATTGTTTTTATTTTCCTCTTTTGTATTTAATAGTCCTGTCTTCCTAAGCATGCTATAACTAGACTGAACACATTGAGTCAACCTACTTCTATGCATCTGTTTACTGTGACAAGGACCTGGGAAAACCAGCCTTGTTGTTTCTGTACTGCTGAGATGGCTCCAGGAAAATCAGACTCACTCCAGGAAAAATGAGGGCGAAGAATAACTTTCCATGTATTCCATCCACCCTCTCATTTTAGTCTGTCCTTCTTCCATTAAATACACATATATTTTGGAAATGAGAGATCTCTCAAGAAACTCTGAATTCGAATGGTTTAATAGTAGAAATAGCTTCTCCTGTTCTATTTATGGTTTTCCAAAGTCATTTTGTAAAGCCAAAGTCACCATGCCTGAGAGTAGTTTGAGTTTTTCCCTCCATCCACTTACAGCTGAAACCTGTCACTTCTTGTGTCAAATTTAACGACCATATATATCATGGATGGTGGCACTTGTTTCTTTGCTAAAGTTTAGGGATTTCAAAAAAGAGGGGTCCTGTTTAGGATCTGTTGCGAGGAATGTCCAATCAGAGAACCTATTTGCAAAAATCTCTCTCCAGGGAACTTTGCTGCCAGGCCACGGAAATTAGATAAGTCCTTAGAAATATTATACTTTTGACTATAGGGATGGTTCGCTGTTGTAAGTAAATATAATGCCAAGATTCTTAAAACCAAATAAACAATAAACTGATCACTGGCTAGAAAACAGCAAAAAGATAAACTGTAAGAACTGTTTTCTTTTTCCTACAGTGGAAACTTGAGCTAATAAAAAGCTAGTCATTTTTAGGGAAACTTGGTTGATACCTGCCCACGTGAGCCTCTTTTGCATTCAGCTACTGTTTAATACACAATGCACACCTTCTTCCTTTCTAACATGCAGATCTGAGTGATGTGCACAAGCATCATTTTCACTCATTGCTTTACCTCTGATCTCAAACCAGTCCTGCGCATTTAGTAAGCACTAAATAAATATGTGTTGGACACACAAAGGAGTATTGGTATTTGGAGACGAATGTATCACATTCTAGTAAAAAGCCAAACTTTGGGGTTGGAGTCAGATAGTGTGAAGGAGTCAGGGCCTCACTGGGGTCCGGCCTAGGCACACAGGTGAGGGCCTCCATCTCTAGTGCTGGTGGTCACGTTCTGGGGAGGCATCTCCCCACCAGCTCTAGCGGCAGGACCCCAGCATGTCCTCTCCTTGCCCGGGGTCTCCTGGGAGTCCCCGGCCAGGCCTCGTCTTGGGAAGTTTTGCTTCTCTGTGACCTCGGTGGATCCGGGTCGCCCTGCCATGGCCTCCAGGCCCGTGAAGTGTGTACATGTGCCTACGTCTACACAGGCAAAGTAAAACTCTTGATGACATGGACATTTCTGGCAAAACTGACTTTCTTTCCTCCTTAGCTTTTTTCTTTTTCCTGTCAGTAGTGAAAGGACAGGAATGATGCAGTGAGAAGGAGGGAGGCGCCCACTGAGTGTGTCTGTTGTGGCTCTTTGTTTGCTGGACGTTGTGCAGGGGACTTGTAAATACTCATGCAACTCTTTCAGGGGGATCCTTTAAGATGATATAAAATGAGAACTTGGCTTGGTCTTCATCTAGTTTTTTTTTAAATCTTTGGAATAGCAATTGCTTCTACTCGAGAATAGTTTTCTCACCCATGATCATCCAGGCAAAATTATAAAAGGTGTATTAGGTTCTTTCCCAGCCATGCAAGCGTTAGTCTCAGCCAGCTGAAAGCCGCGTTTATTTCCAGGCTGCAGATCCTTTGGTGGATTTTAAAATTTGTATTAATATTATGAATGTCATGGCAGTGAAAATCCTTGCCTTCTTAGAACTACTCTAGTGTTTCCTTACTTTTAATCAAATACGTTTAATAGGCTATTTTATCATTTTCCTTTGGTCATGTTATAATTTAGTCTTTATTGTAAAATAATTTTTTATTCAATTACTTTTGAGTTCACTTGTCTTATTTCATATATTTTACTATAAAAATTTATCCTTATAAAAAATATTATGAGTGTTACATCTTTTTAGAAAAATATAACTGAGTATTGTACTTGGGCCTGTATATAAAGAGTTTAGATAATAACATATATATATATTTTTTCTAGTTTACAATTTTCTTTGCTAAACTGTCTGTATTTGATTTGTTTGTATATTTTTGGATTAAAAAATAATTTATTTTTGCAATAACACAAGAATGTGAAAATGAGCTTCATTTCATTTCCTTTTTTTTTTTTTTTTTTTGGCTGCACTGCATGGCTTGTGGGATCTTAGTTCCCCCACCAGGGATCGAACCTGAGCCCTCAGCAGTGAGAGCCCAGAGTCCTAACCATTGGACTGCCAGGGAATTCCATCTCATTTCCTGATAGCCCATGGGTAGAGTCTTTTTCTGTGATATTTAAAAACATGTTTTGAAAGAGATGTATACCTCAGAAGAAATAAGAGAAGTAAACATAACATTCCTCACAGATGCTAAAGGGTGAAGTAAGTATCTATAAAACAGTAAATATGCCCCAGTCTAAATACTGTGCCAGGTTCCTTTCCTGGTAATCTTGAAGCAGTCCCCTGAATGAAAGCCCAGCCATAAAAAGGATGGGATTTGATGCCATCCACGGAAGTGTGGAATATTCCCCAATTTTAACAAATGGATGCAGAAATAGCAAATTTAGGAAAATTACTAAAATGAACGGAGAGAGACTTTCTTCTAAACAATCAAACTCAACCATTTTAACTACTTATGTTCTTCAATCATTTAAAACACAAACTGCTTTGAATATAAGTAATCGTCTATGTGTAATTCCTACGCGGGGACCATTCTGAAACAGATGTTTAGATTGTTTTCTTTTTCCTCTCTGAAGAATTTATCAACCACAAAGACATTGCTTAAGACCACCCATCTCATTTAAATGACATCTCAGTATTAGAATTCAAGTATAAAACCAAACAACCCACATCAAGGATTCTTTCTAATCGTGTAAACGCCGAATAGCTTCAGTTTGTCCAAGTCACCTAATACCGTCTTTAAAACCAGCTCAAAATGTTTTAAGTCCCTAGAGAATGGTGACTTTTGAAAGCTTTCCTTTGCCACAGACTGAAGGCAGGGATGGAGTGTGCACTGTTAAATATTCATGCTGATTCACAAAGAGAGCTTGTCCAGATGCTCAGGCAGAGAGAAGGTAGCAGAGGCTTTGGAAAAGGGGATTCGTCCAGGAGACAAAAGCATCAACCCCTGCCCTTATTATGGTGCCTTGGGACTTTAAAAAGACTACTCTTCTAACAGATGGGCCCTGGGTGTACACCCGATCACAGAAATGCACCTCCGGCTAAGTGCTAACACTGTACACAGCTCAGTCTAAAGGGGTGATCCTATCGTTAAGTTTGTTCACTATTCTATTCTTTCTCCTGCCACCCGCCCACTGAAAAGATCCCAGAACCTCCTATTAGGTTTTCTTTCCCCTAATTGAAGAGTTCCAAAGTCATCTGCTCATAGATGTACTAGGATGTCTATGTTGATCCCCAAATCCATGCTGTTCCTTTTTTGGGGGATGCCAGTGGGGTGGGAGCTGGGAGCTGGATGAGTGGTGTATCTGCCAATTGCAGGTTTAGTTACAAAAGAATAGAGGGAAAGGGCTCTTTTCTTATTTCCATATCAAATGCAGTAAGAGTGTCAAGCAAGGTCTACATTTTCTACACAGGCTCACGTGTTGGGTTTCTTTGGAGTTTTTTAATTTCTTAGGACAGTACTGTGGAATACATAAAAATATACTCCAACACACAACACACGGGGCGGAACCAAACAAGAAAGATGTGATTGAAAGGCCCAGAGCTGGAACCAGATTGCCCACAGCTTTCTCCAATTTTCTACTTATTTAATAGAAAATAACAAAATATATTATAATGATATTATAATGAATCTAATAGAAAATACGGTATGATCAGAAACTGAAGAAAGCCAAGGCAGAATCCTCAAGAACTATTTTTAATCCGTGTTGTAGAATGCATAATCGAAATGCATTCAACAAATAAAGAGTAGTTGTTAAAATCTAGAAAACGACAGTGATTCGATGAGAGACTGTGAAAGGCCTTAACTATGTATATATCTCTATGTCTAGACATATGGCCATACAAATCGCTTGGCTGATAGGCAAAGGTGAGCCACAAAAGATGCGCTAAGCTACAAAGCAAAATAAATGACTATCAACCAAAATTCGTTTCAATTTTTATTATGAATGTCCCAAGCGGCAGCATGCTGCGACAGTGTTAGGTTCTCATTGATTAAATGTCAAGAGACCACAGACTACAGCATTCCAAGCACTTTAATTAGTGACAGAGCCAAAACAAATAAAAGAATGATAAAAATATTCTTTTAAGTGTAAAGAGTGCTCATATTTGAGTTTGGTTTCTTTTCCCTGCAGGTATTGTGAACACTGATAATTTCTGAAACACAAATCCTGGTCTGGATACTTGCAACAAACTTTTCTAATCTCTGCCTGAATAAGAAGCGAATAAGAAACGTACTTATAAAGTATGTTGACGATACAATGTGATATACCCACTTACTGTCCCTTCCTTCCTCTCCCACTAGGCTTCTCGTCTGCCACCAGGTACCCGCTGTTTGTACAACCAGGACACGAAGGCTGAAGTGAGATACTTGGAAGGCTACATTGAACCTGGGTTTTCTCAAAGCTGCATTTGTTTCTTTTTTAATGAAAGGTGAAGGCTTTCAACGTTTGAGATTGTCCAGGGAGATGACTAATAATGATGGATTGAAGCCACCAGTCAAGAACTACAGTTTATGCATGTCACGTTCAAGGAAAAAAGCCTCGCTTTGCTAAAGCTATGGTTCTAGTAATCTGTAGTTCCAACACAACATGACATTTCCCCCCGAACGGTTTCCTTGCAATCTGTCCTTTTCATCACTGGTACAGGATGATGCTACAGCTGGAGTTTTTTGCCATTTACATTCCAAAAAAAATTCTGGTCCTGTGGAAGTGTGTATCTCTTACAGATGCAATACTGTTCGTCTGAGTGGATCCTCAAAAAGAACAATTATGGACTAGAAACTCATAGAGTTTGTGTTTAAAATTTATAAAATTAAACCTGCTCCAACAGGTAATACAGGGAGGCATGCTTGCAACCTCTGGATTCAATCAGAAACAATGTCTGAGAGCAAAGAGCCTTCAATAGGTAACGGCGGGTTCCTTTTAACGCTTCCTTAAACAAGATCCGATGTGATGCACATTGGAACTTTGAAGCACGTCTCATCTATGTCTACAAGGCCTGGGACACAGGAAGCTGCCAGAACTTCATTCATCATCTTGCCTGTTGACAAAAGGAACAATAACTGGTCATCACTGGTCAATGGAATAACTTTTCCTAGTTTTTTTTTTCCAAGATAATTCCTAAAGAAGAGACGGTGTGAATACAACAGCAAATGTTTCAATGTTTGATGAATTTCTGTGCTCTAAAATGCCATGTCTAGGCTTCCCTGGTGGCGCAGTGGTTGAGAGTCCGCCTGCCGATGCAGGGGACGCGGGTTCGTGCCCTGGTCAGGGAAGATCCCACATGCCACGGAGCGGCTGGGCCCGTGAGCCATGGCCGCTGGGCCTGCGTGTCCAGAGCCTGTGCTCCGCAACGGGAAAGGCCACAGCAGTGAGAGGCCCGCGTACCGCAAAAAAAAAAAAAAATGCCATGTCTTCCTCCAGTTGAAAAGGAAGAACCGGAGTGTTCATCGCTCTCCTCGCGGGGGAATGGGTCAGGAGAGACCCGTCTTGGAGGTCAGCATGCCTAGGCTCCAGGCGAGATTCTGCCAGTAACTCACACATCACCTAACCTTGCTGGGCCTTGGTTCCTCCACGTATACACTGAGGACTTCAGTGGATGAGGTCTAAAAAGAAAGCCACCGACTAACTTTTAATGGGTCCATGTGGTCCCGCCTTCGTAGCTCCTTAGAGAACGCAACCAGGTAGAACCATTTCTGACTGCGGCAATGGTTAGGCTTACAAAATCCCTGCGCCTGGGGTGCCTTCCATCCTAGTTTAGATTGGTGATGAGAACCAGCTGAACTACCAGAGAAGTCGCGACATATCTATTAGCATCTGAAGTCAATAAAAATCTTCTTAAATGATGATGTGATTAAGCTCTATGGGTGTAAAATTCTGAAAATACACATTTCCACATCTTTCGGTGTCTTAAGATATAAGAATTGTCTCTTTATTTCGGGTAGCTACTGGTTTCCTTAAATTAAGAAATAATTATGTAAAAGTTGAAAGATCCATTAATAAGTATAACAACATGGATGCAATCTGTAAGAGCACAGTACCTAGCCCTAAGATCCAACTAGTTGGACTAGTTTAAGTAATTACTTCAAATAACTTTACAAAGACACACAAACCGGTAAGCAGAGACGGGACCTAGACACAGGAAGTGTGACCCTAAAACTGAGGCGTTTAACCACTATGCAAACTACTTCAACATGCCTTGTTAAAATGATAAAGAATTGGGACTGTAAAGTTCACAGCTGTCACAGGTACAACCAGGAATTTGGTTCAATATTTGGAAATTTCGGGCCATTAGTTCCCATTAGTCACAAAATGATAAGCTTCAACAATTGAAAAACTTTAGCAATTCTGATTTGATCTTTATGCTTCGGAGGCTGGTAAAACTTTGATGATGCTGAAACAACCGTTTATTATTTATATCATATCATACTACTATATTGTGTCATTATTATATTATATATGTATATAAATATATTAAGGCATCATGGCTGTCATGTGTGGCAAAAAAAAGCTTATTTTTTTTTCATCTTTCTACTGTGGCTTTGGCATAAGGGGAGACACAACTTTGTGAAATGTGTGAATGATTCACACAAAACGAAACTGGCACCAAGATATCATCTATTACTTGGATTATTCTAAGTGCTTTGCTAATGAGTTTATCCTTCAAATGCTGACACAAAAGCTACTCAAGAAAGAAAATGACAATGAAAATAAGCTACAATGCTAAAGGGACAGAGCCATTTTCTTAAATCTGGATAAGATTTGCTGTAACACAGTAGGGTTGCTGTCCAGAGTAAACCAGCATTCATGGGATAAAAGGCACAGAGACCACAACGGGGGACAAAAGGGAAAAGACACAAGTTTACTCAAATTGTGTGGTGGGGGTCCATGAGAATGATCTAGTAACACATGCACGTTTATCAACACAGACTAAATTTCTGGGTTTCTTCGTCGCCAAGTAAGAGAAATAAAGATTGCTGTCTTGACAAATGAACTCGAAATAAACAAACAGTAAGTAAAATTTATTATGGAATTCTGGCAAGTATTTTTACGACCGTGGCTTTCTGGGCTGTGATAGCGTATATCCTAAGTGCCTGATGGAATCACTACAGGAGCACGTACGGTAAACCGCTCCGTCACTGGAGAAGGGGGACATTAAGACGGAAACATCAAGTTCTCGTGCAAGTAACAGTACAGAGGGCTGGAGATGACAGTCACACAGCTCACGTTTGGACAGCGCTTTAGTTTTTCAAAGTCCCTTCACACGTTTGAACTCTCTAGCATGAACTTACAATGGGGACCCTGCTGACATGAGAGGCGGCTAAGGTTTGAGGGTTAGGGGACCTACCTGGCGTTACATGGGTATGCGGGTCACCGAGTCACTGGGCAGGAGAAAGACCAGCCCCTTCTCCTCTATGTGCCACCCCTGGCTGGTAACACTGAATATCGATGAATTCACTACTTACTATAATGCATCTCTTCTGCATTGTTTTGTTCTTACTCTTACCCCTCACAGATTGAGTGTCTTATAAAGAACACCCTGCAAACTAGACCTAACTTCCTCCACAAAGAAGCTGGGTTGGAGGAAACGCCTTGCCCCGTGTTACAAGGCACCCAGCAAAGAGCAGAGAAAGGGCTCAAAGCCGCGGCAGCTGCGGTTCCCCAGCTCCAGCTCATCGCGGTACGCGCTGGGCCACAGGGCAGAAGCGTCTGCGCGTGCTGTGGAGTCCCATCTTTACATGGCGAATCCAAAACGAGCTTCTGCGTCTACAGCCTGGTCACAAAGACAGACACCGCCGCCCCCCCCCCCCCGAGACTTGCCACCGAGTGGCGCTGTGGGCAGGACGGCTTGTTCCAAACTCCTTAAATAGAGAGGTTTTGTGAAGAGCATTCTCGCTTCTTCAGGGATCACTCTGTTAGCAGTGATCAGCGCGCTGCACGGCTGCCCATAATATGGGCTATAATTTCATAGTAAATGAAGAGTAGGAGGCCAAACACGGCATTTGTCAACGAGAACATGGTACGAAAAAAATTTTTTTAAGTAAACTGAGAGGTAGCAGTGCCCGGAGGTAGAAGTAACACCTGAATGAAGTATTTGCTGCAACTCTCCTTAATTTTGAAATGCAGTTATTCTTTTATAAAATGGGCACAATGAAGGCGAATTGACTTCGGGGGGCCCCGCATCCAACTGTAACTCACTGGGGGGGTCCCACTGGTTCCAGGTCACTGACGTACACGTCTCACTTAACCTACGCAAACAGCCCTGCCAAGTAGACAGATTCATTAACTTCACGTTGCACATGAGAAAATGAGGTTCAAAGAGGTTAAATAACCTGGGAAAGACGACACAGCTAGAAAGTGGCTGAGACTGGCTTTCAGGTTAAGTGTGCCTCACACCCAAATTATCTGCCTTTCCTCGCACATCCCTGGGCTACACACACAAGAATGGTCACCCCGTACCGGGACCCGTGGGCCCCACGGCTGCCGAGGGGCCGGCAGGGGACAGCACCGCAGGGGAGGTCCAGCTGCTTCCAAAGCAGCCACACCCTTCTTACCCGTGGAAACCTGGCTCCAGAACCAGCGGCCAGGCTTCCATGAACGCAGGGCCGCAGAAGGAGGAGGGAATAAGGACAGGCAGGAATGACCACAGGTGAACCAACAGCAGGGAGAAACAGGTATTAGGTTAACGTCAGTCACAGCCTAGAGACTTCTGTGGTCTCTTTCCCGTTCTTCCTCCTTAAGTAAATGTGATCTGATTTCCAAATAACCTATTAGCAGACTGAAAATTACCTACAGCCTATAGAATCACTCCTAAATTACAGTTGAGAAAGAGACAAAGTCTACAGAGAGGCTCTGACCCCTTGATAATTGATCTTCATTTCTTGCCCCAGTAAAAGTCTCATCAGAGTAGCCAGTGATCGGCCAAGCTGACCGACTGGAATTCACCATCCTGTCTCCTGTCCTCCACAAAAGGAGGAGGCGTGTGATTGCGAAGCCAGGGGAAAGGAAACCTACCCTGGGTATGGTCTGTCCCGGCACTGATGCTATTGGATTAACCACCAGTGGGCTACATAGCGAGGAGATGGCGCCATACCAACAAAAACCAGGTCCTTTCAAAAGACTTTCAGATCCAAGCCTCAGCCAGCCTGCCTTGCCATGCTGAAGGGAAGGTGCCAGAGTTATTCCTGGATGCCAGGCCCCCATCTGCCTCGTCCAGCTGACCCACTCGGTCAGCCCATATGGGAGTAGTATGGCTGGCACAGATCTAAAAGTAGCAGCGTGTGCAGACGCGTTCTAACATAATTTGCTAAATGTTTTATTGTTCTACAAAAACCTACTTAAAATGTGTGCAGCCATGTCCCATTAGATTAGAACAGTATGAAGTCAGGTCTTCCCACGAATCAGGTGTAAGAGTAATTGAAATAAAAGAAAAGGAACTATTTCCTATTACGGAAGTTCCTTTCTACGATGGGGGGTACCCAGGGCTCCTCTATTAAACGGAGATCACGTTTTGTTTCCTGCGTCACGCCTACACGTGTACGGTGCATACCCTTTTTTGGATTCCCCAAAGAAGCTACGTAATTCCAGCATAATAGAAAGCAGGGTCATATACATTAGTGCTAAAACAGACCTTGGGGATTGCAGCGCACAAAATTCTCCTCTTAAACATTAGAAATCTGAAGCTCAGAGGTTTCAGGCTTGCCCACGGGTGCACAAAGACTGGGAACCTAGCTAATGCTCAGATTTCTTGTCCTACCATGCACCGTATGCCCTACAGTGTCCTTTATTCATTTAATTCAAATCTCTCAGATGCTAAATCCTGGAAAATTATGCCGCTTGGCATGAATGATCCAAATATAATATAGACTTTTGAACGATCCAAATGTAACAGAGATTTCTGGTCCATGATGGACTGAGCTGTCGCCACAGGTGCTGAGATCCAACCTCATGGGCGCTGGTGGGCGGGAGGCACAGGGTCTCAGGGTCCGGCAGAGCCCTCCAGCGAGCTCATTTAGGGCAAGGCAGTTCGGCATTCTGGCTAAAAGTGTGCCCTTTGGAACCGGACCCATCGGTGGCCTGGCGGCTCTTAAGTTGCTCTTTACTGGATATGCAATCCCTGGGCAAGTTCCTTAGCTACTGTGAGTTTCCTCAACTGTAAGATGCAGATTACTACCCACCACCAAGGCTACCTGTGGGGAGTATGTGAGGGGCTGCATGGGAAGTGGGCATCACAGAGGAGGCAGGAGGTCTGGAGACTCCCCTTTGCCAGCCGTGTTCTCAGGGGCCCTGGCGACACAAGGGGAGAGCAGAGATGCTGGCTGATACTTAGGTTTTAGGAGCGAGGCTGACGTTTGCCATTCCCTCTTCGTGGAATGCTCCCTTCTCTAACCTGACGGTGCTCGGTCAGCCACTGAAGACGCTCTACTTGATGGCGGCCTCTTTGCAAGGCCTCCTGCATTAGTTGAGGCCCTGTCCCCAGGCCCCCGTTGGTCCACACCCCCGGGAGGGCCTTCTTTTCATCCTCATCTTCTCCCTCCTTTCCTGGAATATGAGCGCCTCCATGACGGATTGAAAAAGTGAATGAAATAGGCCCACAACCCTCGCCTCGCTCATGGAGGCGTCAGTGACTCTATGGACTACACACTCCACGCCACTCTGGCCGTTACAGAGTCAGGACCCTTCCTTTCTCCACTCTGCTCCCAAAAGCCCAACGAGCCTCCCCCTTCTTGTTCCACCTGCCAACACTTCTCTCTCTGGGCCACTCCTATTCGGATGAGAGAATCGCCACGAGCAACAAGGAATCGGTGCTTTATATTTTTTAAAGTCAAAGCTTATGCCCTTGTTGAGGTACAAGAAAAACAAAACCAGTTTCTGTTAACAGCTCACATGTGGCCTGACAAGTCTGGACGTTGACACCCTGAACTTTGGGGCAGGCGGGTAGGAGAGGTGACAAGTAGCGGAAAGAGAAAGAGGAAAAGAACAGGTTATCAAAGGGGCCGTTCTGGGACCTGACAGCAGGCTGCGGCTGTGAGGGCCAGAGGACCAGCCTGCGCTCCAGGAGAGCGAGGCCAAGGCCTGTCTTTGCCGCTTGGCACGGGGCTTCTGAACGGACATTCAACGCTGAATGAAGGTCTGCATGAACGGAAGAGGAATAACCCCATACAGCCATCCTGGAAGTATAAAGTCTACCCAGCTAAACCCTCAATCCTCCCAAACAACTTGTATAAAACAGCCTATGACATTCATTCTGCGGCCAGTGGAATCACCTCGACTCTTGCAGGTCCTTAGGCTGGGGGCTGAGGCTAAGAGCTCATGAATTTTACATGAGAGCTTGCTCAAGACAGCTCTCCGTCTAGCTTAAAGGTTAAAAGGTTTGACTTTGGGTTTCCAAGAACAGATACTGGAAGATTAATGAGTGGCAGGTCACATGACGCACTGCCCTCAGTTTTAAAATTGTTATGTTCAAACTATCCATAGTAGGATGCATTCTTCCCCTCCCCCCATCTGGAGCACAAACTATTAACATGTATGTATTCAGTAAAATGGAACCCATCAGATAAAAATTTTTAGTAATTTAAAAAGTTAATTTTAAAAGATTTTCAGTATTTTTTACTGGCACACCACCTTTATGCATAAAGTATGCTCTAGAAACAAAGGACCTTAATTACATCTTATTTTTAGAGTACTGGAAGAACTTGCTGTTTAAAGAAATCCTCCTGTTCATCTCTTTTGTACGGTAAAGGAACTTTTGAAAAGTGAACAATCATCCACTTTTTAAATTTTCAATTTTCATATACCCAGTTTGCTTAAAGCAAATTCAATCTGGTATCCTCAGCTGTCTTCCCAATTGGACAGACTGGATGGCCACCCAGTTGAGCAGATGCTTTTCTTTTCTTTTTTTTTTTTCAATTTGCAAACTGGATTAGTGGCAGAGAATTGACGGGACTTAGTCAAGGAGATGACAAGGCACTCACTTTTCTTGGATGCCAGAACCTACGACCCCCAGGAAAGATGACCATGGGAATTCTCAGGACAGGGACACCCACTCCCAGCTCCGAGGGACAGCAAGCCCTGGGCGGAGCAAGGCCCTGGGGCTGCAGGGGCCAGGCAGCCAGGAAGAACACACCTGGGCCCACGCCTGGCCTTCGGCACACGCTGCCCCTCTGAGCGGGCTCAGCAGTGCCTCCATCAGATCTTTACTTGGTATGCATACACTGTATCTCCTTACCCAGAATAAGCATTTCAAATCGGGAATTGGCTGTTTCAAAGAATCACCAGGAAGGTAGGTGAACAACATTAAAGAAAGAAAAAACAAAAAAGACAGACTATTACTCCTCAAGGGCACTTGACGGGGCATAGCTGGAAAACGCTTTCATGCCTATTTGGAGAAGTTATCTGAGTTATGTCCCTCTGTCTTCATTTTAGTCTCTCTCCCATGAGCTCTTAAAATGACTAAGACAGGAAGTGCGGCTCCACATCCATCGGGGAGGCAGGCTCAGCAAACGCAACAACTGGGGTCATATATACACTAAAAACCACAGAGCAGAGAGGACACACTAAGACTCCTGCCAGCTATTCCATACCTCATCGACATCAGCTTGTGCTTGAGGTCCCCTCAGCGCCTCAAGTAGTAACTCTGGTATGAGGGAGAAACACTACACTTGAATTGCATTTTTTTTTAACAGAATAGCAGTTTTCAGGAAGGCACAGTGTCTTCCTTTAACAAGCTCACAGAGATTTCCAAACATGATCCAAGTTAATGAACCACTAATAGACATTCTTCTACAAACACAACACAGTCTCAGGAACATCTGTCTTGGCTTGGGCAGATCTGAAGGCACTGAATAGAAAGGGAGGTGAGTTTTTGTAATGGGTGGCTTTCCACAGTCATGCTCCTCGGAAGTCCAGGATGTGGGATAAGAAAGTCCATTCCTGTGCAGTGTTTGAGAGCTGATATGCACCGCATCTGCACCCCACACGCGCTCAGGAGGGGGTGTGACATGGACCCTCCCAGGACCCGTCTCATAACCCCGGCCCATGGCACCCCCATTCATCCAGCTGTCCAGCATCCTAGGCCCTTACACAGAAGACCTTAGACATTTGTGAGGGCACCTCTCAGCTATCTGCAAGCCCCCAAAGTACAAATCCCATTATAGTCTGTAATTTCCCCCTAAAGCAGGTATGCAGCGATGAGTAGAAAAAGGCCGAGTGGAGACACAGATGACCGCAGTGCCCAGGGTCCACTCACCACTTGAGACACACTGCCCCGCATGCGCCCTGCAGTCAAGGCTGTTCACATCTGTGCCTTAGTAAAACTACAGATTATTACACGCTATGAGTCGGCTTGGAACAGCTAAAAGCAGACACGTTAGAGCCACAAATGCCAAGGAACCCCGGTATTAGCTCGTAACCCGCCTCCTGTTTCTCAAGCTGTGCGAGTCCATCGTGTGAGACACGGGAATGCCGAGTAGAAGCTGGCTTTTCCCCATCCCTGAGAGGACCCTGCAGGCCCCTGCCCCACAGACAGAGTCTGAAAAGCCACAGGCCTAACGTTTACAACTTTGGTTTGGAAAGCTTTGTTCTGAAACGATTTTAAGCACTACCAATGAATCAGGTCAAATTAGGGGCGCTCCAAATACCACCTGCCCCTGATCCACACAAGAACTCCTGAGGACTCCCTAGGATGGATCTCTCTTCCTGTCAACTCAGGGGCCATCGTCTTGACTGACATCTTCTAAGGCCCTGTGAGATTTCTTTAGGCCTTTTAGGAGCCAGATCCTTGTCAAAGTCAAGCATCACATTTTGGAAAATTGAAACGTTTCCCTGGGAATGAATCCCTCCCTACAATTACAATGGGTATTGCAGGAAAGCTCGATCCACTTTACAAATAATAATTCAAGACGAAATAACCTCTTCCATTTAGTTAGTCGTTATACAAACATCAGAAATACAAGCTGATCCTAAATAATCTCTTTTTCTTTGAGTCTCTCCCTCCTTTCCCCCAATCACATATACACTGAAACACAGGCCACAGAAAACTTCCAAGTTGTAGGTACTTTTATCATTTGTATACAATTGGTAAGGAAACTATTAAAGTAAATGAACTCCCTGAGGCCCCCACAGAAGAACGGCCCTTACCCAACACCGTTTACAATGACGGGTACAAAGCAGGGTAAATCTGAGACAGGGCTAGGTGTTCTTGGCATAAGTGGCTTGGCTGGGAGACAGGAGAACTAAAAACAAAATTCTAACAGGCCCCAGGACAGCCTGAGCAGAGCCCCGACTATCAACTATTTACAGGAAAGTATTACACAACAAGAAAATGATGTCCATTGTGAGATAGCCAAGTTTACGAGTTTGCAATTCAGTTGTCTCTTTACATCTTCAAAAGAAACTGCTACTTACTTTTCAAGCCACCTGCCACTAAACACATCCAAAAGCCTGTGTCCTCCCTGGCAATTTCTGGGAAAATACTCCGGCCTCTTTGGACAATGTTGCACTGAACTAGTTATCCTTTTCCTTCAATGACTGCTTGAACTCAGCGAACCTTTGTAAACCCTGGCAAGGGAGCCCAAACGGGCTTGTCAACCCGTCTCACTGCAGCGAGGAGAAGGGGAAATGAGGGTTTGTGTCACCTGTGCTAGGTGCCAGGTGTGAGGCGGGCCTGGACCTTGGTCCTTCTCCCCTCCTTCAAGCAGCTGTCGCGACCCTAACGAGCAGCTGAGGCTGTCTCCTCCTCAGCTTGTGCTGCTACTGCAAGGCGGAGCCCCCACTTGAAACCAAAGTCCATCCTCTTCCCCGTGATGTTGCCTCCACAGAGGACTGCATTTCAACCCAACAGGGGGCTCCAGCTGTGTGGTGATTGATGCTTTAGGTGCAGGTCAAATGCCAGGAAACTTCTGCCTGTAAGCTGAACCCAGCCCGACAAAGTGCTTCTCTGCATCGATGACCCACAGCTGAGTTTGCGATGCCAGCGAAGCACATGTGAGCAAATCATCTTGAGAAGATCTATTCGCCAAAAATTTTGTTAAAATTTCTGGCTTTCTTTCTCTCTGGAATTATGACAAACTACAATTTTTTCTTTTTAAACTTTCTATAGCTCACTCTTTGGAACATCTCCCAGGAAGCTTAATAGAGTGTCACTCTAGAGAAGTGGTCCAAGGTTTACATAGTAGTAGCTGGACTTATACCAACACATCGGAACAGGGCACAGAGTCATGACACTGGGGAGAAGGCAGCCCATGACTAGTGGTTTTAATAACAGAAAACTAGAAGGTCCCAGGCAACAGGAAGATGGGCATTCACATGCCACTCTTTTGTTTGCATTATACTCAAAATAACCATGCTTCAGGGATCTCAAAAGTGCTAACCATAGATAGACAGATACTTGACTGCAACCAAAAGACCCAAATAAATATGTCTATTCACTTATTTCTTATTTAAGAAAAAGAAATGAAACTCAAGTTATAATTTGGTAGTTTTTGGTAGTGTATTAGGGTTTGTCTTTAAAAAAATTTCTACCAATACTCAATTACATTTCAAAGTCATAATTTAAAAATTATCTCGGTGGGTACTATGGTATATTATTTATTTTTGGTTTATTCCAACTGTGCCTCAGGCCTCTGATATGATGTTTCTGAAACTGCCTAAGCAATTTTTACAGTTAAGTAACAAGTAAACATTTGGTGGTGACTAGAAACTGAAAAAGATATTCTCATTTCTCATTTATGTGATCCTCTGTGTTGTCAAAAAGCTTTTCATTCATCTATTTCAATGGTCCTGCCAGTGGAGTTAGATGGATTCCCATTTTGTCTTGTTACATATAAAAATGAAACTGTCAACTCACTATCAACGACACCCATCCTGGCAGTTAGGTGAGCTTTTACTGAGCCATCCCTAGCTCCTCAGAAAGGTCCTCTTTGAGTCCAAGGTATTTTTTTCTCTTTCAAAGAAGTAAAATAAAGTCCACAATCCTCCTTTTTTAACACTAAATCTAGCCCACCCATCCTCAACCTCAAAGTAAATCTGCACTCAGCTAATAGAGGCGTCTCAAGTCATTTCTTAGGTTTAGTTACAATAATGAAGTCCAGATCTGCGAATTACCTGTTTTAAATAATCAGTCAGAAAGGATTCAAGGTTATCCCTCTAACAGTCCTTATCACTCATATTCAATGTGTTTTGTTGAGCGGGAGAAGAGCAGAGGTTGGTGGGGGTAGGTTGCATACGTATTACTCTTCATACGTATTTCACTCAAAGGAAGGTTCTGAATGAACCATGGCTCCATCAGTGGTGCTATACACTGGGGCAAGGCTGACTTAGAGCTGATTTCTTTTAGGAAAACTGTAAAGAACACGTAAACATCCTAACTTATGGCAAATCAATATATATCAGGGACCTAGGGGGTAGGGTTGTCGAACTTAGCAGATGAAAATACCCAAGAAGTAATTTTTAGTATGAGTACGTCCCAAATACCGCGTGGGACATACTCATACTAAAATTTCTTGTGTACCTGAAGTTCAGTTTAACTGGGCATCCTGTACCTTACCTAGCACCCTACCAGGGAGTGGAGTGGGTGGGTGCCTCAGAGACACTGAGCTGGCATAAGAGCTCTGAGCTTGTTCATGTCCACAGCAAGGTGGGCAGTCTAGAACTGAAGATGTCTGTCGGGCTGTGAGAATACTCCCGTTACAAGTTCTCTCCTCTGTCTCCCTCGGATAATTACTACGAGCTTCCCAACATGCTGTTCTAGGAGCGGGAGACAAGGCGTTGAATAAAGCACTGTCTCTGTCTTCAGGCTGCCTGCATGCCGGGAGACAGAGAATTAAACAGACAAGTGAACGAAGTGTGCTGTTAAAGAAAACCGGGTGGGAAAAAAGAGAGTCACAGGGACTGGGGGTGTTGGGCACTGTTTCCTACTGCGTGCTCTTTAGGCTTTCTCTAAATTAGGACAGAGACAATGTGAGAGACAGAGGGTGAGCAGTGTGGAAAAATGAGAGGGTGTGTGGCAGGCAGAGAAGGGGAGGAAGACGGAGGAGTGGCCACCTGACATTCCCAGAGCAAAGCACTCTGCAGCGGCTTAGTGTAGAAAAGCAAGAGCCTTCAGGCCAATCCTACAGCACCTGAAACCAGCATCCCAAGTGATGGAGAAAGCGCCTGCATTTAAGAACACCCGACCATCTACTAGGGGGGAAGGCGACAGCTAACGCTGTTTACAAACTGCAATAAGAAGGTACATCCGTGACCAGGAAAACAACTCCCTCATTTCCTAAGGGCACGTTGTCCATTCTGGGTCAGGAGGAATGTGTGACCAGGAAGAAAGTGTGGATGCTAAGGGGACCAACACTCCCCAGCAGAGCAACTGGTGGATCGTTGTCTCCACCTGGGAACATGTTGGAAACAACGTTCCCATGGCTTCTGAATCCCTTCCCCTGTTCAAAAGGACAAGGACAAACATCTGATCTTAGGTCACTGCAGCACCGACCAGAACCAGGAACCTAGCCATCATTTATCAGTTACAGTTAATGACACTGGGCTTTTGGCTTGCACCCAAAGTTCTAAGGAAGGACTTTCCTTTTACATTTACAATAAATAAACTAATTTTTTAAAAAATTCAAAATATATTAAAATGTCTCTCCTTAACAACTTGCCTATATGATTTTTTTTTTTCAAGAGTTAAGGAGACACCGCAGCTCACTTTAACCTGTAAGAATTGCTCTGCTCTTTGGCACAGAGAAGCGTAGATACACAGATTAGGACCTGCAGTTTCATTGCGTCTCCCTCTACCTTTCAGTCAAATTCCTCCCTGAAGGATAATAATGGGTCTCATGAAATGAACCAGGTTGAAATTGATGCCCTTTTCAAACAAGATTACCCCAACTTTTCAGTTTTGAGTCATACAACTCACAAGAAGGAGACAATCTCAAAGAGCACATATTTCCCAGAAACAATTCGGAACTGGCACGTGAGGCACTGCGTAACCACAACTACAGGAAAGTAGGAAAGAACTAGAAGCACAGAATCTCAAGCCCATAGGGGCTTACATGTCATCAGACGGATGCCTACTTGGATCTCTGAGTTGTCTGACTTCCCTGAAAGTGGCCTGTGTCCAGCAGCCTCTCCAGTGGCTGGGCCTGTCTCCTGAGGTTTCCACTTCTACTTGGACATCTCCAAGGGCAGGAAGCCCAGATCTGTGCCCTCTGGTGTTACAAGGGATACTCAATCTTTCAACTGTGCTTCACTTAAGCCAGTGGCCAGAAAACCGCTCAAATGTTCTCCAAGATGATCATATTAGCCCTCACTCAAAATGTGTCCCTCAATGTATGGAAACTGGAACTGAACTGAAAACTTCAGATGTGATGAGATGTGTCTGGGACAGGATGACGCTGCCCAGGGTGATCACGCGTCTCAGCCTGAACAGCATTCTTCTGCTGCAGAGGCCGGAGCTTCCCTCCACCACTGCTGGTCCAGCAGGTCTATGCGGATGCTCCCACTTTGAGCTGACTGGCAGATGTGCCCAGAAGTGGAGTCTAACTCCCAAAGACCCTCTGTTTACCTTCCCCACCCTCTTCAACTTCTACCTGGGAGCAAACATGACTAACATTTAATGGGCACAGAGTGGACCTGAGCCTCAGTGCGCTAGTAACCTCATTAACTAACTAATGCGAACACTTGGGGAGTTTTCCTAAGTATAGTCTAACAACATACATTGATTGTACGTGCATTATATTGACCTTAAGTGCACAAACTGGAAACATGGACTTAAAGGAGTCTGGAAATTTCTTAGGCACGCTAAGAAACCTATCCAAGGTTACACAGTTACTGACACAGTCAAGGACTACAACCTAAATTCTAATTTTTAAAAACTGAATTTATTCTCAGTTATTTTTAGATAAACTCTTGAGTTAATTTAAATAGCTTAATTCTAGTGAGGCAAGGCTGTTTGGAAATCACATGTTTACAGTATATGGTATAAAAGGGAACACTTTTTCTCAGTTGAACAGTTATGGAGATTTATATGCATATTTCATAGTTTAAGAAAGTTATATAGATCAATGGTTTGGCAGCTGGCTGAAATAATTCCATATTTTAAAAATCTGTAGGGTGCATCTGTTAGCAGTTTTGCGTTTCTACCGCAGACTAACAATTTGGTGATAGCAAGCTGTCTTCCAGTTAATGTTCCAGAAAACATTTTATTTCAAGATTTTTGGAACCAGAGCCAAGATTTTCTGGGACGTGGTTATATGAAGCATCATTGTAGTTTTTGCCTTTTATAAATCTTTCACATCTAAGCTTAATAGGCAGAATGTCTTGAAAAATGTTTTGTTTGCCTTTCTAAAAAAGCTTAACCGACATTCTTTAATAGGTGACCTGCCTTTAATCTTTCCCAACCTATTGGATTAAGTCATAAAAACACTTAAAACCACATCACATTATATTTACATCACTCCGTCTCTCAGCATTATGCAATTTCCCTTGTGTTCTGCCCTTAACAAACTTGGAATCAGACTTTACAAACATTCACCCTCCCGAAGAGGTTCGTTTGGTTCTCTTAGGCTGGCTTCCCTGCCCCCCAGCCATCCATCTGTCTGTAAAATCACAGCCTAGCTACCACCTTCAGAACTCACAAGATGAACTGTCCTTTCAGGTAAATCCCTCTTAGCCACCAGACCTGGGTCCCATGGAGTCACATGCTACACACTGCGTACATATTTGGTTTCTATCCTTTCCTGCCTTCTGCTACTACTATACTCAGAGCTTCTAAAGACACGACAGTGCCTAAAGTAAACAAAGCCTAAAGCCAAACTAATGACCAATATGTACTCATTCTTTATAGTTAACGTTTCCTTTTTCTATACTATCTCGAACAATGACATAGAACATCTGAAAATCTCTACTAATACATTTTTTTTCATTTGAAAACTGAAAATATGGGAGAAGAAGCCTCACACTCTGGCACTGACATTCTACCTTGTCCCATAGCTTTCGGTTTAGAAGCCATTAGCTCTACCAGACGGTGAGTTTTGCGGATATGGTGCTAATGTCTCATTCAACCTCGTATCAACTATAAAGCCAGTACAGTGTCATGCACCACGTCCCAATAATTATTTGGGGGAATGCCTAGAAGGCTGGGCAAGACGTTCTTTGCTTTCCTTGGATGGGAAAGAGAGAACAAAGAAGCAGATAAAGAGAGTATGTGTATACACGAGAGACTATTACTTAGAATCAGCACAAGTACAAGCAGTGAAATACAGAGGAAATGGGGAGCGTGGTGTGTGTATTAACCTCTTGGAAAGGAAAAGCAGGAAGTGAAGTGTCTTTTCTACATGCTGATCCAGGCCCACATAGGCCACCATGGACAGCACAGTAGCTTTAGAGGGCAGTGGGCAGCGGGGACGTTTTAAGTAACTGGTCATCTGGTCTTTGGGACAATCGACAGTCAGATACCGACAGCTCTCAGAGTATCTAACTGCCAAATATACACAAGCAGTAAAAAACTATAATCACTTTTGTCAATCTTGCTGCTGAAGTTGTTTTCTAACACCATCCACAGCAGCACAGGACAGGCATGAGGCCACATTCACTTTTTTTGAACTCCAAGTTGGGATGTGCATTTTTACCATTACAGGAGACCAGAACCTGTGTCCACTGAAATGCCTGCAACACGCGACGGGGACTGAGTATCTATGTGCTCAGTGAATGGTTTCGTAATAAGTCCTTAATGCTGAGGATGCTCTAGGGCTACTGCAGGTGGCCATGGTGGAAGTTTTCTTACACTCTGCGGCCACAGATGCTCTGTCCCTGTAACACTGATCATACAAAGCACGGGTTTAATGCTGACACGCTGGCTACATGGAAAAACCTGGGTGATGATGGTCTCATCACAGGTGACGTCACTGACAGAACGTCTGCAGAGCATGTGCTAGGCCTGTCTCCAGAGCAAGGCCTCCCGTTAGCCTCACATTTTTACAAGACAGGTGTTAAGGCTGCCTCGTGGATGAGCACGGTCTCAGGTGTGATGATTGCGTAAGGAAGGTGTCAGAGCCAGGATTCGAGCCCCAACTTCCAACGCTCTTTTCACTCTATCCCAGCTACCTGTGAAAGCATACCTCCCCACCTTCGATTGGTAGGAAACTATTGATTAAAATTACACACGATCTCCTTGCTCCAAACCCCTGAGGGATCGTGGCTAAAGCACTATCATCGGAAAAGCAGGCAGAGGGATAAGACCCCGCCGCTGAGTGGCTCCTTCCCTCTACAAGAACAGGAAGATAATACTGCTACACATAAATCTGTTGGCTGACATTAAACAATGTGCCCCCTCATTCTTCAAGCCCTTTCTCTCAAGGCTTACTGTACTGTGTGCTCCCAATGACCTCCTGATGGACACAGCTGCCCACTGGCGGTCGGCCCTCACACCGCCTTTCCCGAGGGGGGCTGGGAGCCACTGGGCTGTGTCTTCCAGCAGCAGCTCTCCCTGGACAGTCTCCCGGCGCCGCCTACATCACCTGCCCGGGTTCCCTCGCTATCATCACCTCCAGCTGCACCTTGCTTCCCCGCTCCTCCGGGCCCTACGTTTGCATTCCACAAGGGAGGCGCAACACCACGTAGGAGAGAGAGAATTCCCACCCCAAACACAAACGTGCACAGTCTGACCAGTGTTGCTTTTCCACAGTCGAGTGGAAGGGAGGAGTATGTTTACTTAGTGCCTCTTACGCTTCATAACTACGGTCAAGGCTAAGTTTTAATGTGTATAAATAGTCAACCCGATTGAGCACTTATGACGATACACGATGAACAGTTTCAGCTGAGTATAATGAAGAGTGGTCATTTTAAATAGAACTTCCTTGGAGAACGTAAGGAATGTTGTTCAGGGCTTTCCAAAATAGTGTCTTTTATAAACTGCTTTCTGCCAAGAGTTTTCCCCACTAAAGGGGAAGCGGCTCAGCTGCACGGCAGGGCGGTGCTGATCACCAAGAGCCTGCTTGGGGGACCAGAGATATTTGGACTTTGGAAACAAGTCAGCGTGCAACCCACACCCATTTCCCATTTAGATTCTTGAAGAACCATCAAATCCAATAAATACAAGATACCTTCTGTTCACTCCCCAGACAGAAATACATACAACGTACGCATACACACTGTAAGGCTGACATAAAATGAAAAATCCACCCAAGTCATTGTTCGTCAATAGCTATGTAAGACCTAAGGCGGCGGGGAGGGGGGGGCGACGACTGCTTCCAGACAGGGTTACCGAAGGTCAAAAGTGATTCTTTACGGAAAATGAAAGTCGGCTATGGTGTTTATTATCCTTCAGGGTAAACACCAAGCTCTTTTCCTTTAGTAGGGAATGTCAAACGTACATTTTCCCCATCACCCACCGATCTCTCCCTAATATTCCTTTCCCTGTGGGCCAGATCCCCCATGTTCCAGGGCATCACAGTGATTCTCTGCCTCCTGTCCTCCCTCAAGTCAGGGCCAGCTCGTGGCTCAGCAACACACACTGCCTGCTTTTTAAAGGGATTTTTAAGACTACCTAAGTGTACAGAAGCCTTCGAAAGAAACATGTAAACAGAATAATAATAGTCATGAGTACTCAAGTACATACCAGGCACTTGACCTATGTTATCTCCTGCAGTCCCCAAAGAGGTCTCTGAGGAACGCACCGTTACTAGCACGCCTGTTCACTAGCACACGAGAGAACTGAGGCTTGGACAATTAAAGTGTCTTCCCCACCATCTCAGTGCTGTTCCCTATGGGAGATACTGGATTTGAATCAGGTCCACCTCAAAGGCCCATGCTTTCAACATGACATAACACTGCAAGTTTTACATGGAACAATCTTTGCACTTAGTTTACTTAGCAAGTAAAACAGACTTGCTACTGTTTTTATTCAACAAAATTAAACTTTCTTCATTACACTGGAAGAACTTCAAAGTGTTTTCAAATGAAAAAGACAACTAAGCAGTGTACATTCAGGAAAGCCATTTGGTGTTGAGAGGAAAAAGAATGGTCCTCAATATTCTACATATGCAAGAAAAAGTCAAAGCCTAAAATTAAAAAGCAAAAGTTGGTCCCTTGAAAATCAACCAGAAAAAATAAAACAATCAACAACAACAAAACAAACCCCACCCCCCCAGACTTCAGAGTTAAATGTGAATTTCTGGTTGTGTTTAGACATAAGAACTAACTGGGAGAGAAAACAGATGACTTGTCTACAATAAACGCTTAATCTCAGCTATCTATAATGTTGAAAAATGAGATATTCCACACGAGATATTTTTCCAGAACTATAACTGCATGCGGAATGTAAATTCAACTCAGTCTGCAGTGGCGTATTTGGACACAGTGCATGGCCTTTGGCTGGTTTTTGCTCTTTATTAAGCGTTTTCTGTCTTATCTCACAGTGTAAAGCTACTAGCTGTCACTGCTTGCTGCTGTCAGCTCCACACTAGAGGCTAATCTCATTGCTAGACTATGACGGAATTTCTTGATCTATCGGGACACCTGTCAGCCCCATCTCTGTAATTATTGTGGCGCAGAAAACTAGATGATCAAAAGATTCTTAGAGCCATTTATGAGATATGAACCTGAATTCATTCTCTGATGCCACACATGGGCCTCACAGGAAACCTGTCTGCACTCAAGCAGGCCAGGGGTGGTCTGGACACACAGGCCCTGCCCTTCAACCTGCCTACAAACACATACACACCCCACCAACTTGCGGGTGGCCTGATGCCCCCTGACAGTAAGACTTGCTTGACCACATCCACCTTGACCACCTGCCCTGGCCACGCCTCCTGGCCTTCCCAAGCCACATGTAGTCGCCTAGCCCTTCCAGTTCTACATAATCCTCCAAAACAGACCTCATCACAATGGCCTGGGCTGCTCGGGAGCCCCTGGTCCTCACTTCCTGGTTTTTAAGCAGCTGTGTTTAGGAACAATGGAAGGTCCTGCATAAGTAACTTTAAATAAGTCAGAAGTTTTTTAGAAGTACTTGATTTGAATGGTTTTGGAAGAAAATCATCAGTTTGCTTTGTTCTCAAGCGTTGATCACAATGGACATTCCGACAGTCTCTCTGAAGGAATTGCTATGATACTAGTACAATGGGTCTCAGGCACTGCAGGCGCATAACTGACGCAGAGAATGCCAAGTTCTTACAGGGGTTTCTTCACACAGAAACGCCACATTGAATCTGTGATCCAATAAAGGAGCGTATTAAGGCCATGAGGTTGGAATATCACTTAGTCTGCAGACTATAAACATACAGCCTACGTCTTTGGTTTACAAAATGAAAGAGAAGTTCTGCAGTGACCTGTTTATGTCACTGGGCTGGACAGGGCCTAATGGGGCAATTCGGGGCAGCATCTTGAGGATAAGGCCAGGTCTCTGTCGTTCCCCATGCCTCCCTGTGGCACCGGGCACACAGTAGGGATGCAACAAATGTTTGTTGAGATAAATGTCTAACTCAAGATTAGAAGCCATTCTGAGGCATCGGCTGTCTAGCCTCTGTCCTCCTCAAATATATCAGAAAGTTGCTATTCCTTCCACTTCAGAGTCAGTAGATTAACCTGCCAAATTCTGACAAGTCCCACTCGCCTTTCTAAATCACTCAGATTTCACGTGTGGCTGTGTGACTTGTGACGACCGTTTTGTATTCATCTGAAATCACAGTTAAAAGTATGATGAACTTATAATTTATTGTCCGTGGAAAAGTGAAAAGAAGCACTATTAATAATTACACGGGGACAACAGGCATAAACTGAGGTCCTCTGGAGCATACCCGGACATACGGTCACGCTAATTTTAAGTAAGGTGACAAAGAATCTCAACCTGGCCAAAATGAATCCCAACTACATATCTTGGACCTAAAACAAATAAGACTGGAGCAATTTTGAGGAAAAGTTAAATGTGACAAGGGCACAGTGGTGGCCCTGTTCTATCTCAGGTTACACCATCAGAGGCAAAAATGCTACAAGGTAGGAAGACTGGCAAATTCTAAGGCAACTAACTACAAGATTGCTTAAAATAAAACAATTTGCATTGACTGGAAGTATAAAATATTTTTTAGAGAATTAAGTTACAAAATGTTTTTCCCCCCTATAACTTTATACTTTTCTCAGTAACCAGGCAAGATTCCTGGGCCAGAACCTTTTAGCCCCAAATTTCCCTATACTGTCCGTTATTGAAGTTAAATTATTTAGGAAGATAAAAAAATCAGGCGAACTGGACTCAACGTTGTTAGTTACTATATAAAAGTTTTGAGTAGAAACACATTTTCTGAAATGCTTTTCTATTTATACTCAGTGGGCCTCTTCTTTTAGTCAGTTACTTTGCTTTATAAGCATAACTCTTAGGAGAACAAATTTTAGCAAAAACCATTAGGCCTCAAATTTTTACTTATTTTCTACTCACTTATTTCAATTATAAAAGTGGGATTTCTCCTATTGGAAAAATACAGTGAAACAACTGGAATATAGTGGACAACTCTGCAAGATGACTGTTAGCTAATATTTGGATGAACCAAGTTATACTGTTACTGTCAAGAGGTCTTACTGTTATGTCACTGGACACAGGGTGCAACTTATGTGCCCCAGAAGAGAGATGTTAACTGTCACGGTATCCAAAAATAACACCTGAAGGAAAGTTTGAATACAAAGCCAATGCTATTCTATGATTCTTCCTTTTAAGAGCAAAATTTTTAAAACTGAGATACAGTTGAAACACAAGAGCAAACTTTTTTTTTTTTTTTTTTTTTTGCGGTACGCGGGCCTCTCACTATTGTGCTCTCTCCCGTTGCGGAGCACAGGCTACGGACGCGCAGGCTCAGCGGCCATGGCTCACGGGCCCAGCCGCTCCGTGGCATGTGGGATCTTCCCGGACCGGGTCACGAACCCGCGTCCCCTGCATCGGCAGACGGACTCTCAACCACTGCGCCACCAGGCAAGCCCAAGAGCAAACTTTTAATGACAGGAAGTTTTGGCTTCTTGGCAGAATGTTTATCATTATACCATATAAAACTACCTGGAGAATTCTATCATACTTGTTTTGGGAAACCAGAAAAAAATGGGTAAACAATGCAAAAGATGCTGATAAAAATAAACGTGTATAAATACATACGACATCTTCATAAATGTCTATTTTATCAATGTCCCTTGTATCATTTTCTCACTTTTATAGGTGTATATGTATGAAGAGGTGAGTATATTTCTATGCTTTTTGAGAAAAAACCTCTTTACTTACAAATAATTTTATTAATATGTCTAAAAATGTTACCTGTCTTGGTTGTTCACTGAAATATTTTAGAACCTCAAATTTTCTGTTCCCATATTCCTTAACAATAAGGGGAACACGTAAAGTAAAATGAACAAAGGACAAAGGATCTTTTTATTTCCCTGTTAAAAATAATAAACATCGGGACTTCCCTGGCAGTCTGGTGGTTGAGACTTCGCCTTCCAATGTGCGGGTCGGGGGTGCGGGTTCGATCCCTGGTCGGGGAGCTAAGATCCCACATGGCACATGGCCCAAAAACCAAAACATAGAATAGAAGCAGTACTGTAACAAATTCAATAAAGACTGAAAAAAAAAAAAAAGAATAGTCCACATCAAAAAAAAAAAAATCTTAAAAATAAATAAATATGAATACCCCAACCAGGCCATTTGATTTTAATTCAACAAATATTTACTGAGAGCTAGGCACGGTCTGGCATTTTGCTAAGCAGCAGAGATAAAAAGCTGCATACCAGTAATATCTTATGTTTAAATAAAATTAGCTCATGGATATCAATAACCAAACTGGAAAAAAAGTTGGTTCCATAGTTTCCCAGACTGATAATACAGTAAGCAGTGGAAATTACCTGTCAAATAATCAAGTGGATAGAATTACCTAGCAAAGTAATTACGAGCAAATACCTCTGACTATGACAAACACTATGACTAAAAATTATCAACATACTTATGTGGTGGAATTTCTACACTTGCTCTACTGGCAGTTTTTGCAAAATCTCTCTCCTGATCGTTTCTGTCGTGAATGATTACTACTTAACACAATTCTGCTTAAGAATCCACATATAAATGGGTTCTGCAAAACTGACATCAAATATATATTTTGACTTTAATTTCTTAACTAGATTTCAATATTGAGCAAATTCAAATCTACAGCTATTAATGGTTATAATTTGAAGTTTTTTTCTTTTTTTTTTGGTCGTGCCACTTGTCTTGCGGGATCTTGGTTCCCTGACCAGGAATCGAACCCGGGCCCCCAGCAGTAGAAGCACGGAGTCCTAACTACTGGACCGCCAGGGAATTCCCTATAGAGTTTGAGTTTATGCTGGAGTGCTGTACTGAATTGCATTTGAGTATTTTCCATGCCCCTTAGCCCAAAATGCTATCGAAAGACACTTAACAAAATTGGACCCTTTTTATCGTTGTTCATTCACTTAATTCCTTATTTAAAAGATATTGAATGTAAATGCCTTCAACTCAAAAATTTTTAAAGATGTGGTTTTCTTATACATTTCAATAAGCTAATAACACCCAAATGCAATTAGGAAAGCAATTTCCCAAATGTCACATGCAGCTGTTAAAAACAGCTTAAAAAAAATAAGATGACAGAGACAAGGCCTTACAGGACACAGCACACACATAAGCCCTCAGGAGCTTTTAACTGGGCCAAAGAGAAAAAATATCCAGCAAAAAGTGGGCCCACATGGTGAAAGCTGGTTAGGGCGCATGTGAGTTTTATTTTTAACTAAAATCTCCTTACAGATTCACTTAAGCCAAAACTTAATCTTTAATCACTAGAAAAATGGGAACATATTCTAGACCAGAACTCACTGGGCAGGTACTAATCGTATAAATGAATAGAACATGACGTTCCTTTAGTCTGTCAAACTTAAATCAGTGATCTTGAATAAGAACAGATTCTACATTTCATAGCCAACTGTCATCTTTCTAAAATCTCTGTAGCTAAGAACATGGCAGAAGTGAAATCAGATGGAGAAGAGAGCTGTGTGTAAGAGCTGAAAGAAAATAAAAATAACTTTAAACATAATTTGATTGATAAAATATTTTTCGACAGTGGATTTCCATTCTTTAACTGGATGTAACTCATTTAAAAGCTGTGTACAGTGAATAGATAAATGCTGACCACAGACCCACATGATTCTACAGACCCCTGCATGCTTTTCTCCAGGTTGTCACATGCAATGCCTGCCATGAATTCATTTATCTCATGCCGATCTCTACAAATGTAAGGAGAGAACCTAAATATTTCTGCAGGGATCAACGTGTGCTATTTTAATTAACAAGATAAAATATTATTTTAGGCAAAGTGAACAAAGTCACAATCTGAAAAGAAAAATGACAGAGCATGAAATTTGAACACACAGGACACGCATCTGAAGAGAAATTCACATAACAGACAGTGAAGGAAAAGAGGAAAAGCTCTCAGTAATTTTCTGTCATAGATTTGGCTACAAATCATCCTGTCCCGAAACACGCAGAGTGGATACTAAGAACACAGGATTTATCACCAGACGCCCCAGGGTTAGAACCCACCTTTTGCCCAAATTAGCTGTATAATTTGGGCTAAACTGCTTGTTTGATCTGTGAAGTGAAATAATATTCTCACAGAAAAAATAACTTGTTAAAGGTCTAGAAGAGCAGGTTTTCACTATAGAATAATCATTACTATTATTCTACAATAACACCGACAACCACACATGGCTCAATAATGAGGTCAAAGTGTTGATTCCAATACTCTCCAGTACTGGGGATGAGAAGGAAGGAGGAAGAAGAAAGGGAGTGAGACATTGTTTCTAGGTATCTAGAAAAGTCCAAGGAGACCAAGGCCACCGGTGAAATCCCTACACATTCCAGGACATCAATCCTTCAGCCAATGTCTTGGATCTACTGTGATTCTAGGTTTCTAATTAATTAGGGGTGCAAGATAAAATACAGGATGCCCAGTTAAGTTTGAGTTTCAGACATCCTGTACCTATACTTAAAAAATCATTCATTGGGGGTTTCCCTGGTGGCGCAGTGGTTGAGAGTCCGCCTGCCGATGCAGGGGACACGGGTTCGTGCCCCGGTCCGGGAAGATCCCACATGCCGCGGAGCGGCTGGGCCCGTGAGCCATGGCCACTGAGCCTGCGCATCCGGAGCCTGTGCTCCACAACGGGAGAGGCAGCAGCAGTGAAAGGCCTGCGTACCGCAAAAAAAAAAAAAAAAAAAAAAAAAAAAAATTCATTGTTTATCTGAAATTCAAATTCAACTGGGTTTCCTGTATTTTTATTTGTGAAACCTGGCAACTCTATTTCTACTGCCTCTTTTCTCTTAATTCACTTAAAGGGAGCCTCAGGGAATTCCACTTTATCTTCAATTCTGAGAGACTGATAAGGTGGTATCTACCAGTGCAACAAACAGCATCATTCATTCATACAAGGTTTTCTAACTTTCCCGAAACTTCCAAGGAATTTTTACTGTGATGTCATTTGATGCTCATTCTAAACAGCCGGTACCTGCACTCCTGCTTTACAGATGAGGAAACCACGGCAGAGATGGCTGCACAGCTGCTGCTAACTCAAGCCCACTGCAATCCTTTGCACGTGACCAGATTCCACACATCTTCCTTCAACCCAGGGGATGTGAAAACGTTTTATTTCGCATTATGAAACAAAGCGTGTTAAACATGCTTTCCAAACTCCCTCCTATCCTCCCCAATTTGACATATCCAAATTCTTATTCACGGACTAAATAATCTCTCAAGTGCTTTCGGGCTCTAATTTTCTCTGAACTCTGACCCATGATGTTGCTAAGTCCCAAGGCCCATTTGTTCAACAATCTCAAACAGAACTTGTACCTCCAGACGCTGCAGCCTTGCAGCCTGCTATTTCTAGCGCTTCACCCTGCAAGACCAACTCTACTCTACACTAAAGGAACGTGGGTCCTATGGCGCTTGTCAAAGCCTGTTACTACAACTACACAGCTTGTCACCTGTGATACCTCACTGCAGTCAGCGTCAGACTCCAGGTTACCTGTGTGGGCAGGTGGAGCGCTGGCCCATCACTTCCTTCCCCGTCACCTGCCTCACTAGAGCCAGTTCTTTGAAGGCCATTTGGCTTTTCCTCTGCACAAAGCACCCTTCCTTTCCTCTGCAGACACTTGTCTCTACCTCTGCCTTTTCAGGTGGAGTAAAAAGAGTGTACAAACTGTGAGGGTAATACGCTCTGTCCCTCTAGTTCTGGTTGCTATTTCTTGAATGGCTGCCTTTCATCTCTCTACTTTCCTACATGTTTATGAACAATAATGCTATCTATTTTTGAATAAATAAGACAAGATGGCAGAGGCTGTAGCTTTTATTGGCTTTATCCCACATCCAGCACATTATCACACACATGTCTTGTAAAATGTATGCTTTCTGAAAGCCAAGCATTGCTAAAAAGAGAGGGAGACTTTGAAGATACCCTCATTCCATTTCCATACATTTTACAGGAAACTTTCTCTTAAGAATGAATATTAACAGAGGGCCTGGTACTCCTAATGTCTGCAGTCTTAAAATCTTTTTCTCTAGAATCTAGATTACAATGAAAATAATAATAACTACCATGAATTAAGTGCTCACCATGCGCCAGTCCTATTCTAAATGCCATATGCACTATTAAGTGCCATGATAAACCCTCTGACACAGATGAAGAAACAGAGCAACAAACTAACTTGCCCAACGTCATATGACTCTGCAGAGACAGAGAAGTTTGCTCCCAAGTTATGTTCTTTACCCATACATTGTCCTGATGCCCTAATTTAAAATTCTTTAGCTAAAATTTTACTTGGAGAATAGATCTGGGTAGAAGGAAGAGGGTATGGTGAGAAAAAAAATACTGAAAAGTGACCTAAATAGTATTCTTGGCTATTTCCTGAGTTTCCACAAAAGAATTACAGCGTATTCACAAAACATACCTTGACACATTGTCATTCTGGAAAACTAAGTTAGGAAACCAAAATTTTAACTATAATAATTAAACTTATAATAAATAAGTTTAACTTATTTATTAAACTTCATAAAATGCATGGAAAACATTGAAAAGTAACGATTACTTTTACTTAAAAAAAAAAAGGCTTGTAACTTAGACTTATGAAATAGATCAAAGAATCTTCCAGTAAAAGTTCCCTCTGTCTCCTAGCCATTACGCTTTCTGGATAAATTAAATTAATTCAACATGCTGAATTCAACACATAACAGATGCTAATATCACTGGGAGAAATGTAGAGAAAAAGAAGGCTGCCTCCTTCTCTGACGGCTGACTTACAGAACAGTTAAAATACAGTTGCATGTAAGAAATAGCTGGTATCATACTGTCTTATGTAATGTTCTATACCAGGATGTTTCACATGTGGGGGGGTGTCTGCACAGGGAAGGGGTATCCACATACGTGACTAATTTAAAATTCTGAGCGCAGATATCTGAGTGTTAATGAGGTGCGTTCTTTCAGGGAATATCTCAGTCAACATGATTTTTAACACCCTTTACCTAAGAAATGCATGGCTCTTAGGTTAATGGAGAGGACAGTCTAGTTATGGCCTTCCATTTATTCTGGGGAATTCCTTCCATTCCTCCCCTACAGAAATGACAGATGTTTATTTAAAAAGTGAAAGTATTTACTGGTCTCACCTTTCAAGACCAAAAATCCACACCTATAAAAATGTGTCTAGGGGCTTCCCTGGTGGCGCAGTGGTTGAGAGTCCGCCTGCCGATGCAGGGGACATGGGTTCGTGCCCCGGTCCGGGAAGATCCCACATGCCGTGGAGCGGCTGGGCCCGTGAGCCGTGGCCGCTGGGCCTGCGCGTCCAGAGCCTGTGCTCCGCAACGGGAAGAGGCCACAGCAGTGAGAGGCCCGCGTACCGCAAAAAAAAAAAAAAAATGTGTCTATATATTTATGTGCCAGGTATTGGTTTCCTCACTTGGAACTGATTATGTGGGTGTTACATTTTTATTGTATAGAATTTGAAAGTTAGTAGAGACCTTTTAGATAAATGGTCAGGTCACTGTTCTAAATTTTTTAATGAGCTGACTGAATAAAATACTTCATAAATGACATAATGGATTTCGATTAAAAAAACATTCTGTAAAAATTTGAATGTTACAGAGAAATCCTGTTAAAAAAACTTGTGCCTTGTGATTTTCAGGAACCTAGGACATTTAAACATTAAAAAAGTGTCGATATGAATCATTAAAACAGCAACTGAAATGTGATTATATACTCCACAAGAAAAATTCCAGAGCAAAATATTGGATCAAAAGAAGGAAACTCATTGAATTAATGTGAGAACAACTTTAAAGAAAAGGAGAAACCTTAAATTATTAAAAATTATATACACATCTGGTTCCTTGATACACATGTCATTAATTGAGGGTTAATTAAACACAGAATAAACTCTACTTTGATCCTTAGGGAGCAGTCAAGAACAGAATAAGGTCTAAGAATTCAGCTATCATATCACAGCATGGGTTCTACTAGGAAAAAATGAGGGTCTGTAATAATAGCACTTGAATGTTTACTATGTTCTGGGTACATACTATTCTAAGTACTTTACATCTATTAACTTAATACTACCGCAGGTGTTATTATCAACCCCACTTTACAGATGAGGAAACTGAGGTGCAGGGAGGGTAACCACAAGATAACCTGAGAACTAGCAAGCGGCAGGGCCAGGATTCAAATCCAGGTAAGGTAATCGCCTTCCAGGATCCGTGCTATTAGCCCCTGCAGTATACACTGACCACGGACAACCAGAATGTTAGCACTAAAGGGACCTGTAAAAGCATCTACAACAATGTTCTCACATCCTATAAACTGAGGCCCAATCCCACTGGCCTACAGAAGTCATCCTTGATTCCCAACTGCCTCTTTTCACAGCATTCCTTATCACCTTTCACAACCACCTTAAAAGGGGCTTGGATCACTATACAGGCTACAGATTTTGACTATCTGGTAACCAGCATGTGTTTAATTCTTGAATACTCCTCTGTTATTAAGAGCAGACACATCTGTGGAGATTACTTTAAAAACAATATTCTCCTATGAAATAATCTGTTTATATACTCAGAGAATGAAACACTATGTAATACGAACACACCATAATGGTATAAAGACACAAGCAGTTTTAATAAGTAAAATTCTATACTACTAACTAGCAGGTGACTGTCCTGAAAACAATTACTCTGAGGCTATTTTCAGCGAGTTAAATGTTACAACGGATGCTGCGTCTGATGAATATTAAAGTTCCTCCAAATCCAGAGATTTTACGATTTTGTGAAATCATAATTTCTGGTGCTTTAGTGGATGCACCTAAGCATCGGATGGGAAGGTGTGTCATGACTCCACTAAACATCATCAGGATATGCTCCCTTTATGTGGAAAAACGAGTGACTATCTCTTAAATAACAGGCAAGTGACTTTAAGGGGAGAGGAGGAATGTGCTTATTAGGTTCCCAGAAACACCAATGATGAATCTTAGTTCTAGGATAACCAGCTCATCACCAGAAGATACCACTGGGTTTCCTTTCCTAGGTGCAGTGCACAGTGACCTCTACTGGTGTAAATATGGAATCCTGAAATGCAACTTTCTCCGTAAGTGAATTTTCAGAGGCACAATTAAGAATATTTATTCAGGGGCTTCCCCGGTGGCGCAGTGGTTAAGAATCCGCCTGCCAATTCAGGGGACACGGCTTCGAGCCCTGGTCCAGGAACATCCCACATGCCGCGGAGCAACTAAGCCCGTGCACCACAACTACTGAGCCTGCATTCTAGAACCAGCGAGCCACAACTACTGAGCCAGCGAGCCACAACTACTGAGCCAGCGAGCCACAACTACTGAAGCTCACGCGCCTAGAGCCCGTGCTCTGCAACAAGAGAAGCCACCGCAATGAGAAGCCTGCACACCACAACGAAGGGTAGCCCCTGCTCGCCGCAACTAGAGAAAGCCCGTGCGCAGCAATGAAGACCCGACGCAGCCAAAAAAAAAAGAATATTTATTCTTTGGGAACCTTTTAAAGTTTTTGATTAAAAAATAAATTTCCTCCTCTACTAGTATTAAACATTCCAATTAAAACAGACCACATAAATAATATCACAGAATGGAAAGAACTAAACAGCATTTTCATTAAAAACTTAATCCTGCCAGTGATAGCAATAATACAGTTAAGTGTCATGGTATCAAAGCTGTTATTAAAAAAATAACCTTTTGGAAATACCTCTAATACACCCCAAAAGTTATCAAAGGCACCAACTACAGAACAAGAATTCAAAACTTTCAGCTGTCAAATATTATGTGGCCCACGTTCTCATGAATATTTTGCTTTCTTGTTTCCAAAATAATACTTAGAGCTTTGGTTTTTTTCTTTCAAATCTCAAAGGTTATCAGAAATAAAATAATTATAGATAGGTTTATTAAGTTTCTAAAACTTGCAATGAACAAATTTTACTATTCAATACATGTGAAAAAAATGTCAAATAATACAGTTGACCCTTGAACAACACAGGTTTGAACTGAGCAGGTCCACTTATTCACAGAATTTTCACAGATTATTTACAGGAGTGAGTACTACAGTAGTACTACACGATCTAAGGTAGGTTGAGTCCCTGGATATGGAACCGCAGCTACCAAGGAACCTAGTATATGGAGGCCAACTAGAAACAGCTGTACGTTACATGTGGGGAGGGTAGGCACTCCTGACCCCAACGCTGTTCAAGGGTCAATTGTACTTGACCTTAAAGACAGCCTTAATGTGCTTTGTTACATAATAGTCACACACATGCAACTATGATGGAAATACTGTACACAATTTCACAGGAAAGTATGAGTTTTAAAAAACCGACAGGACTATTTTTAATTCTTGCACGCTGAAATAATTTCCTTGAAACTTCATTTCCATAAATTTCCATTGCAGAAAACGAGTACGAAAAAATTCAAAATGATACTTTTCAGTGATGAATACTCAAACCAGATTTTGTTCCAACGGTGGGGAAATATAGCTTCTCTAATCTTGCTCTATTTTTTTTAACCAAGCATAATAAAAATAGTTGAGGATTGGTGAGTTAGTTGGGTTTTGCACAGAATATATACTCAGATTAAATGCAGCTATTTTCCCAGAAATGTTATTTATTGCTTAAATAAGAGTAATGGGTTAGGAAAAATGAAGACATTTCTATTTAACTTTGATAACTCGGATTTAAATATTTCTATACTATATTTCCTTTTCATTATTTCCACTTATTAATTTATCAGTCAGTATTTGTTGTACTACATGTAAGGCACAATCAGGAAAAAAAAGGGTGAATAAGGCATTATTCTTGCTCCTGAGGAAGAAGCAGCCAGTAGGGAAAATAGGATTGCTATACAAATAACTAAGCCTTAAAATATGAAGTTTTCCCTAAAAAGCTATCTAAGAGTTTGTGCAACTCCTTACCCCACCACATACATATCTGTAGCTGCGTGAAAGGCCTGCTTCTGCAGACCAGACAGTATCTTCTCTCTCCTCTCTTTTATCGGGGATGGGGTGGGGAAATTATGCTTCCGGCACAAGATCTATCCATATACACAGCTGTTAAAGCAATTACCACCACATAAATCTCCTCCTTTTCAACCAATCATATCCATAAAATATGCCCTGGAATCAACTACTGAATGGACGCCTGGAATCACAGACTGAATGGACACGTAGTTTTTAGGAGAGAAAGCCTAAATGAGAAGTGAAAACCCATCGTGAGCCCATGAGAGTCTCTACCGTCAGCCTAGGATAACATATGACATGACAACAGCAATTTCCTAAAAGTTATCTCTAATTCACTGAAAGAATTAATGGTTTTCAAAATTATAAACAGTAAGTCACAAAATTCTATGTAAACACTGAAGTCTTGACAGTACTCTAAAACAGCATGTCCAAAAATGCAATAACGTCATTTAAAACTCTACCAAGACTGGGTGTAACAGAGAAAAACAGGAAACAACTGAAATATTCCTCAGTAGAGGACTGAAACATCATTTAAAACTCTGCTGAGACTAAGTATAAATAGAAAAACAGGAGACGGCTGCAACGTCCCTCAGAAGACTGGTTAACTAAATTACGGGTAACTAAACTGGAATATTATGGATGTATTATAAAAAATGATATGCTTTTATGCACTGAAGTGTCTGGAAGGATAAATACATGGGGAACTGATGACAATGGTTGCCTCTGCAGGACCACTGGCGGGCTGGTTAATTTTGAATTTTTTATTTCATATTCTTTAGTACTTGTTGAATTGTTCATGATAAACGTAGTGTTTAAAAAATAAAACAGAAAAATAATCATAAAATAAATACTATTTTGAATGACAAAAACCCAACCACTGCTCTGTGGAGAGTGGAATAAAAGCAGGAGTGTGAGAGATTTTCACAAGAAAAAAATAAACGACATACATCAATTTTTTTTGTCAAATGAATACTCTGATAAATTCATTTGTCAAAATAAACTACTGTCAATTTGAAAAAAAATAAACAATGACCGAATTGGGTAAAAAGCCAGTATTCTTAAAAGGAAATAAACCTTTACATGAGAGTTACTCAATGTGGGAGTATTATAATCTTTTATAAAATATTTTCTATTTCCACTGTTATCCTCACAAGTTTTCTTATTTGTTTGCTTCATTCAATGCTTTGCTCCAAATGTTAATACTCCAAGAATTAGCTGTGAGCAACCCTCCATTCTCCTTCCAGTGGAAGCTTTTGCTGCACACACCTCAAAAGCATATGCAATGCAGTACACAGTGTGCAGGATGTGTACAAATCCTCGCGATAGTCGGATGACAAGTTCTGTGCCTAGGACAGAATTCTCTGTGGGGGCTATAGGCAGTAAAAACTGTTTTGAAAATAACCACAATTCAGAAACACGTAACACTGCTTTTAAATGTAGATCAGATTTTAAGGCACTGAAATGCTGTAATTGAGAGATCCTTTTCTCCTTCATTTTTTGAAAATAATGTAGGGAAAAAATCCCAAACAACAACAAAAGCAACTATGTTATCTAGTATGAAATTCCACATTATAAATTTTCAATTTACTAACTAGTATAGGTAGAGATTAACTGGAAAAAGCAATCAGGAGGAAGAAAACAAAACCAGGGTGGAATTGGGGCCTGAGTGGGGAGGGAGAAACGAAGCAGGTCTGTCACGGAACATCAGGAATGCAGTTTGGACTTGTGAACTGCCGATCATTTATTGGCTTTTCATTTCCGTTAAGGGGAGATTTGCTCTATAGAAAAATGTGTGTTGTGACAGGGACAGTTCACTGGGGGTTGGGGTGGGGTGTGAAGAATAACTTTTTTTTTAATTCCTGAAAGGTTCAGGGCTAGATTAAAGCTCAACAGAGGAAAGCATAAAAAGAAAGCTAGGAAAAGGCAAACTTCACTTATTTTACAATATCACCTGAGGCTAACTATGTACTTTACAGATTAAATTCCCGAAGTGTCTGTGTGTGTACGTGTGTGTATGCACCTTACAAGTTGTATGAAAATAATGCGTGTAAAGAAAGCAAAAGCAAACCTCTCACTGAGTCCCGACTGGCCTTAAAAAAATAATCAATTTTATCAGCCATGAGAATAATTTTATAAGGCAGATGTTTTTGTGGCTATAATTTTTAGAGTCAATTCACCTGTCCACTTTCAGATTTATTATCTTGGGAGAGTAAAACAGTAACGTTCTTCATCTTCTGGCAAAGCTGATTGTCAAATGATTTTAAAAATCTGCCCCTCATGAGTATTTATTAGAGTCAAAATCCTATACCAGTTAAGCCATCTGGCAACGGCAAAATTCTGTTGGAGCTTACAAAATGAGAGGAATGTTAATAACTCTCCAAACTAAGTCCTTTAAAATTAAAAAAAAACAAAAAAACACAGACTTTAAAAACTATAGTATACTCCAAAGGGAGTACACCCAGCACCACATGAATGGTAAAATGAAGTGACAATCTTGAAGAAATGAAGATTTATCCTTTAAAATAAAATAAAATATTTTATATTCAGCTAAAAGCTTTCATGCTTCTAAGACCAAATTGAACTAGAAACACCTTCATTTCTGAGTTTCATAGCAGAGACTCCAGGTCCTCTATTTTAATAACTAACAGCACAATGCAACCTTACAGCAGATATAAAAATCAAAAGATCTTTGGAAAAACTGAAAATTAATTTGTTATGGCTAAATGGCTTTTTTTTACTGTATAGTAATGCTGTGTCATGCGGACTTTATTTTTTTGACAACTAACTGGAATTTCAAAATCCTACTTTTCTGGTTGGAAACCGACTAATCAGGCCTTTAATGGAGAGGCTCTCACACTCACCTTGATGAATCTAGTTAGCTACTTATTCCTCATTTAAATACGCAACGAAGCTGCAAACCAAAATGCTGTACAGTCTACATCAAACTAACTATACTATAGTTTGATTTACAATGAATCTACACTATGATGGACTCCCGAAATATGTTAACTACAAAAATCCTTTTTCTTGCCTTTAAAGAAGCATTTTTAGCCTAGTAGAAAACACTCTAAATTAAAAGTTAGCACAGGAGATATATAGAAAAAAAAGGGGTGGGGGGAGGTCAGGGACAAATCTGCCTTGTTAAAATCTTTTCCTTAGGGAAAAAAGATAGAATGCACACTTGCATCTTAGATGATAACTTATTCACCCAAAATGCGAAGTGCATTATTGCTGTTTATATGTATCTTCTTAAATACTGCTCTTCCGCTTTACAGACTAATTAGAATAGAGATCAATACTTTGCTTCCTTCTTGCTGTTGCTCTTCTCACACTACAAATAAAGAGGTCCTAGTAGTAGAAGGAGGACTATCAGCCTGGACACATTAGAAAGAAATATTTTAGTTTCAATGTTACCAGGAAACAAATAGATTAAAAAGTAGCACGCTGGGCTTCCATGGTGGTGCAGTGAGTGGTTGAGAGTCCACCTGCCGATGCAGGGGACACGGGTTCCTGCGCATCATGCCGTGTGAGCGGCTGGGCCCGTGAGCCATGGCCACTGAGCCTGCGTGTCCGGAGCCTGTGCTCCGCAACAGGAGAGGCCACAACAGTGAGAGGCCCGCGTACCGCAAAAAAAATAAATAAAAATAAAAAGTAGCATGCTATACGGTACAGTCATGGGGAACAAACATTTCCGGTTCCATACCTAAACTCACCTAAAAATGAATATAAAGAAATCCATTTATCTTAGTAGTATTTCTTAAGTATTTAATTTGCTTCTCAGTCAAGTAAGTAACAAAATGGTAACAGTTTATCCGGAACAAAGGTCGATAAAGGTAAAGGGGAGCCAGGTGCAACAAAAAGGCAGCTATAAGGTCAATTGTTTGAATTTTTACCCAGCAAACTCCCTCTGTCCACCTCCCCCAACAGGCGAACTTCAGTTACTTCTCTAACTGCTGAGACAGTGTTTTGGAACTCCTGTTTTAACGTTGTTGTTGTTGTTGTTTTTTAACACTGGCAAGTTACTAAAATTTAAAAATACATGTTCAATGATTAATATAACACTCTAAGTCGGAGCCTAATAATTATAGGGGATTTGAAGTAAACAGTCCAACAGGTAGAACAGGAATCATTCAACTCCAGACACTGGTAACATTGACATTATTATAGAAAAGGAATTTGATTTAATGAGATTTGACAAACCAAACCAAACCAAACACTGGATGGGCTACTTATGCTGCTAGTAGTCAACCCTTCCAAGGGGGAACTGTTTGCTTTACTATATGCAACAAGGAATTGCCTGCACTCTAGGAAAAACTGCAAAACTAGGCCCCAAACACCAGTAGATTATTTAATGTTCTTTTAGCTTCCACCCGAGAATAAGATGCTACATATAACTTGGTCTACTGAGAAAAGTTCCACTAAGAAAGAAACTAATATGAAGGAAATGAAATCTAAGACTACCTGCTAGAATAATTTCATAGAAAATTACAGTTCCTTAATCAGTGGTTCTCAAAATTTAGTTATACCTTTAGTATACTTGGATTGCTGGTTGAAGAGGCAGGTTTCCCCCACTTACTCCCAAAGCTTTTGGCTCCACTAGGTCTTGGGAGGGGCTCAGTCTGCATTTTAAACAAACCCTTTGAGTATTCTAATTCAGGTTACCCTTGGTCCACACTTTGAGAAACACTGATCTTAAAAAGTGAGATATCCTTATAGGTGGTCCCTTCTATACTGTGATTCTACTGGGCAGTGTGCCCTGTCCAAAAGTATGAATTCTCTACCATTTTATCATTAACCTCCAATGAAAACTGGACAAGGAAAGTTCTGTTTACAAAATTCACTTATTAAAGTGAGTTTTTTAAAAAAAATCACTGACTTAATGAATAACATCTAACTGCCATGAAAGGAAAAAGTGAAAAAAAGAAAGGTTAACAACCTACTTAAAATTCTGCCTAGGGCCTGACTTATATGTCACATAAAAGTGTACACTACCCCAATGGTCTCTCCACAACCATTCACCTATGATACATAAAACTACCAAATTAACCTCTCCTAAAACACCAAACCATTTTTCAGTTTGAGAACCTATTCTAAGTGGTTCCTCACAACTTAAATGATGAAATATGAACCTCTCAGCTCCTGCTGCTTAAGATTCTGTGTAACCCAGTCTCACTTAACCAACCAAACCATATGTCACCTTATTCCTAGAGTGATCTTGCCAGCTCTGGTCAGATGGGTTTTACATCTTATCAACGCCTCTAAAGGGTCAACTACCGTTAACTGCAGTCCCCACTGCATTCCTTTTTTGATTAGCTGCAGCATTTCACACCTTCACCAAATACGGAAGCACTTGAGTATATTCAGCCTCGTGTTTTATCACAACTGTTCTGTAGTATTCCACACCCTTCCCTCCCCTATTAACCTTCCAAGACCCTTGAAGGCAGTAACATTGAAAGAATTTCTCGCTATCTCCATGCCAACCCCATCAACTCCCACTCAAAACACGTCATATAGAATCAGCTTGATAACAGCTGCCACAATTTCTGTATTTATTTATCAAATTATATCGAATACCTGCAAATTAATTTATCAGACAAACGTCTGGGTAATCATTATACATCAAGCACTATTCCTAGGCACCAGGGCTTCACTTAAACTGTCTTTGTCTTCAATTCTCTCTCATGTGAGTCCTTAAAACAAAAACTGATTTTTTTCCCCCTTGCTACCAGCATTATAGCATTACATGAAGCCCTAAAACCTCTTTATTATAGACTCTGAAATTTAGAGTTCTCTACTTTTATAAGTTACTGACATTGGTATTACAACTAAGATGAGAAGCTAAAGCATCATTTTCCCTCCTCCCCCACCCAAGACCAAACTCACTGAATTTTTTATTTGATCATAGTAACATCTTGAGATAAATTTAAGGTATGGAGTCTATTTCCTGTATGCCCTATTCAGTACCTAGTATATATGACCATGAGATGTTAGCTGCTAATAATTTTGATTTTAAAAGTTCCAAACTGAGGATACATATCTGTCATCATTAAAGATTTCTATCTCTATGATTATCTTTTTCTGAATTAATAAAAAAAGAATAGGTCTAGGGCTTCCCTGGTGACGCAGTGGTTGGGAGTCCACATGCCAATGCAGGGGACGCGGGTTCGTGCACCGGTCCGGGAGGATCCCACATGCCGTGGAGCGGCTGGGCCCGTGAGCCATGGCCGCTGAGCCTGCGCATCCGGAGCCCGTGCTCCGCAACGGGAGAGGCCACAGCAGTGAGAGGCCCGCGTACAGCAAAAAAAAAAAAAAAAAAGAATAGGTCTATAAACACAGAAAGTAGAGACTACCTATGGATGAACAACTCTCATTAGACTTGGTATTTATTTATCATCTTTCAAATGGGGTAAAATATACACAACATAAAATTTTACCACTTTAATGGTATTTATATTAAGAAAATTGTTTAAATGATACTGTAATATTGACTAAAACATGGGATTCTTTCCTGCAAAAGAAAACCGCTATAGTTAACATCTGAATTTGGAAACTAATGTTACCAAATACCTTTTGCACATTATACGTACTGCTACTGCTCACAAAAAAATTAAAATAGGGCTTCCCTGGTGGCGCAGTGGTTGAGAGTCCGCCTGCCGATGCAGGGGACGCGCATTCGTGCCCCGGTCCAGGAAGATCCCACATGCCGCGGAGCGGATGGGCCCGTGAGCCATGGCCGCTGAGCCTGCGCGTCCGGAGCCTGTGCTCCGCAACGGGAGAGGCCACAACAGTGAGAGGGCCGCGTACCGCAAAAAAAAAAAAAAAAAAAAATTAAAATATGCCATTAATGGTTAAGTCACCTATATTTCAGGTAGTAAAATAAGATACTAAATATTATACTTCATAGATTTCCTGCATTTTCTTCAAAGTCACAAATGGTTTCTAATAACAGTAGCAGATCATCTTTATTGAGAGTTTATTATGTTTCAGGTACCTGCTAATAAGTGCTTTATATGCATCACAGGTTTTTGTTTTCTTACTGAGGTATAATTCACATACCATAAAATTCACCCTCTTCAAGTGTACAGTTCAGTAGTCAAGCGTATTCACAAAGCTGTGCAACCATCACTACTATCTAATTTGAGAACATTTTCATCATCCCCAAAAGAAACTGTACCTGTTAGCACCCTCCATTCTCCCTTCCCTCTCAGTCACTGGCAACCATTAATCCACTTTGTTTCCATTGATTTGCCTATTCTGGTCACTTCATATAAATAAATCATATAATATGTGGTCTTTTGTGTCTGGCTTCTTTTACTCAAGCATAATATTTTCCAGGTTCAACAGCGTTGTAGCCTGTATTGGTACCATGCATTACTTTTTAAGACCTCAAAGTAAACACGTGAGCTAGACACGATAATTGGCTCTACATAAAAATCCTAAGATTGAGAGATGAAGTAACTTGCCCTCTTTGAGTCTCTCTGAACTCAAATTAGTTCACTGCACTTCCACGGAGATGTATACAGTATAAACACTATATAAATTACATACAAACTTATTATATAGAATAAACAAGAGTTGACCCTTGCACTGCACGGGTCTACTTATACTCGAATTTTTTTTGCAATAGTAGACACTACAGTACTAAGTGATCCGAGGTTCGCTGAATCCACGGATGTGGGACTTTGGATACGGAGGGCCGACTATAAGTTACACGCAAATTTTTGACTCTATGGAACCCCCCTGTTGTTCAAGGGTCAACCGCACATATTTTTTTAAAAACTGCCACCTACGTCGGTTACCATGAATAAAAGTCATAATCTCTCTAAATTTTGTCTGTTTAATACAATGATCTCTGTGATGCTTTCAAACTCTAAATTCAAGTTGTTCTCAAAAACGTTAAGGGTTTAGTTACTTTCTCTTCAACTCTTTATCTGATTCATACTCTTTCAAAATAATTCCTACAATTACACTTACTATAATAGACATCTCTATATATTGTAGAGAATACTGCTTCATGTAATAAAGTATACAGTAAAAGGAACAGGGCAACAATATTAATAATATATTCATATTATAAAAATAAACTCAGCATTTACTTACATATCTGTTAATCCAATCTGTTTTTATTGCAACAAGTCAGAAAATAAGGAACATCAGTTTTGGGGACTATAGAATTTTTTTTAAAAAGGTCACTCTGGAAAAATCCTGATAGGCACACATGTTGACTTTTATGGGATGAATTATAGGTGGGTTCTTGGCAAACCAGTATGGAATGTTTGTACAACTGAACACTTCTACTCACTGTAAATTTGCCAGGAGCAGTCAGTAGAGAAACTTTTTAGCCTTTTTTGTTTTTTTGCTGATTTATTCAAAATTATCTGTCAGCATATTTGTTGGTGTGTCTGCCACAGTAATAATGTAGATGTAAATGGCAGTTAAGTATGAAAACCCTAAATGAACACTGTCTGTATATGGAAGATACATGCTGAGTTGCTCAGAAAAAACAAGTTATAAAAGATTGAAGAAAGGGATTAAAGCAGTGTTGAACATATTTAATCTAATCAAATAACCAATAACCAAAGGTGATAGGTTTTTTTGCTTTAACATAGTGGGGGAGAAAGGATTTTGAATCATAAAATTGCTCAGGTAAACAGCCCACTTTCTGGGTCCTATAAGACCAGCAATCGCTATTCTAGAATAGCGCTACAAAACAGAGCTTTTAGGAAGTGTTCTGCATCTGCGCTGTCCAACTGGGGAGCCACAAGCACACGTGGCTACTGAGCATTTTTAAGTGTGGGTGGTGTGACTGACGAACAGACTTTTGAATTTTTAACAAGTTAAATAGCCACATGTGACTAAGCGGTTCCTTACTGCACAGTGCAAATGTTGATTGAGAGGCAACGTGCCGTAAAAGAGCCGCACCACTCACGTTCTGGAAACTTTAAAAAGTGAGAGAGACTGGGGTTATTCATACTGAAGGAGGAGAATGACAATGAGGGAAAATAAACTTCCAAAGAAATCTAAATTTGACTTCCAAGATTTTAGAGAGCCTCCTTCGAATCCATGCACGAGGGCTCTGAATATAAAAAGAAAGGAAGAAGAAGGGAAGCAGAACCCACAAAGCCAGAAGGGAAGATTCTCTATGGTTACACAGGAACTGCCACTTAGTCATAATAGCTAACATTTATTAAGCAATCAGTCCATTTTAGATATTGTACTAAGCGCCATACATGTATTTTCACTTAATCCTCAAAGCAAGTCTTCCAGATAGATATATTTATTTTCTTCATTTTATGGATAAGGATACTGAGACTTAGGGAGTTAAGTTGCTGAAATAAAAATGCATCTTCTAACTGAAATCTAGCAACAAGTGCCCTTCCTCTATGATTCAGCTGCATCCTGTATATACTTCTGTTACTGCAATTCACACATCATACTGAAACGTAGTTTACCGGCTGTTTCCCACTTAAAAGGTAAACTCCTTGAAGGCAGGGACTGTGTTCTGTCAACTCCTTACCATCATTCTCAGCCACCTGCTACCACCAACTTTTATGTATCAAAGCACTTGAAATATATATACTCTTCAATAAGTATTTGCTGAATTTACTATGAATTTGTTTCTCTACTCCAATGATAAACCCATGTGGTAACATGCTTTTTCCAACTCTTACACCTCAAGCATTTTTATTTGAGTTTTAGAATCAAATTTAAATCTTAGCATTAAAAATAAAGGTTTGTAAATAGTTTCAAAGAATCTGGCAAGGAACTTGGAAGTTTAAATGTCTGATCAAAACATGTAACTTTGAGCTGTCTTGTTTTTTCAGACTCAATCAAAAAATCAGATTTCCCATGCTTCTGGAAATTATGTTATAAAAAATTTAGTACTACAACTGAAATCCTACCTTACACAAAAGTTGTGTCATATAATACCATTCACCCTTACATGTTCATCTTAAAGCAGAGCTGAGTCATACTGCTTAAAGTAACTTTAAATAATAAAGCCTTGAGAGTTCCCAATCTTTTCATCTCATTTATCAATGACTTGTTTTTAGCCTTTCCTACTTTATTAAATTATATTCACTCTTTATGGGCACGCTGCTAGTATCTACCTCCCCCTCCCCAATCAGAAACGGCCAAAAGAAATCTAGGAAGTCCTGCCCTCGATCCAAATCCATAGCCCCACCCCCATCCCAAGAATTAATGAAATTCAACTTATAGACAAAATAGGAATAGTCACATGAGAAATGTACTCAAGGCTCTTGTTTAGAAACATTATCAGAGATGGTATCAAATAAAAGTCTTAAATACACCAAGCCCTTCTAGTTAAAAAATATCTTTCTTTTCAGAAACGAGTATCACACAGGGCCTCTGCTGTTGTCTTATTAGAAATATAATTTTAAAGAATATGTAACACATCATCAAATTTACCCTTGCCTTAAATTTCCATTTTACTTTTTTTTCTTACCATTAAGCCTATTTATAAAAGTAGCTATCCTAGTCCTTAAAAACATCAAAAATGTGTGTGTGTACATGTGTGTGTGTATATATATGTGTGTATATGTGTGTGTGTATATATATATGTGTGTATATATATGTGTGTGGATATATGGATATATGTGTGTATAAACATATACATATATATTCCATTTGAACATACGAAAACCCACATTTGTTGGGGAAGAAATGAAGTAGAATCCTATTTCTCAAGTTTTATCATTCCTACAAATCACCTGAGGATCTTTTTAAAATGCAGATACTGACTCAGCAGGTCTGGGATGGAGCCTGGGATTCTGAGTTTCTATCAAGCTGCCAGGTGTGATGCTGAAATTGCTGGTCTAAGGCTTTGTGTAGCTAAGAACTAATTTCTCCAAATCTGTGTCTTTTTTTGACTCTTCTAATTTCTTTTTAATGTTCACTTATTCTTTCCACAAGTTTTTACTGAAGGTATATTATGAGGCAGGCATTTCACTAGGAGCATAAATAAGGTCTGATCTCAGCCCTCAAGGAAGAGAATGGCCACTTTCCTAGGGGGAGCAGAAAAGGCTAAAGGTGTGGCTCTCGCACTGAGTCCTAGAGATAAAGAGGAGTCCACAGAGTGAAGCAGAGGAGGAGCCCATCTCAGGCAGAAGAAACAGCAAGACAGGCAGTAAAGCACTGGAGGAACTGCAGATGACATCAAAACGCCGGAACACATGGTGTTTGTGGTAGAGAACAGATAGGTCACTGGGGAAAGGTAAACAGAGTTATTAGATCATGGAGTCCAACATGCCACTGGTGACTTTAGGAAAAGCAACTTTAGTGGACTGGTGAGGTCAAAAGCAGACGACAGTGCACTGAGAATAAAAGGAAGAAGAAATTGAGACAAATGAAAACTCTTTCCAAAGATCTTGCTATAAAGCAAATAAAGAGACCAGTAACTGGAAAAGGACAAAAAGTCAAGGGCAAGTTTTCATTTTTTTAATAAATGTGAGACACCTGAGCACATTAAACAGGAAAACTTGGGGTCAATGAAGAGAGAAAGTTTGAAAACACAGGAAAGAGATGATACTTGACGAAGTGGTGCCCTAAGTAAAACAGGATGAAGAGAATACCAAGAAATTCGCTTTGGACCTAAGGAGTGACACTCCTTCCTAAGACTAGAGAGTAAGGTTTCTAGTCCCAGCACTTCTGAATTTGGAGGGAGAATTCCTTGTCGCCAGAGGGGGTTGGCGTGCTGCCCTATGCACTGCGGGACTTTCAGCAGCACCCCTGCCCCTCATACTCACTGAATACCAGTAGTAATACCAACCGCAGCCCCGCTGTGACAACCAAAAATGTCTCCAGACATCGCCAAATGTCCCCTGGGGGAAGAAGAGAGCAAAGCCTTCCTGATTCAGAACTACTGGCCTAGAGGCACGGACTAGATCATTTTGACAAAGCTTAGAGGGAGACTGAAACAAAGTGGTTCCCAACTACCAGTTGTACTCTGAGAAAGGAGGAGGGTCCTCTGCTCAAAGGGGGGGAAAGTATGTATTGCTGTGGGTGAGAAAAAATTTGCAATGATTTTGTGGGGAATGGGAGAGGCACATAAGCAGGGAAACAAAATCACCTGGGTATTAGAAATATTTTCTATTCTCCTAGGCCTAAAAAGCAAGTACACTTCGCTCTATGGGCTCTCCAGAAAACAGTACACAAAAGGACATGAGCTTGAATAATGCACTGAAAGATCTTTCTCAAAATATGCTTAAAAATTTAAGGAAGTGAATCATTCTGAAAAGTGTTTTGACTCTTAGAAGAACCATCTTTGTTTACCAGAATAGAGATTTAGGGGTAAAAAGTGAACTGATCTTTTTTTCAGAATATACAATCTTATCAAAATTTTGTAAAGTCTTCATTAGGAAGTCTTCTGTTTTATTTTCGCACTCCTATCCATTACAACCAATACTCTGATTTTTATTTTAAGACACAAAAGTAAAACAATCTAATATTTTAAATGATGCATCACCTTTGAAAAACTGTCATGTTAACTTCCATATGCTGGGTTTACTCCACATTAATATTTGTGCTCAGTGTAGAGAAAAATTTAATATTTATATCTAGGTCCCCAAATCTTAATTACTGCATACTTACAAAGTGACTGGTCAGAAGATGTTGTAACTAGCTACCTCACTTAAACTTATCTTCTAAAAACAGTCTTTATGACTTAAAAATCTGGTTTATGTTTCAACAACCTAATTTTCTGAAAATGTTGAAAGTATACTTTTCACAGTACACATTAGGCAGTTGCCCTTATACAAGTGAAAACAGGCCAGATGTATGATAATACCTCCAGTGTTTGTCAACATTATTTCCAAGGAAAGTAATCTGCAAAGAAATTTATCTCACTTAAAAATCTCCCCAAAATATGTATTTAAAAGATATGGAACTTTGTCCCAGAAATTTTTCTCTTTTCCTTTTCCTGGGTCCATAAACTTATTGTAGAACTTTCATGCACAGCTAAGAGAACTTAAAATCTCCCTCAAGAGACTTCAGCTCAACACAAATATCTAGCACATTAAAATATGCTCAAACAATAATTCCAGATATAATAGGCAAAGATTCTCATCTGCTAAAATAAACCTCAGCATAAGCATATGTTCAGAAGTATGACTTTTTTCAGCTAGAGAGAAGCCACGGTGGTGGTTATAATCTCACTATGGTTATTAGTCTCACCGTCTAAACAGAACTCCTCTGGGCTCCACAACCATCTGAAGTTGGTCTCAATACTGAATAATAAGCACTTCGGATATGTTACCACTTCTCTTTCAAAGAAAGAAAATTCAAGTTGGGTTCATTTTCTGATCTGCTACATGTACTGATCAAAGGACAAAAAATTAAGCTGAAATTCCATATTCTAAAGACCAAACGTGAACAACATCTTTCAACTGCATTTCTAACTTGCAACATGATCTGCACACTTGAGGCCTCTATAAGATGAGCTCTGATAACGGGCATTATATTATCAGGAAAAGCCCATGCACTTCACCCAAAACTGACTACAAAATGGTGCGTAGGCCATTTTTCTCTCTTACCAAGTGAGAAAGAATTTACTGAAGGCAAACATATTCGTACAGCAATCAGGGTTATTTCTAAAGCTGTTAGGTTATGTCTTTATTCCTCCCAAAGGAAATGAAAAGTGCACATGATTTGGAAATATGTTAAAAGGTATAAGAATTGAGAAAGGGAATGTTAAGTGTAGTTAAAGAACAACCTAGATATAAATAATTCAATTATGCTTAAAAAAATCTAAGGATTTCAATACCTGGCCCACATTTTAAGCTACTGATTAAAAAAAACAACTCTTGTTGTCTATTTACTGTTGCAAGTTACCACTAAAATCAAATTCTTTCAAAACCAACATTAAGCAAATAAAATTTCACTAGACACTTCAATTAACAAAGTACCGAGTTCAGTCAAGTTCCAAAGTGGACAAACTTCTGAGACTTATTTTTCTTAATATAAATTGGATCCAATCTCTGAGGGTGCTCAATACTAAAAAGTCAAAAAGGCCATAAGCACTGATTTCCATGATGACTCATAATCTTAAAATATTTTATTCTAACATATTTGGATTACATAAACATGAAACCTTGACATAAAGGTTAACTTTCTCATTTCAAAAAGAAATCTGGGTATATTTAGGTGCTAAACAATGCTCGTCCTTTTCTTAAACCATCTGTGTTGGCCTCTCACTGGCTTTATTTTCTGTGGGAAATAATGCAAGTATGCTAGTCCTAATGTTTTTCTCTTTTTCTGAGTTCTTTTCAATTTTCCTCCTCCAATGTAATTTAAAAAAACTGTCCCCTTAATATTTAAAAAAAAAAGTTTTAATATTGGAAACAAAAATTAACTGGGTTCAAAGGTCATGCCTTAGCATGTTTCTAATAATTACTTATAACAATTTTATTGACAAGGTTAAAGTAAACCTAAAACAAATGGCAAAGGATGTAATTATTCCATTTAACATCTTCATTAAGGATTCTTTTCCCTAAAAAGTTGAAAATAAGGCCAAAACACAATTGGGGCATTGTGACATCTATAAAATTAAGAGTCAATAAATAATCTTAACTATATTACTATTTTTGTTTTACAATACTTAAAAGAATTCAGGAACAGAACACTTAATTAACTAAATTATGCAAGATGTGACTGCATCTCAAGTGAGGTACAGACAAAACAATATTAACTGTGAATGGTGTTAATCAATGGAAAGTAACATCATGTAATGTCACCTTAAGAACTAAAAAACTATACACTGCAAACTGAGAAGATGCTGGGATAACTGTTTAAGAAAGGCATACAATTTTAAATGGTAAAATGCTTCAGGGCCAGAATGAAGAGGTTTCAGTTCTAATGCTAATAACTGTGACTAGCACTGGCCACCTAGAGAAACGTGGAAAATTCGTGGCTTAGCAAGAGTCCCTGGAGAGATTAATGGTACCTGTCTTAGCTGGACCTGTAAAGTATATACATCTTTTGAGGGAAGAAGGAAAATGCTGGTACACCTTCCATATTTTTGAACCTTGCTCTAGGTAAATATTAGAGTGCTAGAACAAGGCAACAAATTCCGTTACTGATGGGTATCACAAAGCTAACTTCCCCCAGACTCAGGGTTCTTTCTACTGTGCAAGTTATAGGAGAAACGGCACCCTAAAATATGTGAGTCACTCTCCTGGGGCTTCAAAGGTTTTTAATTAAAGGTGAAAGCTATAAGCTCAGAAGAATATCAGAAAGCCAGAAGCAAGAACGGTGCTAGGGCCTCAGCAGTCCTGTTAACAGAAGTGAAATTCCAGATCATAAAATGCTTAGAGAGCAGAAGGGTGTAGGAAAAATCATGTTGGCGCAAAGGCATTGAGAACGTTATTAATTCTCATTTACTACAATAGGTTGTAATACTAAAGAGGGCCCAAGGGTGTACATCAGACTCTCTGTGCAGGACCACCCATGAAGTGTTCTTTCCTGGGTTAAATTCCAAAACCATATAAATGTCTGGGCTTTTTGCTTGTTTATCATCATCCCAAGAGGTCTACTGCTTGGGTTTCAAATATGTACTCTAAATACATGATGAGCCAAACGTACTGTTTTTATTTTTATCAATCCATTCTAGGCAGAATGGCTCAATGAAATCATGTACTTCACTTTGTTTTTGTTTTTCTTGCAGTACGCGGGCCTCTCACTGTTGTGGCCTCTCCCATTGAGGAGCACAGGCTCCGGACGCGCAGGCTCACGGGCCCCGCCGCTCCGCGGCATGTGGGATCTTCCCGGACCGGGGCACGAACCCGTGTCCCCTGCATCGGCAGGCGGACTCTCAACCACTGCGCCACTAGGGAAGCCCTGTACTTCACTTTGAATTAATCAGTTTGATAAAAAGGAGTTTAGAATGGTGGTTCATAAATTAGAACATCCAAGAGGACGCCCATAAAACAGCCTTCAAAAAATTTACGAAAAAGAAGAAAGTTTTCTTTTTGGTAGAATACTGAATATGAAACAAGTCAAAAGGCCAAAAAGGGGCACATGCCTGCCCACTGCTGTATCCCTCTCACTCATCTCACATCTCTGTCTTCTCTCTGAAGTCTTTCTTATTCAGTCTCAATTAACTTTTGGTGTCTTTGAAACCAGCTGGTGCAAAGAAAGAAGCTGAAGAAAATCCACCAAATGAACCATACGACTGATGCTACTGAGAGCACTGGACAGTAATTTTAGAGAGTACTATTAGGCTATAATAAATCAGAAGATGAATCATAACTCAAAAATCATTTAAAGCTACTTTTTTTGTTAGCCAGCTATCAGAAATATTACTGCTTTAAAAAGTAAAGGCAGCTCTCTTGCTCACTCTCATTCTCTGAGAATACATTTAGTATCGAGTACAAATTAATTTCCAGTTATTGGGGCATTTAAACGAGTCATTTTTCTAATAAAGACTGAGTTGGCCCTGATGAGACTATATCAGCCTTTAAAGATCTAATTCCTAGGAACTACAAGTTTGCTAAGCATGTGTGAGACTCAAAGCAGAGAAAGATATTGCTTTTAAGTTGTCTGATTCCTGAGAGAATATTCAAGTACAATCATAAAAAGATCAAAAGAAAATCTACAAAGCTTGCTAAAGGTTGAGAAGGTGCCTGATATATACACATATGCATGTACATATATACATGTATGTGTATAAATTGTATTAGATTATCAGAAACCATTTTGAAATGTTAAATTAAAAATGTAAAGTCAAGAAACAAAAGCAAAGACTACTCACTAACAGAAAAAATATATACCATTAAAAATCAACCTGGCTCAACCACTTCCAGGCAGAAGAGATGCTTTAAGATGCCAAAGTAGATATCTGACAACAAAACACAACAAAAGGCATTAAGTAGTCAAGAGCGACTTTCTTTTTCCACCAGACCATCAACCACTGGAGTTAATGACAATGGACAGAGAGCTGTCTAAACTGCTAAGAACAAAGGGAAAAAGTAGCAAAGTATTCCTCTGGAGAAACTGAAAAAATCACACCTTGAAAGGACTCAATGACAAATCACAAAATGTCAGCCTTACTCAACTCTCTGGACTTAGATGTCATCCTGATTTCAAGACCTGGTTATACTATTCCTATATGCTCTGAAAATCATTTCCATCTGATGTTTAGTGCTTTAGAAAAGAATCAAGGCCATACCCTCATCTACAACCCTTGGATAGTTAGAATAATCACATAGCTGGGGGCTCATAAGATCCAAAGGCTAGTCAGTGCCTTTATTCTCATAGTTTCTCAGGTGAATCCTCCATTCGAATTTTTCCTTCATCCATAAACATTCCCACATTCCCTACTTTTACTAACAGTTAAATGAAAATGCTGCTGGTGTTAAGGGAAATCCTTTTTTGGCCCTTTGAAAACGGATACTAATTTAAGAAGTCACTCTTTGTCTGCCATTAATTAAAATGTACACTACTGAGTTTATCTGCTCAGAGTATAGAAGTCATGTTAGGAAGAAAACTTTCAACACAGAGCTCAAATTAAAACAAAGGCTTTGAACTGTGGATCTGGAGACAGGTACAGTTTGTACTTACACCTCCCTATTTAAAGTACTGCATCTACAGCATGTGGCAAAGAAAAAGTACAGCTGTAACACAGTTGAAGGGACTGCCAAATCCCAAATTTAGCTTTCTATATCAAGGTAACAATTAAATTTTACATTATCCCCTAAAGAGTCTAGCTATTATTTTTTTTAAAGCTCTGATGAGAAATTAAATTACTGCTTTACATTTGGAAGCACAGGTGACTACAGTTATTGTGGCATTTCATGATTTCCAATGGAACCAAGATCCCTACTGTGTCTTCCTAAACTGGTTGCTATGAATGACCAGATAGTCCAGAATGGACAGTAATTAAATAACTTCACTTCTCTCTCCCAAGTAGATAATATCTTTTGAGACCTCAAATTTTATTTGACAGACTTAATTTGGGATAAAATAATTCTAAATATGCTTTTCAAATTCTCAGTGTCATATAGGGAGGTCTAATAAAAATTTTTTAAAGCATTTTTCTAAATGATTTAAGACAATTTTTCCCATACAATGGATTGAGTCAGACACAATTTTTAAAAAGTAACTTGTTTAATTCAGTGATTAACAACTTCTCTTTTCTCCCCCACATGGCTGCATGGCGCGGCTTGTGGGATCCTAGCTCCCCGACCAGGGATCGAGCCCTCACCCTCAACAGTGAAAGCGTGGAGTCCTAACTACTGGACCGCCAGGGAAGTCCCAACAACTTTCTTTTTAGTGTGAGTGTATTTATGAGAAAAGTATAAATCTTTTTTTTTTTCATTTTAATCGAATCAGCCTTTTTCAAGTCCCATGGAAAAATCTCTACTCTTAAAACTTGAGTTCCTACTTTGCTGAATAAGAAAGTGAGGAATACTATGTTTTCACCATTAAATCGTTACTATCTGGACATATTTGGACAATTAATAAAAGGAAGGAAGCCGTCTAATTGTTCTTCCTGAAATGAGATCACAGCCATCTCTTTACTGCCAGCAAGCCAGGTACGCCAGCAGGCTTGCCACTAGCCTAACAAATCAAACTCCCGTTTAAAGACTGGTACTGAGGACCAGAAACACAAATACAGCTCGAATAACTAAGTAAGCTGTAGAGGTAGAAAAAAAAACTTCAGAGCTTTGAAGTTCTAAGAACATATAACTCCATCCCATCCCCTCTCCCTACCCCCTGATGTGAGGTTGTTGATATTCAAATCTGCATAAATTATCCCTTAATTATTTGCAATTAATATACAACAGTGATTTGCATGCCCCCAAAGTCTCTATTAGCCACTTTGGACAATTATAACGATAGTGAACACCCAGGTATACTAAATGTCAGGCAGTGTTCTAAGTGCTGTGGTGCTCTTCAAATGAAAATCAGGAGAATTCTCCATTCAAATTTCTACAAAAGTTATAGGGGACTTTGTTAAAACACCTATTTAGTAAAGACCTATATTTTTATACAACTTGGATTCAGTCAGCTACAAAGCCATTTTTCACTCAAAGATTTTGCTGGACAATTGTATGAAAAAATAGAGAGATATATTAAGGTTATGCTACTAGATAAATAAAAATAGTGAACAAATTGTTAATTTATTTGGTAAATGAAAAACCTATTTCTAACAAACCACTAAAACAGCAAAATGATAGTTATATCACTTGCTTAACAGGAAATTTTAATGAGCAGACAAAACAAATGCTAATATACTATAAAAAAGAAACAACAGAAATGAAATGGAAAGACACATTGCCTATTTTCAGTGTAGCTGTATTTAATGAAGTCCAAAAAACCTTCACTTTTAAAAGTCAGCATGAATTTTTTTAAGTGCAAGAATAATTTTCAGTAAATAGATTCTTTGCTACATAATGCCAATACTTTTGGATTTTCTTTGCCGATTTGTTAGTTGAAGTATTACTAAAAAACATAAAAGTACGGGCGTTACAAATTCATCTTAAAAGCTAGGCAGTGGCTATCGTATTTAACAATTTGCAATACTTGTATGAAGGTTGTAAATTTGTTTATAACACCCAAAGTAATTTACAAATGGAATTCTATAAAGATGTGTTTCATCACTCTAAAATGTGACTATCTTTCCCCCCTGTATGTGTGTTTTAAACTGTTCCAAGTGTATTTACTTAGATCTTAAATAGTTACAGAATCCAGTCATAGGTTGTTATGAAATGTGTCCTCCAAAAACATATGTTTAAGTCCCAACTTCCAGTACCACAGAATGTGACCTTATTTGGAAACAGGGTCATTATAATTAGTCAAGATGAGGTCATGCTGGAGTAGGGTGGGCCCCTAATCCAATAAAACTGGTGTGCTTTCAAGAAGAAAATTTAGATACAGACAAGCACAGAAGGAAGATGATGTGAAGACACAAGATGGAAAACAGCCATGTGATGACACAGGCAGAGGCTGAAGTGACATATCTACAAGCCAAGAACAAGGATTGCTGAGAACTTCCAGAAGTTGGGAAGAGGCAAGAAAGGATTCTCCTCTAGAGCCTTCAGAGAGAATGGCCCTGCCAACACCTTGATTTCAGACTTCTAGCCTCTAGAACTATGAGAAATTAAGTTTCTGTTGTTCTAAGCCACCCACTTTTTGGTATGTTGTTACAGCAGCTCTATGAAATTAGTTATACAGACCATATATTATAATTAGAATCTACCTGTCCAAAAGAGCATTTTTTAAAACTAAGGCATAGCTTTGAAGTCAGCAAACCCAGGGTTCAAACACCTATGCAAATCAAAGGCTGTGTGACCATGGATTTGAGTTTGCTTATTTGTAAAGAAGGGAAAATGAATCCTACCAGTGTATTTCTGAAGATAAATTATATAGAATGTCAATGACACAGAGGTTAAAAATTTTCTCTGTCCACTCTCAAACCCCTCTCCCTGTAATGAGAATGTATTTTAACATATGGTCAGACACTATTTGGCTAACAATTCAGAAAGTAATATGATAAAAAGAGGACTAATTCAAATATTATTAAATAAATTTTATAAAAAACACTGTCCTAAATGAAGCCCTGATAGCGTTACTACTTAGAAATCTCTAAATCTTTACCCTGGGTATGACCACAGTGCTATGTGGTGTGCTGTTTTTCAGAACCTTCTAAGAAGGTAAATGCTACCCTATCTAAAAAGGCTAGTTTCAATAACCAGAGAAGGTCAATTCTTAAACAAGTTATCTTTTATACTTTCAAAGGTTATTTATTTAATACAAGTCTTCTGATTTTACTAATATTCTTACTAATGTGTAAACTGACCCAAGTTCAGTAATAAACACAAGACTCATGTCATTAAAAAGCGACTGTTCAAATGCAAGAACTTTTTATTTCATGTAATAATAACATAAGCAAATAATAATTAACTTTGGCAAGATTAGTAGAAATAGAAGTATAACTCACAAATATGATAGGCATGTTCCCCTGATGTGTGGATTAGGCAGTAATACGGCCACAATGTTTAGAATCATCTGTCCAAAGACTTTGGAAAAGGTGATCAAAGGCCAGCACCATGACATGCTGTGGATTAAACCTCATATGAACCTAAGTTTAGTGACTTGAAGAAAGCCTAGAATCAGGTTATATATTCTAATAAAGTAAAATAACTGTAAATTATTCACTACTACCAAAGACAACAGCTAACCTCCAGACTGCTTGAATTCAAGTGGTGAATAACGACTAACATTGAATGCTTACTATGTGTAAAGATAACTTTATATATTTCATTTATTTCAAGCCACGGAATATTCCTAATATATGAGTTTTATACACAAGAAAACTGAGTACTAAATTATGGCTAAATATAGTGTATAACCGCCACATTTTAGAAAGGAGCTGCCAAAGCCACAAAAGTATAAATTTGGAAGCTATCACTGGCTCTGCTTTACAAGTATTAAAACATTTTAAAGAATAAAAAAGTTTTGAAATTTTATTTAATTCGTGGGAAAAGGTGTTTTCAAAAAGAAATCTTATTTAATATCAATGCAACACAAACCTGCCTCCAAAGTAGCAAGTTATTTAGAAAGTTAACAATATTATGCTATGGTATCACTTTAAGAAAAAAAACATATCCTGAAAGTAGAATCTAAGAAAATGAAGCTGAAGTGAATGTTCAGACACTGGAAAAGAAGAGAGCCCCAAGTACACCTGTACCAGTGAAAACGTAAGTTCAGTGTTGCACTGCAGCCTTACCCTATAAGGATAAGCCTGGTACGCATGTTATGTTTTTCCTCACAAATTTATTTGCCTTTTCTAAAGAGAAGAGGAACTAATAGTTGGTGAACCTCTGCCACATGTGCCTGGCACTTTATTAAGTGGTACATGTTAATTTTTTAATCTGACAGGCCTGGGTTTCAATCTCTGCTCAAATATTTACAAGTGGTGAGATCTCAGGATATTAAATCCGTGACTCAGGTTTCTCTTAGTAAGAGATATTAAAGCAACAACTACCTCACAGGACTGTCAATGAGAATTATATTATGCAGGTAATAAAATCATCCCAGTTCTTGTCACACAGTATATGCCTATTAAATATTAGCTAATATTATCATCAATTAAAAAAAAAAAAAGCAGCCCTGCAGGCCAGCTTTTAAGAAATGATGCTTCAAGGTGCAGTAACTTGTCCGAAGACATATATTTAGAAATGTTAGTTTTGAAAACCCAAAGGCAATAAAACCTATGCTCTCTTAAAAAGTGTTCCAATATTGTTAGTCTTTCCCTCTGTTCCTCCTGCTTCCTCAGCTGGTCTTTTACAGAAGAGAAAACTTATTTCATTGGCTCAAGGTACTTAAATGCTGGAAACGACCTTAGAAATCACTAAGCAAAGGAGTAGCAAATTGCTTTCAACAGACAAATCCAACTGATAGCCTCTGCCTGGAATGATAGGTCAAAAAGGAGGCTGGGAGGTGTTGTGATGAGAATTCTGAGAAAGGCAGAAAAATAAGATAAAACAGTGACAGCCGCCCATGGGCTGAGTGATAGTGGTGGGAGGTGGGAGGACAGACAACACAGGTCAACCAAGTGCTACATTCTGCCGCTGCTGTGCGAGCTTAATATGCTCATTAAACTAACTCATTTAATTCTCACTAAACTCAGGGCTCAAGGTCACAAGTTCCAGGCGCACTCTCTACCACCTACTGGGCTCTACATAAGCATGGCCTCAGCTTCCTTCGCTACAGGTCACCCTGCTATCCAAAGCATCTCACATTTCTCATACAATATAAAGTTAGCCCATCAGCACCATTCTACCCCTTGATATACTACACATATTTTACAGATTACTTAGAATATCTGTTCTATATCTTGACTAGAACAAGGCAGGGTAATTCTAAGTACATATGAGGTGAACAGTCCCCTGGGGGAAAAAAAAAGATCTAAGTAGAGGGGAAGAAAAATGTCTGAGCAAAGCTCATGCCAAAATAAACCACTGACTTGCATTAGTCTTTGATGTGCAACCCACTTCTAAGTAGTCCTACTAGTAACATTACTCCTAATCCCTGATAAGCTTAATGCTTGCAGTTTTGGTCCCAAAGGGACCCTTTTTATAATCAAAGCACTTAATTACATGATACATCTAGTAAATTTTTCTTTGAGGTATCCAATAACAAAGTTTCACCTGGGTCAAAAATACTTCCAACAAAACCATCTGTGTCATCCTTCCGTCCCTTTCTTGCTATAATAATTCATTTTTAGATTAACGCTTGAATTTAAAACATCTGTGATGGACTTCTCTACTTTCTATTCACCCTCCAATACCAATTACCACAATTAACTGTATACTTTATTGAAACACTAAAAATAATTTTGTATCACTATTTAAAAAAAAAATGTAAAAAAATCTCAAGTATATGGTACATTAAATATTTGCATATTTTAACATATCTAAAGTGGTGATATGTGGAAGGTATGTGTGTGTGTGTTGGTGTATGAACATGAATATCTCCCCAGGAGATTCTGTATTAGTAAGTCTGTGGTGACCATCCCCACCCCATATTTTCAAAAAGCTCCACAGGTGATTCTTCTGTCACACATTTCCTGGCTGAGAACCACAGAGAAAGTGTATTTCATATAGCTTTCAATACACATGCCCTCATTTAAAGTATGCCCCCAAAGAAAACAATTTGTGCCATTAATTTTAAATTCTAGTTCTAGAAAGTTTTGCTGGATCAAGGTATCTTGTTTTTAATCTCCCATTAAAAAGTATAGCAACCTGACTTTCTTTTTCAGAAGTAGAAAATAAAATTTTTAGAGCCTACAACTTAAGTTAATTTAAAAGATGGTTCCTATAAAACCACAGCATCATCAATTAAGCAAACATTTATAATTCTCTGCCACACCAATATTTATGATTTCTCACATAATTTTATTTTGCCTATCTTAAAAATGAATATACACTTGCTCTCCTCTTCATTATGTAAAATATTTAAAGAGTAAAATGTTAATGCTTTTTTTCTTTGAAAGAGTTAAAAGCCCTTAAAACATTTTATTAATATAGCACCCAATAATAACGATGAAGGCACATAAGGTACAACAAAATTATTTTTAATCAAATGTTAAATTTTTTTTCATTAAATGTTGTGCCCATCTAAAATATATACAATGACAAAAAAAAATCAGAATTTTTCTAAATCACTTAATGAGTAAGGGAATATATATATATATATGGAGTGTGTATATATATATATATCAAAGAAATACCATATTTCTTTGATCCTAAGACACATTTTACATTTTGACATTTCTGAATTACAAATGTGTCTTATAAATCGCTGGCATGTCATATTGGAAGCATTTAAAAATTTCTGAATGGTGCTTCTTACAATCAATGATACCTTAGATCTGATGAACTAGTGTTTATAAAAAAATACTTTTTCAAATTAAAAGAGGTAACTTTCTTTTTAAATGTAACGAAACTGTCCCATTCCCAAAACAACCCCAAATTTGTGAAGAATGGCCAATAAATTTGGTGAAGCAACTAACAAAACAAAAGCAACTGCTCTGGTAAGAATGTAATAGTTTAAATAATAAACAAATTGTATTAATTAAATATTATATGAAGTCATTTCCAGAGTTTTAAACAAATAATTTTATACTATTCCATCTTCCAATGCTTTCTAAGTATTCTGCACAGCCTACACATTGAAATAAAATTAAAATAAAGGAACATTCCACCTATGATATGCTGTAGATAAAGACTACCTTGCTTTAAAATAAGTTTCTATCTACAATATAAAATGATCACGGTACAGTATATGCATTCATGCTAAGAACAGAAGCCAATGTTTAATGAAATGTTTAAACACAAAAAAAATTTAGAAATTAATGTCTATTAACGCTGCAATCTACTAATACCACACTAAGTCCTATCATTCTCTCTCTCTAAAATATCACAAATCAAAACACTATGTGACCTCCTGTCTAATGTAATTATTGCCTGCAGCACTTCAACTGTTTTATTAAAGTATTTAGGTACTCCTTGCATATTTCTAACTGCTAGCATTCTAGTGACAGCAGTACTGTGATCAAAAGCGTCAAAAATGTGATAGGTCTTATGTCAAACTTAGCAAAGTAAGACAATTAGCTTTTCTCTCCACCATTTAAAAAAAAAATAGTGAACGTAAGTATCAATTTTGGAAATTCAGTATGAAGATGAATAATACCCTTTCACTCAAACATTACACAACAATACAAGGATAAAGTGAGCCTAACTACACATAATTATTTTTCAGCTGTTTTAATTAAGCGTGTCACACATTTCCAAGATGGGTTTCTAGGAGGCAGTACCGACAACTGATTAGGTAACTTCCACCATCAGAATCATCAACCAGTGCAATACTTGTACACATTTTATTTTCAAGTTTGCACCTGAAGGCCCAAGGGTGATAAAAAACTTGGGATCAAAAGTCACTGAAAAGTCTCACTTTCTTTTTTATTGCTACTTAACCCAAGTGAATGTCACTTAAGTTTGATAATGACAAATGTAACTAAAGTAGTTTGAGAGAAATCCCAGTTAATGTAATTTCCTTAAGGACAAGGCTAAATCTTTCCAGAATATTAAAACTTTGTACCAATGTCACAGTTTTTCCCATTACCCCAAGGAAATGATCTGAAACCAACTCGAAATTATTGGACTGAATTCAATTACCCTAGAAATAAACACCAAACTCCCCCTCTCGTCCACTTTTCCAATAAAAACAAAATAAATAACGTACTATTTCTATTTCAGAACCTACAAGAAGAAAAGACTTTATTTTTGGTGAGAATCCTTAAAGATCTATAGAGCATCAGAGGGAAGCAAAAAGCACCCAACGTTCAATGGCTGGTGTACTCCATCATTTCTTCTGGTGCGGGGTGGGGTGGGGGGCTTGACAAATGTAACTTAAGAATTGTAGGTAAACAGAACAAATGAGAAATTACTGGAATAGGAGACAAAGCAACTGTTCATGGGACCAAATGAAAGCCATCATTAGAAACGGAAAAACACCAATGGTTTTATATATATGTGTATATATGTAAAACCCAAAGGAGAAACAAACAGCAAATAAATGAAAAAGCAAAAGCAAAAACGTAATAATAATAAATAAAACAGGAAACTTATCCCCAACTTTTCTGCTACTCAGTTTACCTTGGAGGCTAATCTGAACAGCATTATGCAGAGCCTACAAAACACATGACGGACACATTGTTTCTGGTTATACAAGTTAATGTTTTAAAATCCACCGACACTACTCTACATTTTGTGCAACTGAGAAATTCACTTCAGGCAAGTGACCAGTAAGTACTTCAGTATAAGCACTATCTATGCAGAATAGCAAATAGTGTGAAACAAAGCAATGCAAGCATTTACGTGGAATTCAGCTTGATGCTAAATCTGGCTTCATGCTTAACTGTATTCAAAGAGAACGGCCAAACTGCCAATGTATTTCTTTACAATATTTCTTATTTTACCATCATAAAGGCTAAGAGCTGTAACTATGAGCAATGTCAATTAGCCAAATTTCTCTTATTTTCTATCCAGTTTTAAAGAATATTTTATTATCTAAACTACCAACTTTCTATTTTTCTCTGTATGTGCATGAAAATAGACGTACAGAGAAAGAAAACTCTACGTATGACTTATGCAATAAATATACACAGATATTACACACATACTAATGAGACTGCATGATTTTTATATCAAAGTACATGCTTTTTTCAACCACATGGTTCTTTGTTGTTGTTATTACGAGTTAATAGAAAAATTCTGCAACAACTAAGCACATGCTGCTAATGATCCATGGTTTTAAGAATCTGTAGGTTAAAAAAATACAATTCCTAGAACACTGTTATCAAACAAATAAGTTTTATTGGCATCTAAAAACAAAATTCACCCAACATTGAAACGTACTTTAATATTTATGTTGTTTTCTTTTTTTCTTTTTTCTTTTTTACTCACTGCAGTATGAGGAACAAATCACAAACACTTACTTTGGAGAAACAGAGACCATAGTGTAGATTTTACAAAATCACTTTTTAAAATCTCTGTATTGTGCTCCTCAAATATCTAGAGCCAGTCTTTGCATAAAATATCACAGCTTTGTCTATTACCTTAAAATTCTGCAGCAGCCTAAAGATATGGATAAGATATACCACCGTTTGCTATTTTGAAATATATCTATTACCATATCCAACCTAATGGTAGTATCTAAAAAATTCTTTCTTCCATAGGAAGTCTCTGACAAGCTGTTATTCATTTCCTTGAAGTTAAAAGAATCTGGGGGCAACATTTATATTTTATCAGAAAAATAAAAAAATGTTTACCTACCATGTTCATATTAAGAACAATGTCTATACAAGTCAGTTGTACAATTATTTTAAGAGAAAGGTGAACATGAACATCAGATTAACTTAATTCTGGCAGACAAAAGTGAACAACTATGGTCCAGTCAGCCATTAATCTATTACAGAGAGATGACAACTTTACAAAATGTATCTTTTACCTACTGAGTGATGATTATGTCCCCTCAGTTTCTGTGCTTTCTACCACTGGTTCACTCTCTATATCAGCAACTGTGTCACTCTTCTCCTTGTTTATTTCACTTGAAGATGTCAGTTTTTCATAAAGTTCAGGATCACTCTGCGCTGGTAAAGGTGGTGGCTGAGCATGTCTCTCGGTATTTTCACCATTAACCTGAGGCACATTATCACCTTTTCGTTGAGAAGTGGCCCCTTCAAAAAAATCAAAAACCCGAGCATGAGGAGGGGGGACCCAGGTGTTTTGAATTCTATCTCGTCCAAAACGACTTCCATTAATTTCTCTGCAGAAATCAAAATCTCTGTCATCCCTATCCCTTTGCCTCTCCCAGGGTCTTCTGCGGTCATCAAAATCTCTGTGAACTTCTTGTCCAAATCCTCTGTTCCAAGGACCACTTCTAGGATCAAACCGATAGTTTCCAGACCGAAATCTACCTCTTTCTTCATGTAAGCCTTTTGGACCACCATAGACAGGCAGAACCCGATGCTCTCTCTCGTCAAAATCTCTATGCCCCCAGGGCTTCTCTGGAGTAAAGCCAAAGTGGTCTCTTCGACCAAGATGATCTATGCCTGGCCTCACAAGATTCTCTCTAATATCTACAGGAGGTCGTCCAAAATGATCTCTACCGTCTAATGGAGGCCTTCCAGGACCTTCTCTTGGATCTACAGGCCGTCCAACCACATCCCTAACATCCACCGGGGGAGGTCTACTAATGGTTTCCCTGGTTTCTATGGGAGGAAACCGGTAATCTCTATCTCCTTCCTGTTGAATGTTATCATTCCCAAGTGGTATCCTTTTTTCTGGATTAGCAACATTGTCTACACTTTGTCTTCCAGGAACTAGAAAAGGTCTTTCAGGTGGACTAAAAATATCTCCTGGAGCAAAAGGACCACGGGGTGGTGGATGAAGAGCTGAATCAAGCACCGCTGGGGGAGGGAGTCCCCGCTGAGGTGGAATTCCAGGCTGCATTAAAGGGAATCTTGGTCCAGGTGTCTGTGGTATTAGTCCTGGACGAATGTCTAACATTGGCATTGCAGGCATCCTTTGATTAGAAAGATTTAAAGGGGGTAAATTTTGAGGCCCAGCTGGTGGCTGTGTTCCCAAAAGTCCAGAAGTATTTGGAACACTGGGTGGCTGTACTCCCATAAGTCCGGAATTGTTAGGTATATTTGGGGGTAGCATGCCCAGAAGTCCAGAACTACTTGACACACTTGGTGGCTGTATTCCCAAAATTCCAGAGTTATTTAGAATATTTGGTGGCTGGGCTCCAATAATCCCAGAACTATTGGAAACATTAGATGGCCGGACTCCAAGAATTTCATTATTACTTGATACATTTGGTCTTTGGACTCCCAGAATTCCAGAATTGTTCGTCACATTTGGCGGCTGTCCTCCTAAAATCGCAGAGCCACCTGAAACATCATTTGGAATCACTAAAATGGAAAGAAGAAAAATAACACAATCATTCTGGTGTGAAAAGGAAACTATGTTTATAATTATTAATGCTATAAGTTCCAGCAGTTAGTTTAATCAGCTACTTGTATCCCCCCAAGAATCCACAGGTACACTAGATATTAAAAAATTAAAGCTAAAATTAATACCATACGTAGTGAAATTTAATATTAAAACGTAAGTGGGGCTGCTACCTAAAATCTTTATATGAAATCTTTTTAAGTTAAATAAAAATATCAGGTTTTATATTGATTCTCCACCTTTAACAAAAGTCTTTCTAAAGTACAAACAATTCTTAATATACTAACAGTGGTGCCATAAAAAAAGGACTTTGGTTCTGAAGATCCTAGGGGCAGGACAGGAATAAAGACACAGACGTAGAGAATGGACTTGAGGACACCGGGAGGGGGAAGGGTTAGCTGGGACGAAGTGAGAGAGTGGCATGGACATACACTACCGAATGTAGAACAGGTAGCTTAGTGGGAAGCAGCCACATAGCCCAGGGAGATCAGCTCGGTGCTTTGTGACCACCTAGAGGGGTGGGATAGGGAGGGTGGGAGGGAGACGCAAGAGGGAGGAGATATGGGGATATATGTATACGTATAGCTGATTCACTTTGTTATAAAGCAGAAACTAACACACCATTGTAAAGCAATTATACTCCAAGATGTCAAAGAAAAAAAAAAAAAAAAGATGTATAGTGTAGCCAAAAGAACACTGAGCTTGCAGGTTTAAAAAATCTAAAAAAGAGAGTTTAATTCCTGGCTCTGCTACTTAAAGCCTGTGTGTGGCATCATGCAAGTAAATAAACTACTTTACGGTTGCAGGAAGAAAAATAAAAAGGACTCACTGCTTTCGAAACTATATTTATCTTCTAGACCTAGCTGGGTATCTGGTAGTAGTTACTTATAACTAATACTTGTTTGTTTTAATCTTTCTGTAAGTATACATATTTTGTGCAATCTTATTTTGATAACACATTAAAACAGTTCCAATAGGCCAAAAACAGGAGGAGAAGGAGTCTTAACGGAAAGGTGTCAAAATCTATACTATCCTGAAGAGAATGCCAAATTTGTTTTTAACAGGAATTTTAGGAGATAAATGTTTTACACATTCATGGCACCTAAGAATTAAACACCAATATAGAGAAGTAGTGATTATGATTTAGCTATGTATCTCTGGGGATTTCTTTTTTCTTTTTACCTGATCTGGTGTTTTCACCAGAAGAAATCTGGTGGTCTATAAGATGAGGTACTTTTTCTTCAGGCTCTGCTTGTTTAGTTGGAGGATTAAAAACACTTCCAGCTGGCAGAGTGGAAGTAGCAAGACTGCTGGCAACAGAACCACCTGGCAAAACAAGGCTACCAAATCCAACATCTTTCACAGTTTCTGGAGTCATAGATAATGGCGGCTGCACTAAAGCTGTTTAAAGAAGGAGAATATATATTTCAGATTTAATTAGCTAATCAATTCATGTGCTAGGTAAAAATATTAAGTATGACCAACACTGGTCTTGCCAAAGTTTTAAATGACTTCCTATCCTCTTTCCCCAATTATTTGGTAAGACTGCTCAGTTAACATGACATACGTGAATTCTCTTCTGGTCCCTTTATTTCATTTATAATGAAAACTAACTTCTGGCAGCTTGAGTGTTTCACTTAATGGCATCTCTGTATCACCTAGCACATTATATAATAACTGATGCTCAAAATGACAAATGAGTCATCCTGAAGAAGCTAAATTATATTTAGAAAGCTTCATTTTTTAAAAATAGGGAAAAACAACAATTTTTAGAAATATTTTCAAGAGAAATGTTTAGTAAAATAAGGATCCATACTTAAGAACAAAATCCCAGCAATTAAAAAAAAATCATAATTTTTCAAGGATGCCAGTTATGGGAGTATCTAAATATAGAGAAATGATTGGCGAAAACCAACAAATATGAGAGTGAAAATCTGCCCAGTCCCGCTGAATCTGTAAGTACGAGGGTCTTTACATTCACTACCTTTTGTCAAATGAGGCAGGAAACTCATCAGGTGAGAACTACACATAAAAAGGTAAAACCATTTCCTTTTTATAAAGATATAAAAAAGGCATAAAGGGGGGCTTCCTTGGTGGTGCAGTGGTTGAGAGTCCGCCTGCCGATGCAGGGGACACGGGTTCGTGCCCCGGTCCGGGAAGATTCCACATCCCGCGGAGCGGCTGGGCCCGTGAGCCACGGCCGCTGAGCCTCAGCGTCCGGAGCCTGTGCTCCGCAACGGGAGAGGCCACACAGTGAGAGGCCCGCGTACCGCAAAAAAAAAAAAAAAAAGGCATAAAGAACGGGTAGAAAAACTCTTCTGTATATGTCACCTATATGTTAAAAAACTAAGCTAGAGGAGTATAAAAATCACACACAGAATTTCTAGTCAAATTTATTTCACAACACTACTAAATCATGTACTTTGGGATTTTAGAAACTTTTATCCTCACATTTAACTCTGGACTACCTAGACAAACTGTTAGCACAGAAAAGAGCTATAAAATTGGGATAAAAATCAACCGGGATCATGTATGGGAATTATGAGAATTAGATAAGACAGTGTGAACAATTAGGGAAGCAGCTGGCACACAGTGGTGTTTCTCCTTCTCCTTTAATTGACCCCCGGTTTTCCAAAATGAACAGTGTAAGGAGAAACAACTGGGAGGGAGGCTCTAAGTAAGGTGAGTCTCTGTGAATGGTGAATTCAGAAACAGCTTCTGAACACTTTTCTAATTTTCAGAAAGAATAAACAATTCTTCCTAATTAACCAACAGTAACACAAAAAGGATCCTAATGTTGTCTAAACACTGAAGGAGAGAAAAGAGTTTAAAAATGTAAGAAAAGTGGGTTATAACACCAAAACGTAAAACTGTATCATATACACTCTCTTTACAATAAAGTCCTTTGGTCTAGTATTAGGCCAAAAAGCTCTCAAAAACTGATGCAGTCATCTCAAAAGAATAGAGAAGTAACATGAAAGGCTCTTACTGTCCAAAAATGAACAAACTGAACTTCAAAAAGAAAGGTGAATGCAACCACTTGGAAGTAAAATCCATTAATCCATAAACACTACTAAAAGTGAAGGAGAAAAAAGTAGAGGGAAGGGAGTGGAGAAGGAGAAATAAGAGAAATCCTCCCCCACCTTCAGTCACTGGATATCACAGGTAATATCCATAGAACTCATTACTCTGAAAAATTGCACTTACAGGAAAGAATTTAGCATCTCCTGTACAACTGTACTTCAAGGTAACTAAATACTACTAGTTGATAAGAGAGTTTTTCTTTACAGAAAAAATCCCTGCTAAGAAATGTGGAAGGAATTACAAAATTCGGAAGGTCACCACTTTGCAACTAAGGAAAAGTAGATTCAGCAATAATAATCAAAAGATGAAACCATCTGATGAAAATCTGAAGGGCAACTTTTTTAAATGACCAGGTCCCACTATCTGAATGCTCTGATCCATTATGACATCATTAAAAGTGGGACGGGCTTCCCTGGTGGCGCAGTGGTTGAGAGTCCGCCTGCCGATGCAGGGGACACCGGTTCGTGCCCTGGTCCAGGAAGATCCCATATGCCGCGGAGCGGCTGGGCCCGTGAGCCATGGCCGCTGGGCCTGCGCGTCTGGAACCTGTGCTCCGCAATGGGAGAGGCCACAACAGTGAGAGGCCCGCGTACCGCAAAAAAAAAAAAAAAAAAAAAAAGTGGGACAAGAAGGCACTGCACAGGCTCCTGATGTGATATAATATCAAGTCCATAGCACCCCACTTGTTAAGTATTCTTACCAAAAAAGTTGAAGCATATTCTAAACAAGCCTATGGTGCTAAAAACTTTCTATTTGCAGGAGATTCAAGGAAGATACCACAAAGAAGCTAAAAAAACCAAACCCATTATTTGGGATCTTGCATACAGAAGTGAACTGCTTTTCAACAAGTCAAAGACATGAAGCATTTTTAAAAAGGGGGCTGTGGGTGGGGCTGCTCTAGATTAAGACATTTTATACACAAAACAAAAAACACAAATTTGATACAACAGAGCAAATCTGAACTGTCATATGATACTGTTAATTTGTTAGAAATCATTTAACCCAAAAAATGCATTTGTCTGAAAACTTCCATGAAAAAAAAATTAACAATAATTCACAAAAATGAGAACCAACACATTATCACTATCATAAAGAAAGAAAATTCTTAAAGTAGAAAACTCACATGTTGGTACTACTGGTGGAATAGTAGGTGGTGGTACAACAGGTGGTGGAACTGGAGGTGGCATGAAACCTACATGGAAAAAAAAAAGACCAAAAATAAAATAACAAAAAGTGTTACTTTCTTTTAAATCAAAGATTCCAACAGCTATAAATGAAATCCTACATTCTTAAAACAGTCATTACTACCTCATATTTATGAATATATTTTCCATTTAAAAAATTACTTTTATATACACTACCTTATTTGATCCTCCGTAAGCTAAGTAAAGCACAGAGAGCCCCATCATGAGCATATACTACTTATTTACTTGGCATGCTCTATGATGCTGTAAAATCAATGATTAAGTCAAGCCAGGCAACCTGTTTATATGTTAGCATGGTGACTGTACGGGAAGTTAAACATTGTATTTCAAGCGGCTGATACCATTGTATGCAATAATGTCATCTGTGAAATGTGCTGTTGTACTTCTCTGATGTATATGCTGTTTACCCACTATATCAGAATACTTTTATTAACCTTGGACGTTACTATATTTTATTTTGAGCACTGAAACAAATCTTAATCAAAAATAAGTAAGAAATAAATAAAATAAATTTAATATTGGCTGTTTTATGATTTTAAATATCATATGATCAAACTATAAACCTGCTTCCCTGCATTTTTAAAATACAGAGCTACCATTAAATTCCAATAGAAAATAGTGGCTAAGAATAACGGGAAAAAAAGATATGTGGTTTTCAACAAATGAATGCTAGATAAAGACTCTATAAAATCCATGTGGTATGGTTTTTGAAAAAATCATTTAAAAATACCTTCTGAGAAAAAATTTTAATTTTCAATCACAAATACAGATTTGTGATTGAAGATATTTGATGAGTAGTTTTCCAATATTTAAAATATTAAAAGATAAAGTTCTTATTAAAATCTGCATCAATTTCAAATTATGTATTAAACTGTAATTTTAAAAATTTACATTACATGACAAATTACAACCATTTTCAGACAATGAATTTACTTTTTGGCCTTGTTGACAGTTTTTAGGAACTCTATTCAATGATTAAGAACTTAAATTACAGAAGTCAATTCAGTACTTCTTTTCTATAGTACACAAATAAATCATGAAGTTCAAAAAAAAATAGTTCTGAAAAACAACATATATCGTTTGATCCCTTGTATTATCTCTCTCCTTTATTTGTCTAAACCTTCCACGATCTAATACGAAAAACTCTATCTCTAACCTATGTAAGCAATTATTTATATTTAATTGATATGTGTTAAGTAACCTATAGTTTTTACCTAGAAACAATGATTCAAGGAACTTCTGTTTATAATTTATTAGGTCAAAAAAAGTATTATGAATTCAATTACCATTTTAAGATATACTATAATTTCTAACGTCAAAATGGAAATCTAATGATTTTTAGGAGGACTAATCTATATAATTTAATGCATACTTTCTGATGAATGGGTGATAACTATAGAGAACTTTTATATAAAAACTTCAACATAAATTTTAAATCATCTTAAGGCATTTCAATGACTTTAAAGGATTCCATTTCTTTTCTGTCAGTGCTTCTTAAAGTGTGGTCCAGCAACAGTACGCATCAGCTGGGAACCTGTTCGCAATGCAACTGTCCTGCCCCACCTCAGTTCCACTGACTCAAAAGGAGGCTGGGCCAGCAATCTGTGCTTTAACGCGCCCTCCAAGTGACTCGCATGTAAGCTATGGTTGGAGAATCACTGCTCTACAGCGTTTAAACCTGGAAAAAGAACATTTTAAATGATATTCTAAATAGAGCTGAAACGATAAGACGAAAATTTCTTACCAGGAGGTGGTTGTGAAGGGTTAAAACTTGCGCGGAGAAAAGGCGGTGGAGGAATTGGACTGAATCCAGGAGGAGGAACTGGCATTGACACAGGAAATGCTGGTGGGACTAAACTAACTGTAGGCACTGCTGGAGCTACTGGAATCTTTTGTGGATAGAAAATAAAAAGTCCATGTATCATTTTATCCATCTGCAACGATTACATCTTAGGACAACCAAAGATAAATTATTTGTTTCTTTTATAGGAAAGTAACAAATATCATTATATTAAGTTGTTTTGGTTTTTTTTTTCTTCCTTTTTGTATTCTTATAAGTGAACTTACTTGAGGTAAAAGCAAGACAGTATTTTTCAACAAACAGTATATGTAGAGATTGTGAAATCTACCTTACATTCGAGTGATGTAAAGATGTGGGCACCTACTTCAACAGTGAATACCATGCTCAATTTTACACTGCCATCTCCTACTAAGTTTATAATACCTAGCTATATTATGCGATCTAATCACCATTAGGAAGCATGTCACTAACAGCTTTAAAATGGCTTGAATTTCTCATTGATTTGTTTTCTACTCTTAATCATAAATTCTTTTACTCATCCTAGGTACAACAATTCCCAAATATTTATCTGTATTATGGCATGGCTGTACCCCTCTCCTAAAGTTCACACTGTATCAATGGTCTATTCAACATCTCAACTTTGCTGTCTAGAAAGACACTTCAAACTTCACACGCATAAAACTGAACTCCCAACTGTCCTTCCCAAACCACACTTCCACAGTCTTTTTCATTCTCAGATAATGGTTAACTCCATCTTTCCAATTTCTCAGACCAAAAACTTTGCCTCTGCTCTTCCTCACAGCTCAAATCTAACCACGCGCACTGGCCACACCATGACAATACACCTAGGATCTGACGACTTCTCGTTGCCTTCACTGCCATCAGTCCAGTCTGAGCCACCATCATCTCTCACCTGGATTGCTGCAACTTTTAACTGGTCTCTTTGCTTTTATCAATGCCCAATATTCTATTCTCAAAATAGTTGCCAGTGTAATCCTTTAAAACTCTAAGCCAGACTGAGTCACTCCTTTCTTCAAAGTCCTCTAATGGCTCCCCATCTCAGAGTGAAAACCAAAGTCCCCCTAGAGGTCTCACTTACACTAAGTTGCCTCTCACTCACTTTATTCTTGTCCGCTTGTTATTGCAGGAACACACGAAACATGCTCCTGGCTGCAGGCCTTTGCACTGGCTGTTCCCTCTGCCTCTAACGCTTTCTTCAGATAGCCACATGACTAATTGCCTCAGCAACTTTAAGTTGTGGCTCAAATGTCTTGTTCTCAATTAAGTCTACCTCACCATTTTATTTAAAATTTTAAACACCTACCTAGGCACTCTTGATGACCCTTGTACTACCTTCTCCCCTCCACAGTATCTTATAAACTTATTAATTTTGTGTTTTCTGTCTCCCCTATTGAGAACAAACTCTCCGTAAGGGAAGGGATTTGTGTTTGTTGTTTTTTTCCCCACTGATGTATCCCTATTCCAGATGCCTAAAACAGTGAATGTCACAGAGTAGGCAATCAATAAATATTTGTTCAATAAATAAACATTTAAATATGAATTACACTTTTTCTAAAAGGAAAATTTCAAAAATGCTTATATTTAATATTAATATATTTTGGACAATTTCTTCCAAGTTTTATGAAGTAAAGATGTGAGTAAAAACAAAACTGTAAAACAACACATTAAACAATAAAAAAACACCCAGCACTAACCTGTAACATAGCAACAGGTGGAGGGAAAACCTCTGCCTGGGTTGTGACCACTGTCTCCTTTTCAACTGGAGGTGGGCTCTGAGTTGTCTGGACCGTCTCTTTAACGGGTTCTGAGCTTTTCACACTTTCCCACTCTAAACAAAATATTTGAAATTGATTTCCTCTGGATAGGTGCAATTTTTCATTTTATATGTACACATTTGTTTCATATCTGAATAGTCCTTCATCTACCTTGGCACATCTTTAAGATGTGTCCACAGCTGTCAGTGCCAACCTATTTGGTTCTGCTGAGATAAATGTGATTAGGGTACTAGGAGTTCAAAGCAGCATGACATGAGGCACAAATCAAAGACACTAAAATATTCAGTCTAGAGAAAACACTTAAAAGGGATATAACAGATACGTATCTCAAAGGCTGTCTGATTTAAGACAAACCAACCTTATTCTATATTTTGTCATAAGGCATAAGGGAAAAACAACAAGTATTAACCCAGTACAGAAAGATCTTTCTGAAAATACAAAAAAATGCAAAAATAGAACAAAGAGGCTCCAATGGTTCCTCCAGAGGTTCGCCTCCCTTAAAGCTCAAAGTCATGAGAATGACTAGTAAGACCACGTGACTTCGCCCCTCGGCACCTCTCTGACTTCATCTCCTACTACTCACTCCTCACTATGCTCAAGCCATACTGGTCTCAAGACTTTCTAACAGACTTGGCGCTTGCTGTTCTCTCTGTATGAAACACTCTTTCCCAGACAGCTGCATGTCTCACGCCTCTGAATACCACCTTCTCCATTAGACCCTCTTCAACCACTTAAAACTCCAATAGCTCTACACCCATACTGCCTATCCCCTTTCCCTGTTTTTTCTTCTTAGAACTTAACCAACACTGAAATACTACCTAGTTTATCTATCTTATTTATTATCCATTTTTTTCCCACTAGAACATGGGTTGGCAAACTCTTCCTATTTGTATTTTAGATTGTACGGGCCATGTGTTCTCTGTTACAATGACTCAACTGTTGCTGAATTTTAAAAAGTCATATACAATAGGTAAACACAACTGAGCATGGCTGTGTTTCAATAAAACTTTATTTACTGAACAGGCTGCCAGTAAGATTTGGCCCATGGGCTGTTGTCAACCCCTGTACTACAATGTGCACTCCAAGAGAGGAAGGATTTTTGTCTGTCTGTCTCACTGCTATAATCCCAGCTCCTAAAGTTATGCCTGGCACACAGTAGGAACTGAAATATTTTTTGAATGAATAAATGTTCTGGAGGAACATCCATCCAAAAAAGAGAGAGAAAGACAGCGAGAGAGAATGACAAGAAGAAAACAACTGAAAAAGTGTTTGAAAATATGTACATTGGCCTGAGAACAAAAATACTATTCTGAAAATTAGCTAATTTTGGTAGAAGAGTAGAAGAGCTAAGATATCAAGAAATAAGTATAACATATTTCAATTCTTTCCCAAGCATCCATTATTCTGTGAATTTATAACTGAAAAATTTTAAAACAAAAAGACAGATTTTTCAAAAGAACGGGCCGGATTATCACTTGGTTATAAACTTTCTAAAGCAGCATGAATCTGAACTACAGCTCTCTGAGATTCTATTCCTGGCATCCTCAACATAGATACTAATCAAAATAGTCTAGGAAGTTTTTTAAAGAAATTTCCTAAATCCCCAGTTCTCATTTAAACTCAAGTAACTGAAAAAATTAGTCTTTACAAGCCTCCATATATACAACGCTCTCAAAGACTGAAACTTTTTAAAAGACATATATAAAAATGCTACACTTAGAGTTTTAGGACACTATCTATATACTCTGACATTTATAAAATAGATCCCATTAAGTATACACATTGAACAGGGTAATGTTTCACTTTTTCCCCTCTTTTGCAGGATGGGGAAGAATCCAGGAAATAAACACAGTTCACCCCAACATGTAAAACTCTTATCAATTACAACCCCTTAAGCATATTTTTAAACAATAAAACTACCCACAGGGCTCTTACCAGTATTTACAGTTTCCTGATCAATCATGCCTCCTTCTGCAAAACCTTCCAAGTCATCCACTTTAACTTTTTCCCATGGTATATATGTTACTCCAAGATCCACATCCCAGAATTGCTTGTATTCTGTTTTTACACCTTTGTTTAAAGCCCAAGCAATCTATCAGGAATGAGGAGAGGAAAGAAGAAAGCTCATGTTTACTGTAAAAACAAGGTAAAACATACAAAATCATATGCTAACAATGCAAATATGAATAAAATTAGTTTTAAAAATCAGCTGGACAGGCAAAGCATCACTGCTGGAATAACAGTAGCCAACGAAATTTTTTCCATGTATTTTCTGATTTTGTTTGTAAAATAAAACCTGCATTAGATAGCAGTGGTGTTTATAATATGGGATTTATTTCCACGTCTTACTATGACCTTAAAACAACACATTTCCAGAAATAAACCAAATCTACTTTTCAGCATAAAAATGTCAACCTACATTAGCGATAATTAGAATAGCTAAACAAAATCTTGGTACTCCAAGAGACCAGTGACACTTTAGCTTACATAAACTCTCTGCCATAAAATGAGAAAGCACGGGCATATTAGCTCCCTTGAAAGTAATTTAAAAATTTTAATTCAGTTGCTAAAACTATGGAATAAATTAACTCCAAATAGCAGAAATAAAATGTAAATTAGTTATAAGAAGTAAAAATGGAAAAATACACAATAAATACTCAAAGACTAAGAGGAAACAAATATACATAAATAAACCCTTCACAAGGGCCTGAGTTGTATAAGACAAGATGTTAAAAAGGAGACATTAATAATATAATTAAGGGGTAGGATTAGGAAGCACTGGGAAGGAGTGAATGAAAGACAAACTTGTTAAAAATGAAAAAGTTCTGCTCATAAAATGGTGCCCGGGTTGACTAAGAATACTGTGCATGTGTGATTTTGAAGAACTGCTTGAATAAAGTTTTGGTTATTGTTTTACCTATAGCCAAACTCTATAATTTAACAATACTAAAATAATGAATTTCTATCAAGGTTTGCCTATAACATTAAAGAAGAAGATGAATTAAATACAGGAAACATTCTAACAATCCAATAAAATAAGAGCACGTGCCCCCAATCTCACCTTAATGACCTTGGACCCAATTTTATATGACCCGGAACTAAGTTTCTGAAGAGCCCGAAATGCATCTTGTCGATGAACCATGCAGACATAAGCACAGCCCCTGGGAGGAATCATCTATTAAAAAAATTATTTTCTTTAGAAAGGGTGTAATGAGGAGGGCAAGTCATTACTGGCATTTTATAGTTTTAATGGAACAGAACATTGATTATTAATACTGAATTGTTTCCCCTTTTCTTCTTCCAGCTATCCGTTTATTGGTAAAATTCAAGCACAATCAGTTGAAAAAAACAAATTCAGAAGCTAGTTGGGTCTCATTCTAAGCCATGATATATGTGAAATCTTGAATATCACGTGTCAACTAAAGCTTTAACACACAATGAAGAGCTATTAAAACAATGTATAGACGTGTATATAATACCACCAGATAAAAGGAAAACAATACTGTATGGCCAACATATTTGAAGGCATACAATTTATTTACAGTAGTATTTAAATTTTGCCAAATGTTATGTTGAGTAATGTGAGAAGGATTTTTGTTTTGGGGAAGTATCTTATCCTTAATATAAAGTCCAAAATCTACAACAAATAATAAAACTAAAGCTTTTCAATTTTATAAAACTTAACTTTGTCCAAGTACTTCTGGACAAAGATTTTAATATGAATAAGAAGATAGCCTCAGTGTAAGGATCTCAAGAGGTTTATTTACAAAGCATTTAACTACTCTATAAACTACCAGATCATAAAATTATCTTTAATGTATTAACTTAGAAAAATACACAGAGCATTTCAGTTTCTTTATGAAGAACTCAAAAGGTATTCTATCACTTTGTTAGTACTTAATACCTAATAAGCTCTCGCTGTCAAAGTAACGCTTCCCTCAGCCTTGCTAACAGCTGTCATTTTAATACCAAATTTCTCGAAAGAGAAGTCTATCCGACCCCTTATATAATTCATCTCTTGCAATGTAGATCCAACCCCTTACCAACCCACCGAAAATATTTTCTTCGAGCTAATGACCTACTAAATGCTAAATCTAATGGACTTTTCTCAGTCTTCAAACTCCCCCAAAACGAAGTGAAAGGTTTATAAATCTTCCATTAATTTTTCAAATCCTGGATTTTATCACTAGCCATTCAGTACACTTCAGTTCACAAAATAACTTAGTGCCTATTACTTTTAAGTACTACACTCTTAAAAGGTAATACAGAAGAAGAGGGAGACAAGGCAAACTAATGTCCAAATGACTGTGGTATAAGAAAGACTACAAACGTCATAAGCAACGTGAAAATACAAAATGCTACTTGGATTCGGGATCTGTTCAGAGCAGTGATTCCTGGCTTTGCATCAAAATCACCTGCGTAATTACGGCACTTTGATAAGAATCTAAAGGTACTGATAATGGGCATCCCTATATGGGCATCCCTATTTTTTCAAATGTCAACCCATTTCTGATATGCAGCTAGAGCTGAGAACCACTAGTTTAAAGGCAGAGGAAAATCAGAAAAAATTTCAGAGGTTATATGATCACAGACTCAGAGATTACTTATGTTCTGACAGGTGAAATTTAAAAAGACGAAAAGAGAAGCCTACAACACTTTCACGGTGTAAAAAGAGGAATCTGAAATACCTAAGTTGAAACACTCAGCCAATTACCTATTAATTAACCAATCAATCAGCTACTTATTATCTGTGTAACTTAGACAAATCATTTAGATTCCTCACTGGTAAAATAACAATATTTGAATTACTTAACCAGCTTCTTGTGAGGCTCCAATGAGATCATACATAGTTGAAAGTAAAATACAAAATGGTCAAATTCAATTTAAATAAAGAGTGCTGTTATTAATACCAAAAAGTCAAGTTTGGCCATATAAGGAATGTTGAGAATATAAGGAATCTAAGACTAGAAAGGAAAACCAGCCAATTTCCTGGTAAATAATGATAAAAAGGTCCAATAGACATAAAAGTATAATAACAGTGAATAAAATCAGAGAGTTAAGGAATAAGACTCCTCAAATGACTATTCCATTATCTTTAGCCTCAAGGAAAAACAATAGCCCTGCAGGAGGAAGAAAATACTCAAAGGTGGAGACTGGGTACACTGAAAGAATCAAGCTGAGGAGTGATAGAGCTATGCTGTGGCCACACAGGTTTTCTTGCCTCAGGTTTGCTCTGAGAGGAAGAGAAGGGGAAGGGGTGGGAAGAGGCTGGCAAAAGACTGGGACCTCAAGTCCAGTTGTGTCTCCACCATTACCTATGTGCTCATGTGCAGGTGATTACAATTCTAACTCAGTTTCTTCACTTTCATTAAAAAAGAAATTAAACAATATCACACATACAGTTCCTGCTAACTCAAACATTCGATGTTTTTAGGAATCAAGTGCTATTACATTGCTATAAAACTCCTAAGAATATTTTGTTAGACTTCCATTTAAAAAAGGAAAACTAATTAAGCAAAGAGATAAACAACAGCAGAGTAAACATAAAAACGATTAGAGTCAAACAATCCTTTTAAAATTTGATTAAAGGCAGATACTGTTGGGCTAATTAGGAACCAAAGTGACTCTGAAAACTCCCTATTTTTTTTTTTAACTTTAAATTATTTAAGAACTGATACTTACATTAATGGATTCAATCTGTCCAAACTCTTCAAACAGGTTGGTTAAATCTTGCTGTGTTGCCTTCTTGTCTACCTGACCAACCCACAGAGTAGTGCTACATACTGTCAAGATATAAGAGACAAATAACCCAAATCACATAGACAGTTACTTCTTTCAAGTAGCTGAGGAAAAAACACTAGTAACAATAATTAAAATTTCAGATAGTATATTTTAAATACTTGTTAACGGACATTTTTATGTTATGTTTAAAATCAACTAAAATACCAGGTACCCATTCACATCTATGCCAAGTCAACTTCTTGCATTATCACCTGTTCTCAAGCGTGGCAGCACACATCAATCACCTGTGGATATCTAGAACCCACTCTAAAAGATGATGGAAGGTATGGGGTATGACAGATCAGGAACTGGGAGTTTTAAAATTCTGTAGGTGATTCTAATGTGCAACAAAGCTTCAAAACCACTTCTCATTGCAATCATATCTGTGTACCTTTTAAGTATCTTTCTGTGCTGGAATGATTAAATGGATGTTTCTCCTAAATCAACAGTTAAATCTTACTCTTAAGGAAAGAATAATTATATACAAAAAATATATATACAAAAAGGAAAAGGCTAATTTAGAACTCATTATCATGAAAGACTTAGGGATACTTAAGGGCTGGAAGCCACTTCCCTTTAAGAAATAAATGCTACACATGAGACATCTTGCCTACTTTGAGCTGCACTGTTCATGTCTCCATGAACATCTCCTTTTCCTGAAAACACTGACTTTAAAAATATTTACAGCTGATATAGTTGCAGAGTTTTAATATATTTGGATTTATGTCAATATCATTAAAAAAAAGTCTCCAGCTTTTGGGTTATCTTTCATCTACAACACAGCCTAGAGCAGGTTTTACTCTAGAGCTAAGATGTGGCCATTGCAATGTGGGTTTCACATTACATTCTACTGAATGTGGGTTTCAATCAGGTCTCCATCTCTCTACTCTGGCTGGTCAGAACTTGAACGTCTTCCAGGCCTGTGTGAGCTTTAGGAACCTGTTCAGCTAACAGATGCCTGGAAATTGCTCTTTCCCTGCTCTTTGCTCTTTGCCTCATGCAGTCTTACCCTGTGCATAAATAACTTAATAGTCAACCAAAGTCTCAAAGGGCAACATATTAGTTTTCTTTTGCTGCTGTAACAAAACACCACAAACTTAGTACCTTAAAACACAAAAAGGTATTCTCTTACAGCTCTGGTGGTCTAAAATGAGTCAACAAGGCTGCATTCCTTCTGGAGGCCCTAGGAGAGGATTTGTTTCTTTGCCTTTGCTAGCTTCTACAAGCTATCTGCATTCCTCAGCTCATGATCCCAACCCTCCATCTTCAAAGCCAACAGTGTAGCATTTACCAATCTCTTTCTCCTTTCCACGTTCACATCACCTTTTCTCTCTGACCCTCTCCTCTTGTTTCCCTCTTATTAGGACCCTTGGATTACACTGGGCCCTTCTGGATAATCCAAGTTAATCTCCCCATCTCAAGATCCTCATTAATCAGATATACAAATGTAAGGTAACATATTTACAAGCTCCAGTGATTTGGACATGGACATCTCTGGGTGACCACTATTCAACCTACCACCAACCCTTAACAAATTTCTGGACCTCTTTCACTGAACAGTTCCCATCTCTTCATTACTCTGTTCTACATATTATAGCTGCCTTAATCTCCCCAAAATCTGTTCCATGTTTCCCCTATTCTTTTGATATTGTCTCTCTACAAATTTTTCCCATGGACAACTCCATTTTCCCCCCCCAGAAAGTAATGAGTCTCCTCCATCCCATGAGAAGGGGACACTTGATTCTTAGAATGTTACTGTTTGTTGATGCTTCACAGCCCCTGGACTACTCATGAAAACTCATGTTCTAAGAACCAGTGGGGAGAGAAACACTACCACATGTGTTTAAAATGTGTTGGGACCACATCAAATTGTTATTGCTTCTCAGTAGAGTTTTGAGGTAAAAGACAAGATATACTTCTCACTGTATTTTCTTATGTCCTTTCTAAATTTTTTAATTGTGTGTTTTACCCATGAAAATAAAACAGCAACAGAAAATAAATTCCACGGTCAATAACTATGTAAACGGTGGCAACGAAACATGACAAGTTAGGTAAGGAACTAAACGAGAAACTCCACGTAAAAGCCCATCATAAAAATCGTTATTCTAAATGTCCTAACAGTAATCCTGGGAGGAGGCATAGTTGAGATTTTACGATCAGACTTTTGACATTATTTATCAGACAGCACGAAAATGTTTGAATTTTGTCCCTCACCCTAAGGGATAAATAGAAACTTTCAGAGTTAGGAATGTCAACATTACTAAATTAACAATGGCTCTCATAATCAGGTAAGATTCTGGAAAGATAGCCAAGGCTTGTTCAAATGGCTAGAATTTAGTAAGATGGCTGTCGCCTTTAATCCTAAGCCTCGATTTCTAGGATGCTTCAGCATTATAAATTTTACCAGTTATTCATCTATCTCCATGGCAGAAGGAGTTTATTTGGATACATTCAGAAATTAGATAACCTGATCAGTGTTCCGCTCTTGGCGAAGAATGACAATTTACTTCGTTTTATGTACTTTATCCATCTGCAGTCTGTTGATTCACCTTAAAAGTCATAACCCGCTAAGAATCGTTTAGGCAGAATTTGGCACTAATTACAACTTATTTTCCTAGACCTCACATGCCTACCAAGTCAACTCTCCTGCAGCACTCTCCCAAAACAAACTCCCACTACTACCAAATGTGTTCTTATCATACATTATAGATTAACATATAAAGGAGAGAAAGTTTTTACGAGATAAATCTCTCCTTCAGTACTGATCCAGTAAGTTTATAATTAGCTTTAAAATCTGCATGCTTTCTATAATAATTACTCCTACAGACCTAGTGTTCATAATTGGTTAGGACACTGTGCATAGAAGTCACGGTGTCCATGAAACAGACACGAGGCCTAGGACACTTTATAAATCATTAATCAAGTCATATTTTCTAACTAGCATTAAAAAAAAAAAACTCTCAATGACTTTAGTACTTGAGTAGAAACTGCTATTCCTTTTCCTTTTCTCCTCTATCACATTACAAAACCCAAAAATGTAATTACTCATATACCAAACCAGTTATTTAACCTCTTAGTCTGAAAATAAGGTTGGGAGACGTTGTAACAGATACTGTTTTCTCAATGTTATTGAAACCAAAGCTTGTACGTCACTTACCACTTAATGTTTTAGATCTAATTGGAGGCAATCCCTTCTTCTGTCGTTCTTTCTCCCTTTCTCTAGCTCTTCTTTCACTTGAGTATGAACGTGATGATTTCCTTTTTCTTTCTCTAGAGCGAGAGCGTGATCGCTTTCTGTGTTTACGCTTTCGAGAACCAGATCGTGACCTAGACCTTCGTTTTCTTGGTGATCTACAAAAAAAATCTTGTTTTACTTCTAATGACAAAGTTATTCTTCTTTCGAATTTCTCACTTGTAGGTGGGGCGGGGGTGAGACTGTCTGGTATTTAGCTACCTTTTAAAAAACATTCAAGCATAATCAAGTATCAAACATGTATTTTCTCAAATCTCTATACTGCTTAGGTCCACACTAGTCACAGATGTTTGTTTGCAATGACTCTTACTGAATCACAACCACAAGGAAGAGTAAGAGAAAGAGATTCTAGCAAGGCCTCACTTTCTCTTAGGGTCTTCCAACTCTTTTTTCAAACAAGAGTCAAGAACAGGGATGAAAGATGGAAGAAAACAAAAAGATTCTTTAGGTGACAAAGATGTTACATTCTTAAAATTAAGAAACAAAGAATGTTTTCAACAGAACATTAGGCCACTATACAATTCTGTTTACAAGTTTTCAATTTCTAAAATCTCCTGTGCTTGACTTTACAATATAATGTGATACTGAAATACTGTTTCTTTTTTCCTGTCAGTCATATGCCATTGAACTCTCTTCAAAATACTTAGTAGGGAGGTGTTGCTAAGACAAATAAAGAAGTTGCTAAGACAAAGAAGTTTCAGCACTAACACTGTAATTCACTGTAGAGAGGTCAGCTTAGAGAAAGATGAACTGACAGGCTCTCATCTGCAAGAGGCAAATACAAGTAAGTTCTTGAAACACGTAAGAAATGACTGAAAAAGTCATCAAGGATACTGCCTCTCTTCCAGCATTCGCTGTTCAGATTTTCTGGGTATTTGTGTGTAGAAAATAGGGCATTAAAATGTTAAAGATTAATGACTTTAAGTTTTAAGACAGTTTATAGCAAAAACAATATACACATGCTACAAGAAAATTTACCAGGTTAAGAATAAGGCACCTCCAACTCAAATCTGAATGAGCATGCACATTAATGAGCCTCAGCCACGTTGAACAGCCCACAAAGAAAACCATTTCTAGGATATGTTTTGTAACAGTCTGATATGCTTAATGTTTATAAAAATAATTTTTGTAGTTTTATTTTTATAATCATTTTTGGTATTATGAGATGAAATGGAATGTGAGAAATACAATGGAGTTTCTAACACTGTTCCTCTACAGCTTGATTTGAGTGTTGTTCAGAGGCAATAATACCCTAAGCTGACTATCATGATGTTATTAACTAAAACCAGATATAACCCCAAATCCAAGTCTCAGGATACTGCCGTGACTCATGCAAATTACTCAAATGGCCACAGCCACACCCAATTAAAAACAGAACACATATTTTCTGTTTTTTGAAGTTCTGAATTACTTCTTCCTGAGAGAATGTCACTCTCAGAAAACATTTTCTTTAATTTTGATGCAAAGAAATAAAGGATGCAAAAAAGTAAAGCCAACAATTTAAATGTTCGCACACAGCTATTCTTAAATAGTATTGTAGAACCTTGAACGAGATCGTGAATGCGTTCTTGATCTTGAGCGAACAGCCACTTTCTTTGCTTCCTGTTCAAAGATCTCCTCTTCTACTCCATCTTGCCCTTCATCTATATCCATATCCTTGAAAGTCAAAAGAACAGCAGACAAAATGCCTGGTTGAGATTCAGTGTGTATTGGTAATTCTGCCTTACAAAATATTCACCATAGTAGCATTAATGACTAATAGTAAAATGGTAAGAATGTGGAGCTTAATGAGTAGGAAAAAACCATTCAGGTTTACATTATTTACATACAATAAAAATTATTACTATAAGATTTTTTTCTGTAATTAATTTTATAAATTTATGCCCCAGAAAAACATTTACTTTTTTACCTGCTGCTGAATATCTATGGAATCATCCAAATTTGCTTCAGGTTCAAGGAAATGCTGTTGACTGCTCCCTTGTGATGGTGACACGGAATGCTCCGACCCAAATGTTCCTTCTTGACTATCCTGAGGAGTTGCCTATTGAGAATGTACATAAACACACAAACAATGGGAAATAATGAATATTATGAATATTGTTACAAATGAAACATCACAATTACAATTTTAAAAAGGAGCCCAATACCTAAAGAAATCCCATTACATCTTTTATGATCAATCTAAAATGGCACTTTTGTATAAATCCAAGTTTACTTAAAAGCACAGAATACCTCCATAAAAGGGAGATATTATAACACTAGAAAGAATGGTAAGATAAAGTAGGTCTCCAAACAAATTTTATATTGTGGAAAATACAAACTACCAAGAATAAAGGGACTGTATCATGAATGATATATAAAGAACTAAGTCACCCAACTGCACGTGTAGAAGCAAAACGAAGCTCAAACCCCAATATCAAAATCACTGATCTTGCAAAATCAGTTCTCAACTTGGGTCTTTTTCAACCTCCACCTCTAGAAATTGACAAAAGAGTATTAGGAAGTACTCAAATATGTAAAATATTTCAGAAAGACTAATAAAAGTTAGGCAATGCAGCCTAATTATAGGAAAAACTAAAATTTAAACCTTTTTGCCCCCCTAGGACTAGAATTACAGCAACTTGCTATAGGGATACTGCTTACATGGTACTAATCACTATGAACTTGACTAGCAATTACACACACTATGGTGTTAACTAAAACTGAGAAACTGATTATTATGAAGAAATGACTCCCTAGTTAAACATTCCTAACACATGATCTCACAGGTGTTGAGGATTAGTAAGAAGAGTTGGTACACAAGTTGGGAACTATTATAATAATTAACAGAAAAGAGCAACTCAAAACTACTGTTCCCTTGCTACAAACTCTGTGATTGTGAACCAAGTTACTCCAACTCTGAATTTGTCTCCCTACGTGTAAAAGGAATACCACCACAGTGATTATAAAAAAACAATATTGTATTATAAATTTCAAAGTTGCTAAGAAACTAAATCTTAATTGTTCCCACCACAAAAAAGAAATGATAATTATTTGACATGATAGAGGTGTTAGCTAACACTACAGAGGTAATCATATCCCAATATATAATCATATCAAATCAATATGTTGTACACCTTAAACTTACACAATGCTATATGTCAATCATATCTCAATAAAATTATTTTTTAAAACTTACTCTTACTCTAATTACATTTAAACTGAAAGAAAAGAAAGCAGCATAAAAATTAAGAGCCAAAAAGAGCATTAAAGAATTGTTCCAAAAAAAAAAAAAAAAGGAACTGTTCCAAGTGTCTTAATTTATGAAGGAACAGGCTCCCCAAAGACAAGTAACATTTTCAAGGTTTAGAAATAAATTAAAGCTAAAATCAGAATTAAAGTTCTATTAGTCTTTATTCCACAAAATTGACCAAAGAGTTGGTAAATCAGTATATGTTTGAGAACAAATCAAAATGTTTTTAAAGCACAGTCCTGGCTTATGCCTTTAAAATGGTACAATAAAACTAAAATTCTTAACAACACAGCAAGATAATTTTCAACTTTATCCTGAGCTGTACTGTTTGCTCCTAATTCAGTACTCATACATCCTTCACATTATTTACTTCTTACCTCACCATTCACCTTGAGCATCCTACCTACCATCCACCCACTTGTTTTTCATCTTTGATTTTCTATTAATGGTCAACCCTTGGTGTAACCAGCAGAATCCACTACAACCAATGCTAGTTCTTGAGGTTCTTTTTTGAGCAGTTTTACATATTTGAAAAGGTTGTGATTCATGACTTTTATTCTTTCTTAACAATCTTATGAAGAACAAAGAGAAAATCTACTTTTAATATTCTACCAAATTTTATCTTATGATCTTGCAGTTAGCATTAATTAGGTCCACTGGACCCTTAGCTATATCTAAGATATGTTACAGGATCTTAGAGGTCTTATTTTCCTATATACTGAAACATTTTGCCATTTCATCATCCTAAGAATTATTCCATTATTACTCATCAATTACTCCCAACTGTAGCCAAAAAGACTAAAATAATAACAAAAAAAATGGGATTGTTGAGAAGGGTGATTCAACAGTGAAACCATCATCATTCAGTTTTACTGCATCACCAAAACCACTGCATTATATTTCAAGAAGGTATAAATAAGACTAGAGACATATCTGTAGTCTGCTTTTAGCTTTCCTTGGACAATGGATATTTAGATGTTTCATTTTCTGTCCATAACAGCAAAGAGAAGAAAACTGACAAAGAAACGTATTTCACAAATTTTTTTTTTTTTTTTTTTTTTTGGGGGGCATAAAGCCTGCGGGATCTTAGCTCCCCGACCAGGGATTGAACCCGCGCCCTTGCCAGTGTAAGCGCAGAGTCCAAACCACTGGACCACCAGGAATTCCCAGTATTTCACAACACTCAGACAAAGCAGATGATGAATGCAAAAAACAGACAGCAGCATTCTAGACTCTAAAGGTAACGGTGAAACTTAATGTTTAAGTGAAATATCAGACGGTGAGTTTTCAAATGACTGCATCCCAAACGTATTTCTCAAACTCAAGAACTGATGAGCGAAAAATGTATCTCTAAGGACAAAAATCTCTAAGGGTATTTTCATTCAATTAGTCATTCAACAGGAAGGACTTCATCTTATAGTATTTTGGAACAAGAAGCTGGACTGTCTGTTTTGTTTAAAGAACATGTGACATTTGAACTTAGTTGACATAAAAAGGTTTGCTATATTTCAACTATATTAGAATTCCTAATTGTTTATTTTCCCCTATCCCTTTAGCTTCGCTTTTAAATTATTTGTAAGATGACTAAAAAATATTTTTAAAAAACCAAAAAGACTCCATAGGACCCAGGTGGCAAATGACTTTTTACCCTGATATACTGATATACGTCCTTAGAATACATCCTGGTATATTCATCTTTAGTTTCTTCAGCAATGTCTTCAGGCAAAGCATCAGTGATAATACTGAGGGACTTCCCTGGGGGTCCAGTGGTTAAGAATCCGCCTTCCAATGCAGGGGGCCCGGGTTCAATCCCCAGTCAGGGAACTAAGATCCCACATGCTGCGGGGCAACTAAGCCCACACCGCAACTACTGAGCCCATGTGCCACAACGAAAGATCCTGCATGTCGCAACGAAGATCCCACGTGCCACAACTGAGACCCGACGCAGCCAAATAAATAAATAAAGATAATATCAAAAAAAACAGAAGACAAGGATAACAGCAGTTAGCAGAGACTTTTTTCAAAGTTGGATTAACATTCACTAAGTATCACATTTTGATCCCTTATAAATCTACTTTCCTCTATTTTTTTCTGTATAAGTGGCAGGAAAGACTTTGTCAAAAACCTTACTGAAATCCACACATGCTATGCTACACCTACAGCATCTTCCTAATTTATGAGTCTAATAACCTTACAACATCAACCTCAGTACCCTGAAATGCAACTCAAGTCTCTTAATGTATCACCCATCTTAGTTATCATGTTCAATTCTCCTCTTTCCATTATATTCTCCTCTATAAAAAACTACTGAAGCGAAGGAAGTTACATATTTCTGATATCCCACTGACAGCTCTTTATTAAGTAGCTGAATCTTCTATAATCTTTTTATTCCTAACATTCTTTTTAAAGCCCTTTTATTAGTCTTATCATTTTCATCATCAGCATTTCATTCTACGACATCTTTTGGATATCCTGATAAAACAATTATCAAAATCATAACTCCAACTTACTCAAGACCATAGAAATCATTCCTCTTATGATATGATTGTTAGTCCCTTCACAATTCAACCATTCTCAGAAAGTGCTCCCATTTTCCACTGGTTTTCCATCATTAGATAAAAGACCTCAACCCACACCCAAGTGTGGTCAAGGCTGCAAGGAACAGAGTGGCACTAGCAAACCTATTCTTTTCTCTGAGGCGCTCTAATAAATTTTAGGCAGCCACACGGAGCTTACTGGTAAACAAAAATGCTTAATTTTTCTGCATGTTTCACCCCATCTTAAATACACTAAAGGCAACTGGTTTGATAGAGCCAATTACACAACTTATTAAATTTGTTACTCTGTTGATATTTACTTTTCAATTTTAAATTTGTGATAGGCTTTAAACACTATTCACCTTATGCATTAGAAAAGTTGCTTTTTTTCTTCACTACTCCCTTTTATTCACTGCTTATTTTTGAATAAGGAAGCTTTTAAGAACATCTACTCCTTTCAAAGAGATCTTATTACTATATCTTCTAAAATTTTGGAGATGGTATAGAGTAATCAACTAAGACCAGAGTTCTTTTTTCTGTTTTTGGTTGGTGAGATTCTTAAAACAAAATCACTCTCAAGTTTTTAGTAACTTTCACTTCAGTAACTTGGTGTTACTTACAAGCTCAAGCTCAAGATCCAGGTCAAGAGTACTACACCTTTACTGTCTCTGCTACACCTTCATTCTACTGCTTCTGCTAAAACTTCTGAAATGAAATTGGAACTAAGGCAATTCAAAAGTGTCACATCTATAGCTGAACAAATCTGTTTAGATAAACTCTTCCATTACTACTACCCCTTGCCTCTGTAACAGCTCTGACAACCTGTTTCTCTTCCTTGAGTCACAACTTATGTTTTTCTTTAAATAACATCCAGGTTGTTTTTTTTTTTTGGCCACACTGTGTGGCATGTGGGATCTTAGTTCCCTGACCAGGGATCGAACCTGGTCCCCTGCATTGGGAGTGTGGAGACTTAACCACTGGACTGCCAGGGGAGTCCCCAAATGTTCTTTATTGTGCTTTGTCTTCAAGTTTCTGAATTCTTAGGCAGATATATTTTATTTTCTTGACATAAAATAGTGCACCTACCCAACTACTTCTATCAGAATTATTTCTACAAAACAAGGTATGGAATTCCATTCTCATAATTCCAGGTACAAGTTCCAACATACAAACATCATCAAAATCCATTTTACAAGGACTTCCCTGGTGGCGCAGTGGTTGAGAGTCCGCCTGCCACGGCAGAGATCAAACACGGTTTCGATCCCCGGTCCCGGAGGATCCCACATGCTGCGGAGCGGCTGGGCCCGCGTGTCACAACTGTTGAGGCCCGCACCCCTGGAGCCCAGGCTCCGCAACAAGAGTGGCCCCTGCTCACTGCGGCTAGAAGGAGCCCACGTGCAGCGGCGAAGACACAACACCGCCAAAAATAAATAAACTTATTTTTTTTTAAAAAATCCATTTTACATTTACTCTTTGCATTAAAAGGACAAGTTCGGGGACTATCCCTTCTAAAGTAATCCTCCCTCTTCCATATTTCCATAGTCCTTCATATATATCTCTATTTCAGAAACCAAGATTCTGCCTTGTGTTCATATAGATATATGCACTTCATTAGAGAAGAGCTTACTTGAGGCCAGACACTTCTCTGTTCATCTCTGTATGTATTACCTAACAATGCTCATACTTTAAAAATATTTGTGGTATTGTATTAAATTCATTAGAGTCAAAAAGGTTTGATTAGGAAGAAGTGTGAGTGGGGGTAATTCCCAGAAACTCATATCCAAACAGTTTAACATCCATAAGTATTTCTCATATAGAGCAAAAAGAGGCTTTGTAATGGATTTAACCCTAGCTTCACAACAATTTGACATATTTTATCAATTCTAAGGTATGATTTTTCTTTACATTTTATCACCCTGAAATTTAGAAGATTCTTAAAACTCCAAGGGATGTTATATATACAAGTATCTAAAAATTCTTAGCTATACGTAAAATAATGGTGGGTCTTAAGACTGATGATATATGATACTGTGTACTTTAACAGTAGATGTTTCGATTTCACTAAGCTTCAATTTCCTACAATGTAAATGAGATTCAAAATACCTATCGCATAAGCATTAGCTGTAATCATGCCTAATAAAGCTCTTGCCACATACTAATAACAGTCTAATTAAAGACAGCAATCTATTTTGTCATCATCACCACCAACAACAGCAAAATCATCACTATCTTGGCTTGACAGGGAATTGAGAGGAAAGGAAAGTTTTCAGCTGTAATACTGAAACACCATCTCTGTCTTCTGTTCTCTAATTCCAGTATACTGAAATTAATGTTCTCAATGGATACATAAGTTGCCAGTAAACATTTTGATTACCAAAAAACAAAATGAAACAAAAAAACACACAAAAACTGTAAAGGTCCTGAAAAGACTGATCTCCCTAGTAATAAACAGCTGAAGAAAAAAAAAAATCACCAAATGACAGACTGTACAAAGCAGTAACTCTAAAGACCACAAGATGGGGATATAAACCTTTTGAGGCTGTTGCTGTTCTAGGAGTTGCTGTCTGAGATGTTCAAGATTTTGCTGCTGTAGCTGTTCTGCTATCTGATGAAAGATGGAATTGTTCACAGATTCTGAAACATGAGAACTAAAAGGAAAAACAAGTGGAAATGTATATTAAAATCCAATAAAGATGATAATAACTGAATATTCGAAAAGAACACCCCAAAATGCAATTAAATGGAACATACTCTACTATTATACTCTATGTTTACTTTTGAAATATTAACACAGAAAACAGAATACCTCAGAACATTAATACATTAAAATAGAAATATACTCTTCAATAGTGTTTCAATAGATGGATCACATGTTAGAGATACTCTGATGAAGATCTGATATTACTGCCTCACAGTATTAAAATACATATAAATTAGTACTTTTTACATTACAGCATTTTAAGAAAATCTCAATAAAACACTTATAAAAAGAGTTAAAAGTACTTAAGCATTGTCACTCTAACTCCTTCTAAACTATGAGACAGTGGGAAAAATGTTCCATCAATCACTGTATGTGAAATCTACCATCATAATTGATTATACACTTCATAAAACTAATCTGCTTCCTTTAGAAAAGCATTCACATTATTAGGTATGTTAAAGGAAACAGTGTTTAGATAAGAGGAATTAATAATTTAACTATACTCTGGGAAATTCACACCTGGAATACACCTGGAATTCTGGGTGCCACAAGGCAAGACATGAACAAAAAAGAGGGCATCCCAAAAGGGGCAATCAGGATGGTGAGAAGTCTTGAAACAGTTGGAAAAAAGTGTACTTCATCTGGAGCAAATAAACCTAAGGGGAAGAATGATACCTATCTTCAAATACTGGAATGGCTATGTCTCAAAAGAAAATGGAGCAAATTTGTTTCCTTGCTTCAGAAAGCAAAATGGATCAGTGTATAGAAAGCAAATCAAATAAGATTCAGTAACAAAAGATCATACAGTATTAAAAATTACCTTCTTGTCATAGAAGGCATTAAAACAATGGATAAATAACCTATACAGATGGTTAAAGGAGATTACTACATTGCTCAGGACACTAACCTACATAATCTCAAATGCTCCTTACAACTTTAGAATTCATAATCTAAAACATTAGTTTTTAATTTTTTCAAGTAGAATGTCTGTCATAAGCATATAATTGCAATTTTACATATAAGTATATTTTTAATATATTATCACAATATAGAAAACTAAATAACCACTGAAATAAGATTTCTAGAGGCTTTCCCCACTCATCATCCCTTTCTAATCCTCCCACCTTCCACCCCTGCTCTCCAACATCCTCCTTCCCTCTGGTCCTCTCATGAACCCTCACCGAACCTAAGGCTCTGCAGAACTGTATCACTGATTTAAAAGAAAAACATACAATCCATTTCTTTAACAAACAAAATCCCTACAACCCTATTCCTTACTTCTGATTAGTCTGATCTACTCCCAGAATTTAGTGTACTTCCTAGTAGTGCCCACTGGCACTAGAAGCAAACGTCTTTCCTATAAATATTCTTACAACGGAGTTAAATAACTTAAAGCCTAATATAGACAACAGAAAATAACACAACTAGATTTATCAACACATCAATTTTCCAGTAAAGAATCTTGATATATCCCAATTATTTACAAAGTTCTTAGGAAGAGTCAAAATAACACAGGGAAGCAACAAGCAGCAATTCTACCATCTTTCTGTAATGTGAGAGCTCAAGAGCCTGAAATAATAACTCAACTCACTCAAAGTACACTTAGTAGCTCAATGGCAACGTCCCATACAATGTTTATAAAGATAACAGAAAAAATTTATGGTTTATAAAGAAAAACATAATGACTCTTACAGTTGAGAAGCTGGAATTTCCTTTTTGGGTTCTTCACTATGCTCAGAATCTTCCCCAAAATCAAACCTATCCATCAACTTCTAAGTGGGGAAAAAAAAAAGAGAGAAAGAGACAAATTTAAAAGTGCTTTGCACAAATAAAAGTTGCAGATGCTATTTTGAAGGTCACTGACATCCCATTAATTTACCTCTATCATTTAAAATGTAAATGTTTCATATCATTTTATTGTTATACTCCAATAAAACATTTTATTTGAGTGGATCTTTACTTTTCTTCAGGGCATTTTGACAGACATTGCCTTATGAAGCAAAACAATCATGACATGCAGGATAAATACCAATACTCTTAACTTTATAAAAGAGAGGATTAGGATTAAAATAATTAAGTGGCTTGTCAACAGTAACAGAGCTTGATTAAAAAAAAATCTAGAACTATAATCAACAGATCTGTTACTAGCGCAGTTCACTCAGAACGCTCCACTGTCTTCTAAATGGTCAATTTAAAGACTTTTTGGAAGCTGCAGGCTAAAAAAGTCTAAGTAATAATCTAATAAATCAATATTTATACTTCTATGAAAATAACAGTAGCAGAAATAAAAATAATACAGATAAAACTTCCAAAGTATTATAATATTCCCATAAATAGCAAGAATATTAAGCATATCACACAAGTTAAACATAAAAGATTTTCAACTTTAAAAACACTATTCTTGGGGCTTCCCTGGTAGCGCAGTGGTTGAGAGTCTGCCTGCCAATGCAGGGGACACAGGTTTGTGCCCCCGTCTGGGAAGATCCCACATGCCGCGGAGCGGCTGGGCCCGTGAGCCATGGCCGCTGAGCCTGCGCTCCACAACGGGAGAGGCCACAACAGTGAGAGGCCCGCGTACAGCAAAAAAAAAAAAACACTATTCTTTAGTTAGACCTCGATTTATCACAGCATAGTAACAACTTGTAAAGAAGCTTTCCTTTGAACTTTCACATACTTTACAATTTTAATTCTAGCAGATTAAAATTACAGGACGGACACCATAATTAATATATTTGTAACATCCACAAAATAAATTAGGAAGTATAAAAAATAATTATCTGCCTCAACAGTGAATACAGGGGGCTTCCCTGGTGGCGCAGTGGTTGAGATTCCACCTGCCAATGCAGGGGACACGGGTTCGAGCCCTGGTCCAGGAAGATCCCACATGCCACAGAGCAACTAAGCCTGTGCGCCACAACTACTGAGCCTGCCGCTCTAGAGCCTGCGAGCCACAACTACTGAAGCCCGTGGGCCTAGAGCCTGTGCTCCACAAGAGAAGCCACCGCAGTGAGAAGCCCATGCACCGCAACTAGAGAAAGCCCACACGCAGCAACGAAGACCCAACGCATCCAAAAATAAAATAAATTTATTTTAAAAAAAAGTGAATACACAATTTTACTGACCAGTTATTATTAGTCAAAAGAAAATATTCTAAATGTTGCCAGTGGAATTATAAAATTACTTAATTTCTTTCAGAAATTTGAACTTTTTCTAAAATTTATATCTTATAGAGTATGATGGATGTTAAAATATAAAATAGTGCTACGGTAAAATGTAATTTACAGAATTGGAATATACATGATAGTATAGAAAATTCAGTTCTTCATACAGAACAGATCTCTTATCTTAGTTTTTACCTTGTTAAAAGACACTCCCTGTTCTAGGGGATTAAGGGTGCTGGCTGCTGCAGCCGCTGCTGTGAGCTGTGCTGTAAGAGCCTGCAGCTGGACCACAAGGCCGGCATCCAGGGCTTGCAAGATGGAAGGCTGAGGCTTCTGCTGCTGTATCTGTAAAGTCTGTATTAACTGCTGAAGCTAAAGGGTGGGGAAAAAAAAAAAAAGAAAATTACTACAAACAGGTGTTGGGTTTGTAATAAGAATACTCATCTAAAACTTTTGGTCAATAAAATTTACCATTCTACAGTCTAGAGACCAAGAAAAAATATATACTAACTTAAAACAATTTTTTTTTAAAAAAAGACTTTTTGTGTGTGCCATATATAACACAGTCCTTAATAAGTTTGTCTTCCTTCTGGAAAGTCAGGGAAGTTTAAACAAAATAAAATGATCGCACCATGACCAACGGATAAAAAAACTCATCACAAGCAGACTTTTTTTCACTAAGCTTTTTCATCCCTTCTTCAATTAACTCAATCTCTGTAAAAGGACAAGCACTTACAACTGCTTTTACTATCATTCAGATTTACCATCTGATAACACATTCCCGAAAGCAGCTAAGAAAATAAGAAATCTGTCCCTTGGAGCAGTCTGAAACTAAGGAAATTAAAGGTGAATAGTGTCAACAAGAGTTGAAAGCAACCCCTGTCCCCCCATTCACCCTCCCTCTTAAAAAACAGAAACAGTAGTAAGATGCTGAAGATAGTTCAGTTCAGTAAACCCTATATATATAACCTAGCAGTAATCAATACTTTCCTACTCAAGATGTAAACCCAAGTTAAATCTGAAAATTATCAGTTTAGAATAGAAAAAGAAAAATAGAAAAGCTATTGCTAAATAAGACATTTGCACTCTAAGTTCAGTTTACAGTGGGAGAAGGTAAAAACATGCACGATGACAGTAAGTAAAATAATTTCATCTGAAAGAGCAACATTAAGAAACAAACTAGTGTCTTTACCTATCATACCAACATTTACTACAAACTACTAATGTGATAGGAAAGAAACTACAAAAACATATGATAGTTGAGCTACTGCACTGAGGAAGCTCCAAAACAGGATGGATGAATAAGAGGGAGGGAGAGAGGGAGGAAAGAAGAAAGTAAGGCAATTATCACATTTCTCCTTTACACATTTTAAATGCTCCTTCTGACATCTCCATTTCCCCCCACAGCACTGTTATTCTTTCAGGCACCCAGGCTCAAACACTGCAGCACCCTACTTTCTTTCCTCTGCTCTGACTTCATATCTTATAGATCACTGTGTCTTCCTGACTCCTTGTTCTATTCTTCCAGAAAATCCACACTCTGGCCAAAAGTATTTTTTTAATAGATGTCTTTTAAAATGACATTTGCTTTACGAATTACTTTCAAAATATCATTATCACAAAAGGTTAGTAATTCTATAATTTAATCTAATATCCAATTCAGTTTCCCAACTGTCCCAAAACTGTAGAAACTGGATCCAATCTAAGATGATAATTGAACGGTTTTTTTACATTTGTAAATCATTAAAATGGTTCCATATTTTTTTTTGAGATTGTCTTTTTAAAGAGTCCACAACTGCACCGTTTTTTACTTATTCATATCACAATTAATCTGGTTTTTAGAGGATAAGTTAAAAAAACCTAACAGATGTTAGACTATCCTCATATCTTTCCATGACTAGTTCCATTTAAAGTCTCAATTCAAATGTCACTTTGTCAAAGATGCCTTCTCCTGGCTACCCTAATTCTGACCCCTTCCCCCAAACTTAGTCACTGTAAAGACTTACCCTGTTTTAAGTCATATATCACTATCTAAATAATGTTTTATACTTCTTTATTGTTTGTCTCCCCTAAGATAGATAGGTATCTTCTTCAAGGTAGAAGACTTCCCTGCCTTGTTACTGGAATAACAATAGCACCTAATAACGTCTGGCACAAACTGTGCACTTAATTATTTTGGTGTGGAATGAATTATTTGTAAAATAATCTTTAATGACATAAAAGTGTTCATGATGCATTACTAAATGAAAAAAAAACCAAGTTACACAGTACTATATGTAGTGTGGTCATTTTTTAAAAATAAAACACATACTCCTTAGGTGGTACATAATGAAACAATGTGTTAGGAAAATAATGAGTCCTAAATCATTGACATAATTAAAAAGCTGCTCACCTGTTGGCCTTGAGGACTTTGTAAGATCTGAGCTACAGCTGCAAGTGTATCTGTATTTGTTATCTGAGACACCCACGGATCAGGTAAACCTTGGACCACATTGGCTGGAGTAACAGGTGTCACAGGAGTTCCTTTTAGAAAAGACATCAAACCCAACCCCAATAAATATGTAGGAACATAAATAAGACTTGGAAAAGTAGAGAGATTTGTTCTGTCACTTTTATAAAATATGTACAGATTTATATAAATGTAATTTTACTGTCTCCATTTTGAAAAACCATTACAGAATCAGGTATGTTAAAACAACAACAATTAAAAAAAAAAAAGACCTAAAAGAGCTAGCCATACTTGTTCTCAATTAACTAAGTTACTATTTTAAAGGAACCTACAGGGATTTCCCTGGTGGTGCAGTGGTTAAGACGCCACGCTCCTAATGCAGGGGGCACAGGTTCAACCCCTGGTCAGGGAACTAAGATCCCACATGTCCCATGGCATGGCCAAAAATAAAAAATAACTTAAAAAAATAAACAAAATAAAGGAGGCTTTAATATTTGCAAGTCATTAAAAATCTTATTAAAGAAGAAAATTCAATGACATAAGGAAATATTCAAAATGCAATCTTTCATGAAAAAAATTATTATAAAATAGTGTGCATAACATAAAACTATTTTTGTTCCAAAATATGTGTGTGTGTGTATGTATACACACACACATCAAAAACGAAATATATACCAAAATGCTAACAAATGTAATTCTTGGACTATGATAAAAAATTTCAAATGTCATTTAAATACCTTAAAAAAAAACAAAACATGATTTTGAGATTATTACTAAACATTCTTCTCTCCATTAAATAAATTTTTCAGGGTTCTCTTTATATTAGTAGTCTTAGTTCACTGTGAATATCAAGATGATATATATGCAAGTTTAAAAGATTACAGTCTAAATCAGGAAAAACTTAACTGACACACCAATTTCCAAAGCTGATTATGTTTCTAGGGATTTTAAAAACTAAGCTTTTTAATTTTTAGAAAAGAATTACACACAAATATAACTTCTGATTTTATTTTTCACTTAAACTGCATTTCCTTTCATTTACCTAATGCTAGACAAATTCTCCTGCACTGTCAAATTATTATTTCATCTATGAATAATCACCTGAAAAGCATGAATAGAATACTCAGAAAATCTATCAAAGCAACATACCTGGGGTATTGCTCATAGCAGCAGTAGTACTGGCCAAAACAGGTGTGACAACTGGAGGAGGAATCCCTGCTGCCATATCCAAAAGAGGTTGAATAATCTCACTTTTAAATACATTATTCTTCTGCCATAAGTTTAATACTCTCACTATTTTACTCTACAGGAAAAAAGAAAAATGATATTTTGGTTTTTTTGCTTTCAAAACCTTAGCACAGTCATATCTTAGAGGCTACTTGGACAATAGACAGGAAGGATGGATTAAAATACTGCTATGATACTTTCCAGCCCTGATATTATGTTTCTATAATTTTGCATTTATTAACTCACTTGCAAAAATATTCATTCTGATGAATATACAAGTTAATGAAAGCAATATTTAGCAGAAAGAAGGAAGGAATGGTAACTAGGTTTCACCATCTACATGAACACTAATGAGATGGTTACAGTTAGCTGGAGAACTGTGTTAAGGATTCTGAGGCTTAGCACTAAAGTTATATTTACTGTTGATTTTAATTTTATCTTTTAAAAAAGTAACTTCAAGAGAAAATCCCTATCTTATGTGACTTTAAAAAAATTTTTTCATTTTAAAACTATCTAAGAACAAGAAAGGGTATTTCCTCACATAAGAATTTAACCAAATTTACTTTCTGCCACCACTGTTCAGCATATAAATGTTCTGTAAACAGCAGTAAGTATTAGTTACTGACTACTGTAAGGCTACTTAACTCCAGTAGAATAAGTTAAATGACAGAGGCTGAAATTAGTACTAAAAAGAGCCTTTTGTTAAATAATCTATTTTGTAACAGTAAAATAAGGATTTTTTTTTTTTTTTTTTTTTTTTTTGCGGTACACGGCCCTCTCACTGTTGTGGCCTCTCCCGTTGCGGAGCACAGGGTCCGGACGCTCAGGCTCAGCGGCCATGGCTCACGGGCCCATCTGCTCCGCGGCATGTGGGATCTTCCCAGACTGGGGCACAAACCCGTGTCCCCTGCATCGGCAGGCAGACTCTCAACCACTGCGCCACCAGGGAAGCCCCAGGAATTTTTAAGAATATCTGGTTCACCTTTAAATCACTCATAACATATCAACATATTTTCAAACTATGTCCAAGCTAAATTAGCATGCAAATTTTTGTATTTCAAATGAAGCATAAGAAAGTTACACAAAGAATGCTTCATATCTTCTGATTTAACTATTTTTCCTAAGATGTAAGCACTAAGAAAGTGTCTTATACTTTTTTTTGCTTTACATAAAAAAAAAAAAAAATCTTCCAGTTCCCGAGATACTCATCAAGCACTAAAAGTAGTCCCTGTCTGGTAAGTATCATTCTATGTATCTACCTACACACAAATAATGCCTCTCCTTTATGGAGTTTATGCACTGAGATTACAGTAGCAATGTAATCTTTCCTACTATGGTTATTTAAAAAAAAATCCCTATATACTAAACTTTATTATAAATGAGAAACATTATTATTATGAAATCTACGAATTCAAGACTGACTTGTTCATTGTAATTGATAGAAATCCAAGTCCAAACCAGTGAAATTCCTAAATCAAAGTGTTTAAGTTACTTCAAAAATGTTTATATAAAATTTCAAATGAGTTATTTTAGGTGGGATTCTAAGGCATCTACTTTAAGTCTCAACTGTGATGGGTTACTTAAAAACTAGAAGCATTCTTTCTGCCTGCATAGAATTATCAACGTACCAAAGTTAATTAAAAGAAAAAAATCTGCTTCAAGAAGCATATCCAAGAACAGTTTACAAAGAATGATACGATAAATTTATCTCCATATCTATCTATTATAATAAGACTTCTTTTGTTTCAAAACTGTAAGTAGTTAAAATAAAATAAAATAAAATTGAAAAACTGATAAATTTGTCTCCATATCTATTATAACAAGACTTCTTTTGTTTCAAAACTGTACAATAGTTAAAATAAAATAAAATTAAATTAAATTAAAGATAAAAACTACCTAGGGCTTCCGTGGTGGCGCAGTGGTTGAGAGTCTGCCTGCCGATGCAGGGGACACGGGTTTGTGCCCCGGTCCGGGAAGATCCCACATGCTGCGGAGCGGCTGGGCCCGTGAGCCATGGCCGCTGAGCCTGCGCGTCCGGAGCCTGTGCTCCGCAATGGGAGAGGCCACAACAGTGAGAGGCCCACGTACCGCAAAAAATAAATAAAAAATAAAATAAAATAAAGACTACCTAATCTTGTACTTGAGGGAAGGTAAAAGATTTGTGGTGAGCTTTTAAGTTTTGTGGCTCTTCCTCAGAGTAACAGTTGGTCTTCACCTGTTCGTTCCTTTTCCTACAAAATCAATATTGCAATCAACTCTGTCAGAAAAAGGACACTAAATTTCCAAATCAGCATCCAAGATACGTAACCTTCTACTATCTTTGAGCACCTATGAGGATAAACGGCGCCTTTTTATTCTCCCTCAGGTCCCCAAGCTTTTGTTTAATGTGGGATAGAATATTTATTCATTCAGATCCAGCAGACCCAGTAGTGTGGTTTCTAGCACTAAGAAAACTCTACCATGACAAAGGAATTTTGATATGCAGTTATTTTCTATTAATTATTTGGTAAATCCATTTTTCACAGACACTAAATAGGTAAATATCAGCTCATGTCAAATAATCAAAATTCTGAATTGGTTGTGCATGTAAATAAGTAAGATTTTAGGATAATTCCAAATGCTTATTAGAGCTAGTTTCTTTAACACCAGCTGCTTCAATAAATTAAAAAGTAGCAAAATCAACTATATCTTTCCACTCTGTTTAAGAAAAGTCTAATAACAAAAAGGAACATGGAGAGTGCGATAACTAAATATTCAAATTCGGAATAACAAAGAGTAAAACAGTAACATAAAATGATAAAATTAAGATAATGTAAAGAGTCTCATTAAGACAAAAAAGGTAATTACTGTAGTGACTTAAAAAAAAAGAAAAAAGGCAGCATACCTTGTCGTCTCCAGGGCAACGATATAAATTCTGGAAAGTGCTAATGATGTTATTACTAAATCTGGGTGCGAACACATCCTTTTCTTGACCAAACTGATGTCGAGATTGTCGTACAATAGAGTCAATAACATAAAGTCCAGGTACCTTGTATTCTGGTTTACACTGAAGAAAAAAAGAAGAGTGGGAAGGGAAGCAAATGAGAAGGTTAAAATTCTTGATATACAAATGTCACCACAAATCCTGTACAAACACAAAAACACTGCTCATGCTGAGGTGATGAACACTCGAGGTTGACTATTCCATACCGTCTGTCTCTGGAATGGTATCTGAAAGAATCTACTTTGGCTACTCTACATATTCAGTTCAAGTGCCAATCACCTAAGTTCTGAAATAGCGCTGAGTAACTGGCTTGAACAATAAAAAACAAAAGATAAGGTACTGTTATAATAAAAAAAAATGTTTAATGATTCTGAAAAGCCAAATAAAAGGAAGCAGCAAATTCAGGAAAGAAAAGCACTGGTAAAAGCACTGCCAACATGCCTTAGACTTCGTCTGAAACATATAGGGAAAGGATTTCTGTACTAATGAAGGAACAAATCAAATGACAAATTGTAACACTCCAAACACAATGAACCCAAAGTTTCAAAACTTTTCTCAAATACCACACCTATACAAAAGACAAGACACTACCATTATGCTTCTAGGAATCTATTCTATGAAAACATTTTTTAGCTACTCCACTGATCAATGTTTCTCAACCTTATCCATTACCCAATCTGAAGAATATGAAAGTCTCCTACTTTCCTGAGCACAAGGAAGAATCCTTTCACTATCAAGCTCACTGCTTCGATTTCTTCCATATCCAGAAGCATAAGAACACCTGCCTCCCAAACATATACTGATTAAAATGAAATTATGGTTGCAAAAAGCAGGTTCAAATTCTGGGTGTAATTTGGTATTTCACCCAAAGTAATTTCATAGAAATCATATATGGACTAAATCAAAATTGCTATTCTTGAAAAACTTCCTGGAAACCCAAGGACCATTGGGTAAAGGATCCTCAATCTACCTCCAACACAGACATACATGCTTCTAAACAGGATTTTCAGTCAAGACAATGAGTGATTTCATTCTGCAAAAAGACTAGATGATTCTTCATTTGTTCCTTCAAATCCCTTTTAAGAACCTTCTCTTTAAGGTCATTATTAAGAAAATGAAGAGACCTTTAGCACCAATTCACAAGTATCTACTGCAAGGTTCTGGCTGTTTAGTACTTGAAACATTTAATGAAAGGGCAGTAATGCTGGTGATTGGACATTAAAGTTTTAGGTTTAACCTACCAAAAAGTTTCAAAACTGTCTGCTCGGGCTTCCCTGGTGGCGAAGTGGTTGACAGTCCGCCTGCCGATGCAGGGGACACGGGACACAATGCCCCGGTCCGGGAGGATCCCACATGCCGCGGAGCGGCTGGGCCCGTGAGCCATGGCCGCTGAGCCTGCGCGTCCAGAGCCTGTGCTCCGCAACGGGAGAGGCCACAACAGTAAGAGGCCCGCGTACCGCAAAACAAAACAAAACAAAACAAAAAAATCTGTCTGCTCTATAGAAAGTTACTGTTTTAAAAGTCTGAAATAGTTTTTTCCCTCACGTTCCCCCCAAATCTAGCATATCTGTCCCTCAGTTCATATATCTGGCCAAGGCTATTTTCCTTTGACTACCATACATTCAAAGAAATATTCACCTAGCCAGGCAAATAATACATCCAGTAAAGAAAAGAAATTTTTTTAAATTTAATGAAAAGCAAGACAACTCTGTTAAAAATCATCTATTTCCCAATGCCGAAAACACAGATAAAATAATCTGATATATAACTATTACTTTACAGAAATGATTATCTTGAGACTAAGGCTAAATAAAATTTATAAGTTGCTGGTAAGAGTTATTAAAATTAATACTGAATGGTAAGTAATAAACGTGATTAATGCAGTGAGTTTTGTTTAAACAAATACACCTTTTTCTCTGATTTATAATAAAAACTCAATTATAAACTCACAACACATAAGAATCATGAGTACATAACACAATAAATGGGCCTTCCTCGCCTACTGTGAAGATTCCAAAGCTTCAAAAATGTTAGCAGTTTTAGTATTAAGCTATAAAGATAATTCTTCTTCCACAATATCTTTAGAAACACTATATTAACGTATTATGGTACAGAATTTCCTTCACTGACAGACTAGGCATTTTTATGTGTCTGCCACATAAAATGGCAAAAAAAAATTATGTACGTTTTAAATGCTGTAGAAGTTTTAAAATTACAATATTTGGTAAACTTGGCTAAGTCACCAACTAGAAACTTGAGAGGCGAATTAAGACCAAAAAATCTGAAATGTTTTCAATCTCTTTTTCAAGTTCTAGCAGTACTGAAAACACAAGAATTCCTAAGACTCCAATGTCATGAGGTATTTTCTACACTTTGAATAACAATTGTGGCTGTACTTACAAAGCACTAAATGATGCTGACAGGAGCATGTAAGAAAAGAGGGCTGGTCTCAGGAAACAGTTATACCTAATACCAAATGAATTCTCACAGTGGATAGAGCATGCTTCCAAAGGAAGGAGAGGAAAAGGAACCATTCTGAGACAGCCAGAGCATTCAGTTCTTCACAAGGTCTTCTCTCAGGAGAAACTTTATAACCAGAGCCTAACTTGCCGAGGTTGTATCAGAGCCTAACTAACCCACACTTAGGGAAACAGAACCTGCATTTCAACAAGATCTCTAGGTAATTCCTGTGCACAAAAGTAGTTTAAGAAGCACTGTTTATAGACACTGAACCTTTTGAAAAAGATTTTTAAAAGCTTTAGAACAATGAAATTTTCCAATCACCAACATTTGTATTTTCTCGTTGGACTTACCTAAAACACAGCATACGTATTATTTTACCTCATGCCTTAAGCTTCAACTCACGAGTTGTTAACCTCAAAATATGTTTTACCAATACTTTAAGTTTTGAGAGAACAAGACTTTAAGAGAAAAAAAGCTGAATCACATAAAGGTTAACTGATTTATTCAAGATTACCTAGCTACTTTAGTGACACAGTAATATCACTTTGATTCATGCTCCAGTCAACTATTTTCGTTCAAGAAACACACTGCAACCTTGCCAAGTCCTTAATGCCATTTACCTCTGATCCTCAAACTGGTTCTGCTTACGTCTAGGCATGAACAATGGGCAGAATACAAAACCTAAATTCAATTACAGATATCCTACAGTACAATATTACAAGTTATAAAAGTTATGTACTCCTCCCCAAAAAATGTGGCACCAATAGGGCACTGATCACAAAGGGGCAAAGACATATAATCTAGTCACCTCGGGCCCTGGTTACAAAAAAAATTACTAAGTGTATGCCAAACAGCTGTTTTCAACTTCATCTCCCTCTGCTTACCCTGGAAAATGGAACTTCAGGTCTATATAATAAGATGTAGGATGTGTAATGCCCTAATGGATGAGACAAAATGAATCAGCAGAAGGAAAGTGGCTGGTATTTTTACTACATTTTACCACATCTTATCTAAAAGGAAGACTGCTCTCTAAGCATTCAGCTTCAAATAACAAGGGAGAATTTCTTTAAAGGCTATAAAAAATAATGAATCTATAATTTCATTAAAAATCAATCATATTGGGGGGTTTCCCTGGTGGCACAGTGATCAAGAATCCGCCTGCCAATGCAGGGGACACGGGTTCAAGCCCTGGGCCAGGAAGATCCCATATGCCGCGAAGCAACGAAGCCCGTGCGCCACAACTACTGAGCCTGCGCTCTACAGCCCACGAACCACAATTACTGAGCCCGCGTGCCTAGAGCCCTGCTCTGCAACAAGAGAAGCCACCGCAACAAAAAGCCTGCGCACCGCAACGAAGAGTAGCCCCCGCTCGCCGCAACTAGAGAAAGCCCGTGCACAGCAACAAAGACCCAACGCAGCCAAAAAATAAATAAATAAATTTTAAAAAATCAATCATATTGAAACATTTTCTTCAAGGGACGGATGCTCACTACGGCAATGCAAATTAACAAAAACATCTATCTAAAAGCTTTTGTTTTTAGAATTATCCAAAAAGCACTTTCATTTTAACTCTTAATCAGATATTAAAACAGATGGAATCACTTCTGAAGAGTCCATCAAAACAATTTAAATTTGGGTATTTGATTTAAAAGAGAAGAGTGCAGGCCATTAATCTATAGTTACAGAACATTTAGCATATATATAGAAAATTATATACTTACTTTCTGAATGAATTTCTCAACACTCTGTACCACATGTTTATAAAACTAAAAGAAAAAAAAGAAATGTGGTTTTAAATGTTTGATTAGAACTTTCCTGCTAAACATACGGTTTAACATAGCTTCAAAGGTCTATCAAAGCAATGAATTTTAATCATGAATTTTGATTAAATTCATATTAAACTAGCTATGATTAGTAAAGGGATTCTTCAAGTAGGTGTATGATCAGTATATCCAAAGTGTGTTACGTTAACACAGATACAAAAGAATTCTATTACAGTCTTTAAGAAAGCAAACTTTCACAAATAGTTAGGTTGACAGCAAAATACTAGTGGTAAGACACTGGTGGATGTACATTCTTCCTTCCTGGAAAAAGAGCAAAGCTCTCCTTTAGTATCGTTTTATTGGCTAAATTAGGTTAGTACTAGAAAAATCAAGTAACTGAAAATAAAGAGCATTAATAAATGTGTGCAAGGGAGATGTTTTCAACTTCATTATCTTCTTCTGCTTCTCCTGGAAAATGGAACTGCACGTATATATAACAAAACACAGAGATGTATAATGTTCTAAAGGATCAGCCAAAACGAATCAGCAGGAAGAGAAGTGAGCACACACATTAAAAATTAGAAATGGGCTTCTATCAATTATGTGAAAACTTAGATTTAAGTTTTATGAAACAACACTATGAATAAACGTGAAAACAAATAAGATGAAAATTACAGGTTAAACAAAAATTATCTGGAATTTGTACCTAATTTAATTTTAATAGCTCAATGGCAACTGCACAATCAGCACATTTCTGTTTAAAAAAAACTATCCTGAATTGTACTTCTATTTATATTTCTGATCCCATGAGTTATGCTCTTTAGGGACATCCCCTTAGACTGAAGAGACACAAGAACTTTCAACTGAACTGCAGCAAGAAATCCAACATTTATAAAGTCAAAAACCAAGGAAAACTGGGACTTCCTTGGTGGTGCAGTGGTAACACTCCACGCTCCCAATGCAGGGGGTCCAGGTTTGATGCCTGGTCAGGGAACTAGATCCCACGTGCATGCTGCAACTGAGAGTTCGCACGCTGCAACTAAGACCTGGCCCGACCGACCAACCAACCAACCAACCAACTAACTAAATGTATATAAAAAGGCGTATTTTAAAAAAATAAAGGAAAATCTCATTATTCATATTCACCAAATCAAAATCTACAATAAAAGTTTCCTTACTACAAAGTAACAGTTTACGCTACAGTTTAAGTTACTCAAGTAAAAAAAGCCAAACTACTTAAAAGTTATTAGGCACTTTATAAGTAACTAAACATTTAAAATCAATATATAAAATAGTAATTACACACTGAATGGTTTTTATTAAATATTAATTTTTCTGGAAGACATCTTGGCAGTGCTTCTTGCTTCTAGTTACTTCATGTACTATATGTAATTCAGAGTAAAACAACTTACTGTTAATTCAAAGATACTCAACTCACATAGGCCTTCTTCCACAATAGGTTATCAGAAGTTTTGTTGACAGTGTGCAATGTTAACAAGCACCCAGAAAAATAATCATGTCTCTAAACATTGATAGAAAGCCAATGACTTACCTTAATATGAAACACAATATCATCTAAATCTGATTTAAAAGGCAGTTCAAATATCAACTTACATATGTATCAAATGCAGTTTAAATTAATACAGTACTGCAAAACAGTTGGTCTGAACTCTTCAAAAATGTCTATGTAATGAAAAAGAAAACAAAAACAAAACAAAGCAAAAAGGCTCGGTGACAGGATAAATAAATGACAGGATCTCGACTGGATCCTGAAAATGCACAGGTGCGGGTGCTAAAGTTAATACTGAGACAACTGGTAAATGAAAGTGTAGATTATATATTAGATAATAATATAGCAAAGTGAAATTTCTTGCACGTGATGTGTATTTGGTTACCTAGGAAATCTCTTTGCTTTAGGACATTCAAATTCAAGTATTTAGGGACGACGTGCTATTCTGAATGAACACTGAAACGAACTCTCGGACGACGTGCTATTCTGAATGAACACTGAAACGAACTCTCAAATGATTCAGCCAAAACAACGTGAAAGTGTGTATGTACGTGCTTCAGTGTGTGTGTGTGTGTGTGTACGCGCCCACGCGTGTGTAGAAATAAACCACATGTAGCAAGATATTAACACCTGGTGAATCTAAGAGGCTATGTGTTGCTCATTATATTATGCAACATGTTTGTGTTTTTTCAAAATTAAAAACATTAAGACAGTACCAATAAATCAAAATAGTACAGTATAACATGTTTAGACTCATTAATTGAGAGAAAATCAAAATCTAGCTGTTTTTATTCTGACTGTTGCAAATTACTTCTCTTAGACCCTTCCAACATGTGAAAAATGGAAATAATGTTAATACCTATTCCTTAGAGTCTTCTAATTAAAAAGTATTCTGTTCAACAAAAGGTTATATTAATGCATCAGTTATTAATTTTCAGAATAAAAATGACAATAATATACACGTTCGCATACTCTCAGGATCATGACCATAAAAATCAGATCACAATGAAGAAGGGTATAAAGCAAGCAGAAGAGACTAACGTTCTATATTGAGTCTATCAGATAAACTGAAAAATCACTTCTTTGAAGAATTCTCTATCTTAAGTGTGTTTACTGGTCACTGTCCTTATCCCCTCTTTGATATTCTGCATATAAATACAGGGATTTGAACTATAATACTATCAGATATTAATTATAAGTTTGAAAACTAAGTTTGGGGCATTAGAACACTGCAAAATCAACTACCTAAATTTTCTCCTAGTAGTGATTCTCTGTAAAGAATTTGTTAAATCTAACAGATAAATGCTATTAGTCAAAGACAATTTATTCAGGGAATTCCCTGGCGGTCCAGTGGTTAGGACTCCGGCGCTTTCACTGCCGGGGCCTGGGTTTGATCCCTGATCGAGGAACTAAAATCCCGTAAGCAGCGAAGTGTGGCCAAAAACAAACAAAAAAACAAAAAAGACGACTTATTTAAATAATGGTGCTTCTGGTTATGAGCTAATGCTCAGAGCAGAAAAACGTATCACCAAATATCTATAGGTTAATACCTACTTAATTAAAAATAAGCACTCACTCATTCTCAATTTTAACAACCCTACTAGAGCAGGGAGTCTTAGCTTTGGGGACAAGAACATTTTGGAGAGATGTCTATGGTCGAGCTTCATAAGGTCCCTAAAACCAAGAAATTTTATGCAAAATTCTGTACATATGTGTATTTCTCTAGAGATGATCCAACCTTTTCCTGAGATTTTCAGAAGTATCCATAAATCAAAACCACTGTTATCAGAACAATGCCTAAATACCTGTGGCCTCTTCCCACAGTTTAAATGTCCTATGTACAATGAAGCCCAATTATTTTCCATAATGGCCCATTTTTAAATCTATAATACAATCAATAAGAAAAACAATACATTAATTTTTTTAAAGAAACCTTTTCTTAACTTGTATTTCAAGATTCTGTAAAGTCAGTGTGACAAATAACAATGTTAAACATGTTCTCCACAATGTGGCTACATCTAAAATCTTACCTAAGAAAAATAAGGGAAAATGATTGCTTCCAAGTTTATGGAACAATATTTATCAAGATATTAAGTGTTTATCTCTAGGTGAGAGAGTTTGCAGGTGACAGATTTTCATTTTTTGCGCTTTTTCTCTTGAACATGTACTGACTCTGAAAAGAGGAAGACAGCATATAATCTATAAAAATCATCCCTCCTCCAAAATATTAGTGTAGTATTTCCTTTGAAAAACACAAGAATAAAAGGTGTTACTCACCTTAATAGCTTTGATGGCTGCTTTAGTAATTTGGGTCATTTTCGCTTTAGAAATGGGTGGCTTGTAGTCATTCAGGGAATACAACTGATGAAAAAGAAGAACAAATTTTAAACACAGCAAAACTGGTCTCTAAGAAATTACATGAAATTACCAACCATTTCTATTTTTATATCCTCAGTGAAATTAAAGTGCTGCTTTTCTTTTAAAAATCAAGTTCAACATTATTAGCCATCAAGCAAATACACATCAAACCCACAATGAGATTATCACTTTACACTTACTTGCTTATAATCAAAAAGACAAGTGTTAGCAAGGATGTAGAGAAACGAACCCTTATCCACATTACTAATGGGAATGTAAAATGGTGCAGCAGCTTTGGAAGACATTTCGGCAGTTTTTCAAAAAATGAAAAATAATATGTAATATGATCCAGCAATTCCACTCCCAGGTATATACCCAACAGAGGTGAAAATATACGTTCCCATAAAAACTTGTACACAAACGGTCACTGCAGCATTATTCATAAAAAATTCATTTAAAAAGTGGAAACCACCTAAATGTCCATCAACTGAGGAATGGATAAACAAAATTTCTTCTACCCATTCAATGAAATATTAGCCATGAAAATGGAATGAAGTACTGATACATGCTACAACATGGATGAACCTTGAAAACATGCTCAGTTTAAAAAGCCGTATTTAAAACATGTTACAGAATTGCATTTATATGAAATGTCCAGAAAAGGCAAATCTATTGGTGACTGTCTAGAGCTGGGGGAGCTGGGGAGAAATGAGGAGTGATAACTAATGAGTAAAGCATGTTTTTTAGGTGACAAAAATATTCTAAAATTGACTGTGGTGATGACTGCACAACCATACTAAACACCACTGAATTATACACTTTCAATTGGTTAATTGCGTGGTATGTGAATTACATCTCAATATAATTGTTTTTAGAAGTCAAGAGATCTAATATTTAGCAATAATCCCACCCCCCCACCCCAAATTTTTGTTTTAAGATTTCTCATATATGCAAAGGACAATAATACTGCTTAGAGAGAAAACGGATGAAGACAAGGTGGGGGAATTAGGCAAAAGACAAATAACTAAGCTTAAATAAATACTGATGAAAACTGGTATTAAATGATGCTGGGAATTTAACTACAATGCTATAAGATATTAACTAGAAGCCTGGAAACTAAGCTTTGGCCCTCAGAACATCGCAAAAACAACTTGAACAGACTTGCAAAGCAACTCAAAACAACACTGGTTGGTTAAACAACTAGGGAGTCCTCTAGAGCAGGGCTCCCCAACCCCCGGGGCGGGACAGCAGTGGTCCATGGCCTGTTACGAACCGGGCCACACAGCAGGAGGCAAGCGGGGGGCGAGTGAGCGAAGCTCCATCTGCTGCTCCGCATCACTCCTGTTCCCGCCTGAACCATCCATCCCGGCCCCCCAACCCCGTCCATGGAAAAACTATCTTCCACGAAAACGGTCCCTGGTGCCAAAACGGTTGGGGATGGCTGCTCTATAGCCTTTGCTCCAGCAGCCCTTATAACCTATTCATCACTGAATTCTATTGATTTTTACCCAGTTTCCTCCACGTGTGCCTCTTCTTCCTCCAACCACCACCATGACCACAGTCCAAATTACCTTCATCTCGCACATTGTGATAGCATGTCTATCTTTTCAAAAACGAATCTGATCAGGTGACTGATACCCACTTCCTCTACCACCCTAAAAGGTTCAATGACTTCCCACTCTTTGGAGAGACACAAAAATCTACACATACAAGGCCCTTGCCTGATCTAATTCCTGTCTACCTTTCCAGTCTCATCTCATACCATGCTCCTCTCCCCAGCTCTCTGACCTAGGCACAATGGTCTTTTTTCAGTTCCCTGCCACAGAGCCTTTAAAAATGGGCTTGTTTCCTCTATTTGGAATAGAACTTGGACCTCGCTACTAGTTTACGCATAATCATTCATCTTAAAGCATCACCTAATGAGGAAAGCCTTCCCTACAACTCCCCAACCAGAGCTATACCACCTTTTTTTTTTTTTTTTGCGGTACGCAGGCCTCTCACTGTTGTGGCCTCTCCCGTTGCGGAGCACAGGCTCTGGGTGCGCAGGCTCAGCAGCCATGGCTCACGGGCCCAGCCGCTCCGCGGCATGTGGGATCTTCCCGCACCGGGGCACGAACCCGTGTCCCCTGCGTTGGCAGGCGGACTCTCAGCCACTGCGCCACAAGGGAAGCCCCTATACCACCTTTTATACCCTCATTGTACTGTCACTCACCTTTGAAGCATTCATCACAGAATTTGACACTTACTTGCATGATTATTTAACTAATATTTGACTTTTAAAAGGACTGTCCCAAAGGGTGACAAAGACTGACATCCTTGAGACAAAGGATATAAGTTCCTTTAATGCAGTTTAAGCAATAAGACACTAACTGAACACCAAGAGCTGTCCAAACTGAAATCAACCTTGGGAGAAGTATAAACGTCTTTCCCTTTAAGTTCCCACAGAGGTGTCCACTTGTTGATGATGCTGCCCAACCGGGGTTAGGATCCCACCAGATCATTTAAGAAGCTACCTCTGTCAAACTCACAGGGAATTTTAATATACTCATGGCCTCAATTCCTACCTGTCTGTTTTAGAAAATCTAACTGTATGCCAATCACCTCACTAGGTGCAAAATAACATCAACACGGTGTTTTCAGCAAGCTGTGTAAAGCAAAGGTCAATTTCCCAGAAGTTCTTAGCAGGCCCAGACTGCAGCCCATCTGAGATCCAGACCTGCCCTCTCCTACTAACGAATAAGCTCTAAGAAGAGAAACTCTGCCTTTTACGCTTAGATTTTTTTTCCCCCTTTGTCCAAACTGTATCCTCGGTGTCTGGCAGAGAATAAGAATTCGTTGAGAATAAGAATTTGTTAAGAATAAATTAAAATGAACAAGTACATATAAGACACAGCATTGTACAAGCTTTGCACAGAAAGACCTGGATTTTAATTCCAACTATGTTACCTTAATACAAAGTTGCTAAACCTCTGAACCTTAGTTTTCTCGTTTAGAAAACAGAAGCAATACTCATTTTACAGAAACATTGCATATAAAGCTTTTAGAACACACTTAAGTCACTCAACAGGGTTAGCCATTATTAAATTAAAATCCTTCTCTTTGGAGGCATTCTCCATTTAAATGAATAATATTAAAGTATGCATCAAACATTTATTCACTCAGGTACCTGAAGGTACATTCCATAGTAATTTATATGACTGGGGCAATGAAGAGGTACCAGGGCCTTCCTATAGTTGACAATACATTACTTCTTTCATTTTGTGTGGTAAAGCCCTAAAGTTTCAATCAAGCACTGGTCCATGTTCTAGCAGATCAAAAACTTTGCTCTCTTTCTTCCTTCCTTTTTTTATCGGGCAGGGGGGAGGTTGGGAGAATGAGGTAGGGAAAATATAACTTACGACTTGTAAAACATTTCAACAGCATGAAAAGTCAGCTCTTATCAGAGACCCTCTTTATTTTTTTAAATTTATTTATTTACTTTTATTTATTTGGCTGTGTCAGGTCTTAGTTGCGGCACTTGGGGTCTTCGCTGCAGCATGCAGGATCTTTCGTTATGGTGTGCAGGCTCCAGATCACGGGGGCTCAGCAGCTGCAGTGCACAGATTTAGCTGCCCCTCGGCATGTGGAATCTTAGTTCCCTGATCAGGGCTTGAACCCGTGTCCCCTGCATCGGAAGGTGGATTCTTATCCACTGCACTACCAGGGATGTCTGAGAGACCCTCTTTTTAATACTGCAGAAACTTAAGGTATTACTTAGAAAAATACTAAGCAATTAAGTACTTTTCAAAGGCCCACTGAATACATGTGCTTCCAACTAACCATTTATTTAGATTCTCTAAAATCTCATTTCTTTATTAAATCTGACAGCCAGAAAAGAGGCATAGATCACTTCGTCTAATTCTTCACAGAATGCCTTTACTAAAATTTAATGAAGTCCCAGTCCTGACGTGTCCTTCCTTTGGCTACTCAAGACTTATGGATTCAAAGGAAAGATACTAAACAACAGCCTGGGCTTTCAGTCTAACTCATTCATTCTTTTGTTTTTCAACTCCTTTCAGTTACACTGCAGAGTGCTCTTTCAATCAGTAACATTTAAATTTTCTATTCTATCACGTGTATGTACCACATGAAATGCACATTTTTAGGTCTGAAAACAACTTCTTCAAATCAAATCAGTTTCTAATGACTTCAATCAAGGTTTGAGAAATCTTTAACCTAAACGGAGATTTCTCAGTGGCTGCTGGCTACTCCCCCAAAAAACTCATTTCTAATAAAGAGTTTTTAAGTTGTCCATTATTGATTAGGCCAGGGGTCAGCACAGTAAATATTATTGGCTTTGGAGGCTACACAGTTACTATCGCACAACAGGCATATTTCATTTCACCGTGCTTTGCAACCCTGTGTCAGCGAAGAAGGCAGGGTGATAGACCTCTTGCACCAAACAGTCAAGTTGTGAATACAAAGGAAAAGGTCTTGAAGGAAATTAAAAGTGCTATTCCAGTGAATATGTGAATGATGAGCCAGCAAAGCAGCCTTACTGCTGATATGGAGAACGTTTCAGTGGTCTGGATAGAAGATTAAACCAGACACCACATTCCCTTAAGCCAAAGCCAATCATTAAACCAGACAACACATTCCCTTAAGCCAAAGCCAAATCCAGAGCCAGTCCCTAACTCTCTTCAATTCTCTGAAGGCCGAGAGAGGAGAGGAAGCTGCAGAAGAAAAGTGTGAAGCTAGCAGAGGTGATTCATGAGATTTAAGGAAAGATGCCATCTCCATAACATCAAAGTGCAAGGAGAAGCAGCACGTGCTGATGGAGAAGCTGCAGCAAGTTATCCAGAAGATCTAGCTCAGACCATTAATGAAAGTGGCTAAACTAAACAACAGATTTTCAATGTAGACAAAATAACCTTATGTTGGAAGAAGATGCCATGTAGGACTTTCTAGCTAGAGAGGAGAAGTCAATGCCTGGTTTCAAAGTTTCAAAGGACAGGCTGACTCTCCTGTTAGGGGCTAATGCAGCTGGTGACTAGCTGAAGCCAATGCTCATTTACCATTGTGGAAATCCTACCGCCTTGAAGAATTATGCTCAGTCTACTATGCCTGTGCTCTCTAAATGGAATAACAAAACCTGGAGGACAGCACATCTATTTACAAGATGGCATACTGAATATTTTAAGCTCACTGTTGAGACCTACTGCTCAGAAAAAGAAAAATTCCTTTCAAAATATTACTGCTCACTGACAATGCACCTGGCCACTGCAGAGCTCTGATGGAGATGTACAATGAGATTAATGTTCTCATGCCTGCTAACACAACATCCATTCTGCAGCCCATGGATTGAGGTGTCATTTCAGCTTTCAAGTCTTATTAAGAAATATATTTCGTAAGGTTATAGCTGCAATAGAGACTGATTCTTCTGATGAATCCAGGCAAAGTAAAGTGAAGACCTTCTGGAAAGGTTTCACCATTCCTGATGCCATTGAGAATATTCATGATTCATGGGAAAGGGTCAAAACATCAACGTTAACAGGAGTTTGGAAGAAGCTGATTCCAACCCTCATGGTTGACTTCGAGGGGTTCAAGACTTCATTGAGGAAGTAACTGCAGATGTGGTAGAAATAGCAAGAGAAGTAGAATTAGAAGTGGAGCCTGAAGATGTGACTGAATTGCTGCAATCTCATGATAAAATTTTAAAGGATGCGGAGTTGCTTCTTATGGATGAGCAAAGAGGTTTCTTGAGACAGAATTCTATCCTGGTGAATATGCTGTGAAGACTGCTGAAATGACCACAAAGGATACAGAATATTACATAAACGTGGTTGATTAGGCAGGATTTCGGAGGACTGACTCCAATTTGAAAGTTCTACTATGGAAAAATGCTTTAAAAAAGCACTGCATTCTACAGAAAAATTGTTTGTAAAAGGAAGAATCAATCCATGCAGCAAAAACGTCACTGTTGTTTTAAGGAATTACCATGGCCATCCCAAACTTCAGCACCACCACCCTGATCAGTCAGCAGCCATCAACAGTGAGGCAAGACCCTCCACCAGCAGAAAGATGACAAGTCGTCAAAGGCTGAGATGATGGTATTTTTTAGCAGTAAGTTTTAAAAACAAAGTATGTACATTTTTTAGACTGAATGCTACTGCACACTAGTATAGTGTAAACATAACTTTAATATGTACTGGGAAAGCAAAAATTCATGTGACTTGCTTTATTGCAAAATTTGCTTTATTTTGGTGGTCTAGAACCAAACCCGAAACATCTGACGTATGCCTGTACTCAGCACTACCCCTGGGTAAAGAAAGCAGCCACAAACAACTCATATATGAATGGGCAGGGTGTGTTCCAACATAACCTTTTTACAAAACCAGGTCAACCCGATATTGGGCAATTTTATTTCTCAATCCTACAAACACTCCACTTTGTCTGTTTTTGGATAAACACGACACTCTCAACATCCTGCAAAGTGTATTGAGGCCTTTCCTCATCTATGCACTGAGTAAGGCTCATTACCCAAAATTTAACAAAATGTTGTACTTCATGCTTGTTATTTCGAGCAAACTCTTCACTTCAAAAATTTTAGTGCCTTTCCCAATTTGAGCAATATTAAATGAATTCTACCATGACCCTGGAAGAATGCAACAAAAAAACATGTGACCTGACAAACCCAAGAGAACCATTAAATTGGGGTAAAATCTTGCTTATTTACAGATTAATCTTATGCCTTCAAGGTTGATTCTATGTCCAATATGAATTAACCTTAAGTGTGAACCTAAAATATTAATCAATCCAATTCATTTTTCTCTACAATGGTCCTTCAGGGCCTTGAGAGTATTAGAGTTAGGATCCTTCAAATCTCCTAAGAAATCAGACAATCACAAAAGTTCCTGGATCCAACACAATCTTGGTACTTTCAATTCAAGATAGCATGCTGACCACCTTTTCCTTTTCTTCTTCTTACTGGCAGGACAAAAAAGGAATAATTTTTTAAAGGTATTTAAAACTCACAATAAAAAGTAGAATGGGAATGGGAACAGAATAAGCAGACAAGAAAATTTCCAGAAAATGGAAATGTGATAAGAGGACTGGTTAACTGATGAAACAAAGAGAAAACCGCAAGCCCCAAAACACACAGATACAGCCAAAGAGGGAAATAATTTGCCCTGCAAAAATCCAGTCTTACCATTCAAAATCAAGGTATTCAGGGCTTCCCTGGTGGCGCAGTGGTTGAGAGTCCACCTGCCGATGCAGGGGACACGGGTTCGTGCCCCGGTCCGGGAAGATCCCACATGCCGCGGAGCGGCTGGGCCCGTGAGCCATGGCCGCTGAGCCTGCGCGTCCGGAGCCTGTGCTCCGCAACGGGAGAGGCCACAACAGGGAGAGGCCCGCGTACCGCAAAAAAAAAAAAAAAAAAAAAAAATCAAGGTATTCAGAGGGCAAGACCAGCACAAGTGAACTAATGCCTCACCTACCGTTGCAAAATGTCACTGTCTAAAATTGACCATTAAAGAAACACATATATAAAATTATTGCTTAGTGATATGAAGGTTATCATCAGAAGTGTTATGAATTAAAACACTGTTCTTTTTGGAGATCCAGCATAGGGTGAGAAGAAAGAGCTTCCAATAAAATCTCTTTTGTACTTAAAAAGAAACTACATGCATACGTTATTCTGAAAAATGTAACAATTACATTTTAATACAATCTTGTTTTAACTCCACTTGCCAACCCTGGCCTTCTACAGTATCTCTCCCCCACATTTCATATGTTGAAGTCCCAATGCCTAACGTGACTATGCAGTGACCACTGAACAATGCAAGAGTTAGGGGTGATGACCCTCCACATAGTCAAAAACCCACATGTACTTATAGCCAGCCCTCCATATCTATGGTTCTGTATCCATGGATTCAACCAACCACGGGTTGTTTAGTACTGTAGCATTTACCACTGAAAAAATTCCACATATAAGTGAACCCTCACAGTTCAAACCCGTGTTGTTCAAGGGTCAACTGTATTTGAAAATAGGGCCTTTATGGAGGTATTGTATTTAAGGTTAAATCAGGTCATAAGAGTGAAGGCCTTATCCAATAAAATTACTGTCCTTCTAAGAAGAGACACCAGAGAACTAGCTCCCTCTCACAGCCATGTGAAGACACACATAAGAAGGCTACAAGGCAACTAGGACCTGACGGTGGCTGCTAGGAACTCCGAAAGACACCCAGCCCATAGCCAGCAAATAAAATGGAGACCTCAGTCCTACAATGGCAAGGAACTGTATTAAGCCAACAATCTGAATGAGCTGGGCAGGGGACCACAAATTTCAGCCTGCCTGGCTGACGCCCTGACTTCGGCCTAGTGAGCCCATCAGCAGAGGACCCAGCTAACCAGTGCCTGATCCTGACCCACAGAAATTGTGAAATAAATGCATGGTGCTTAAGCCGCAAGCTAAGTTTGTGGCAATGTGTTACACAGCAACAGAAAATGAATAAAGTAGAAGAAAGCTGTGAACGATTTATCTTAATTTTCTAACTTGACTGTATAGATTTTTTTACTTTTCATAAGTATTTTTGCAAAAACCATTTTTATAATTCAAAGTATTCAACAGAAATTAAAATTTCAAAATAAAACAGTTCTCTGTCTTTTCCTAACTTTAAAAATAGAAATTCAGTATTTTGCATATAGGAATAAAAAGTAAATAAGAGGGCTTCCCTGGTGGTGCAGTGGTTAACAATCCGCCTGCCAATGCAGGGGACACAGGTTTGAGCCCTGGTCCAGGAAGATCCCACATGCCGCAGAGCAACTAAGCCCGTGAGCCACAACTGCTGAGCCTGTGCTCTAGAGCCTGTGAGCCACAGCAGCTGAGCCCGCGTGCCATAACAAGAGAAGCCACTGCAACGAGAAGCCTGCACACCGCAACAGAGTAGCCCCCGCTGGCCACAACTAGAGAAAGCCCTCGTGCAACAACAAAAACCCAACACAGCCAAAAAAGAAATAAATTTTTATATATATAGAAAAAGTAAATAAGAGACTTGTTTCACTGACAGTCATTTTAAAGAGCATAATATTCACCAATTTTAATACCTGAGAACCAATACACCGCATTACAAATTTTACCTCAACAAGTCAAAAACTAGGTATTCTCCATATCCAAAACTTCTCACTCCCTAACATATGAGTTCTCCTTTCTTTACATAGCACAATCTTCCATATTACTTTTGGTTTGGAATACAATATAAACTATCTGATAATACAAGCATGTAACAAAGTGACGTATAAAATCAGACTCACAGGACATGACAAAATGTGACGAGAACATTAACATTAGACTAACAGTAGTAGATCCAACATTAAGAAAAGCACATTCTAAAACAATAATGTGACCAATATCGACATTTTCCTAAGGTTTTTTTAAAGTAAATTTCTTTGTAAAAAGTATTTGAAACAAAGCTCTTTATAAACTTGGGTTAACTTCTACTGAAGTAGCAATATTCTTGAGCAATCACAATGTTTAAAGAACAAAGGCTAAATAAAAGATACATCACAGATATCCCGTGAGGACCACCAGATCAGGCTTTTAACAAAGGCAGAACTCCCAATTTTACACTAAATATTGTGCCAGCATGAAAACTTCAGAACAAAGTTTCAAATGCATCTTTGGGGCGGGGGGGGCATAAATAACTGCAAACACCAAAGCACAAAACCTGAAATGTTACATAATACCTAAAAACCAGTGAGAGAACATAAAAAATAATCACCTTAAAAAAAAATCTTATAACTTCTTTCTGATTATAAAAATATTTTACTATGGAAAAACTGGAAATGCAAAAAAAGCATGAAGACAGCAGAAAATGCAAATCATCTATAATCCAAGAATTCATCACTCATTCCAAATATACTCAATTAGTACCAGGCACTATGGATCCAATAGAACAGGTAGACAGTCTCTGTTCTCATGAAACTAATGGGCTGCTTTTGGCGATGGACAACATTCTAACAAACAAACAGAAACACTCTGCAGAGTACAGTTAAGCACGTAACGAAGGTAACAATGTGATACGGTGAAGAGCATGCAAAACTCTACATCTTTTTCAGAATCTCAAATCTAGAATCCCTTTTTTTGTTTTTTTAAAAGGATGGCAGCTTCTCTAATTTTTCTGTTTTTAATTTATTCATTTTATTTTTGGCTGTGTTGGGTCTTCACTGCTGCCCATGGGATTTCTCTAGTGGAGGCAAGCGGGGGCTACTGTCCTTGTGGTGCATGGGCTTCTCATTGCGGTGGCTTCTCCTGTTGCAGAGCACGGGCTCTAGGCGTGCGGGCTTCAGTAGTTGTGGCACGTGGGCTCAGTAGTTGTGGCTCCTGGGCTTAGTTACTGCGCGGCATGTGGGATCTTCCCAGGCCAAGGCTCAAACCCACGTCCCCTGCATTGGCAGGCAGATTCTTAACCACTGTGCCACCACAGAAGCCCCAGAATCCCTTCTTTAAAAATGTAAGATATTATAAAAGGAAATGATGCCTATTTTTTTTTAATTATAAATCTGAATTATGCAAACATCTGTCCAGTAAGATCAAATCTATATACCAAACTTTGGCAGGGGGTGGGTTAGAGATCCTCTAATTAAAAAAAAAAAAAAGAAAATGAAAAACAAAAAGCGAGAACTTGATATATAAAGGTGCTAACCAGATTATTATGACAAATACAAATGTTTATATCCTTCATAAATTATCTTTTGCTATCGGCTATAAGCAGTTTCACAGAAATAATTAACCTTTTATATTATTAAGCAGAATATCCCATTTCTCAAGCATGGCAGACATCTAAGGTTAATATTACAGTTTTAAATACTGTCAAAAAGGAAGCTATTTTAGAATCTAAGTTATAGCTTAAAACTGTGTTAGTAACAAAGAAAAACTATCATCTCTCCCCCCCAAAATACTACCATTTAAAGAATTAAATTTAGGCCACAAGAACTTATTTTCATGGTCCTTTAATCCAACATCCAAATTTATACAACCCTCCCAAGTCCCTGGAAAAGGGGGGTTAAAAAATACTCTTAAAAAAGGTACATAAGAGTTACAGTCAGCCAAGATAGAGTAAGCAACTGTAGCCTCTCTCTCTCTCACTGATTACAAGTAAACCCTACTGACTACATATAAAAAACAACTACCTGAGGATGCTGTAAAAGGGAACACCAAGCCACTGGAATCAAACTTGAATAATGACCAGTTACAGCGGGGCGGGGAGCTGTGTGTGGATGTTAAGGTAAAAAATTTCGCAGTGTTTTGTGTTCCTCTGTTATTTCCGGACTTTTATCCCAGAGCCGGCATTATTAAATGGTGCAGCCAATACCAGAATTAAAAACACAGTACTAGGGGAAACCGCCTTCATCTAGCCAGAAGACTAGGTAAAAGGAATCGTCCACACTACTGGGGAAGCAGGGGTGAGGGAAAAAACAACTCCTCCCCCTTTTCTTCCCAGGCCCTGCTAAAGGTTAAAGGACAGCCACTGTTGCCACCCCAGCACCAAAAACGCCAAGAGAAAAGCCATCTCCAGACAGGAAAAGGGCCCCTACTATCCAAAAATACCATTTTCTTCTCTCTCTTGCCACTTCACTCTGAAGGCTAAACCTGGAGAGAAACCTGACTTTTTGGCCAGAGAACAAGGAAAAGGATGCCCTGGGATCTGGAGAGAGTATGGGAACCCCAGAGAGAGATAGAGAGGAGCCCAACGTAAGTCCTGGGCTTGTCCTAAAATTGTGCCTGTGTGAAACAGACCCAAAGAAGCCCAGCAGAGGCTTTGAGAACTAATATCTATGTAAACCATTACCCAATACCTAGACAAGTGAGTGGAACATATGCTGGGCACACCTAAACAGCAAAAGAAATGCTTTGAAAACTGAACTGACACTGGAACCACCCAAAAAGGCAAGACAGAACTTGCATCCGGAACCAAACCAAGTTGAATACCTGCTAAACAAAAAGCAACATTATTCAGAGGATTTTAATAAAATACTACAATACAATATTGAAAATGTCTAGCATACAAGCCAAACTTACTTGACATACCAAAACACACACACACACACACACACACACACACACACACACTTACTCTCTCTCTCTCTCACTGTCCTGGAAAATCTGTCCACACTGATCAGGGAAAAAATAATCAACAGATGCCAACCCCAAAATGACACTGATGTTGGAATTACCAGTCAAGGACTTTAAAGAAGTTATAATCATTCTGAATAAGGTAAAGGAGAAAACTCCCGAAATAAATGCAAAGATAGAAGTTTTCAGCACAGAATGAGAAACTACAAAAAAGAACCAAATGGAAATTTTAGAACTGAAAACTACAGTATCTGGAAGAAAAAGACAGTATGGCACTATATATAAGAGCTATAAAATTTCACCAGTGACTTTACACATTTTAAGAAGCAAAAGGCCATAATCATGATTATTTTTACATCAACATTTTATATGGCAGTTAAAAAAAAAACGTCCAGGAAGAGAGATTTAGTAAGGTATACTAAGAGATAGAAACCTGATATACACATTATTAATGCAGAAATATGGAAATGTCTAATGTTACATGACAAACAGAAAATATTTGCAATAACTGCAACTTCATAAATATAAGAATTAAACGCAAAAACTTCCTTGCACATATTAGTTATTCAAATATAAGCTGATTTAACTTTGATAAATTAGCTTACTAGGTTCCAAAGATAATCAGGTAACCAAATACAGCTAGAAAAATAAATCTATCCAGCTTCTTCATATCTAAATTCACCTGAATGCAACAGATCTATTGTGCTCAAAGGAGCAGAATGCCAAAGCCAGAGTTATGACATACATTTCTTTACTCCCATCCCCCCCAAACTTTACTTTTAACAATCTCTGCAACCCTGTATCTATAATCCTATGCCAATATTCATGGAAATAAAGAACTATTTCAAAGGAGTGGAATGTCTCACTCTGAAATAATCTCAATGTAACTTGTAATTGACGTACAACAATCACCCTTGTGTACTTACTTTCAAATTTACTTTGAGAGTTAATCACAAGCACTCACGCAATAATCTTACTGAGATCAATCAAGTTTTATTTTCAAGGTAAAACCAACTAAAAACAAAACAAAATCAACTAAAAACAAATAGAACAAAAAGAACTGGGAAATACAAAGCCAAACTGAACTGATTAACAGGTCAAAGCTAATCGGTGACTTAAATCAAACCAACATCCACTGATTAGCTACTGTAGATATGCACAATATATTAAGCCCTTCAGGGGATAAAAGATAACATAAAGCCTTTCACCTCAACTATCTAACAATCTACTGAAGTGGAAGGGGAGGGTCATAGACACATCATTACTCTAACATAGCAGATTCTTCATATTCTGAGATTTACCACTGTCAGCTTTGACAATTCACTAACGATTCCAAAGGTCTCTAAAATGTAATCACAGGTAATTTTTTGGATACTAATCCGAAGTGTGTATATTAAAAAGCTGGTGTATGGGGAAACAATTTACTTAACCATTAGTGACTGAGCATCTTTTTCTTCCCACACGTTCCCATACGCATTTAACAAAGGAGTAACATACCAAACTAGTATTTAAAAATGGGGGATCCATGAGGACCTTAAGACTTTGCCTCATGAAAACAAGAACACGGGGCATAATTTAGTGCCAAAATAAAAAATGCTACTGGGGAAGGTATTCAGACAAATGAAATGTAATTAGAAACAATAAAAGGTTTAATAAAGAAAGTGGAAGTGAAATGGACTGATTGGAAAAAGAGAGCATTCCTGTCACAGCTGTGATTCTGCTTCTACACTATTTACATATATAGCATACTCATCAATAAATCTCTTGACAAGCAGTAATTTTCACAAAGGATTGGAGAAGTGGCTATTTCCTAATGGGAATGCATTAGTATCTCAACAGACTGCTGTGCTTTCCTACTGGAGTATCACTAAGTACCAAAAACAAGACACAAAGATGGGAATACATAGTGTATAGCTTTGCATACAGTAAATCGTCCTATTTCATAGCATTTTCAAATATGCAATGCTTATGACAAACATATTGATAATATTTATTTATAAATATTTATAAATAACTTATTTATAAAATAGTCTTATAAAAAGCATTAAATCCACAGTTAAGAAATCTGCACAGGGCTTCCCTGGTGGCGCAGTGGTTGAGAGTCCGCCTGCCGATGCAGGGGACATGGGTTCATGCCCTGATCTGGGAAGATCCCACATACTGCAGAGCAGCTGGGCCTGTGAGCCATGGCCGCTGAGCCTGCGGGGTCCGGAGCCTGTGCTCCGCAGCGGGAGAGGCCCCAACAGTGAGAGGCCCGCATACCGCAAAAAAAAAAAAAAAAAAAAGAGATCTGCACAGTTAAAGGTAAAGGAATCTTAATGGTTTTTCAAAATACAAAGTGATTCAAACAGAACAGTTGTTCAAAGAGATTAACCTAGTAAAAATTAATCTAGTAATCTTAAAAAATGTAGTTCTACTGTATGAACAAGAGAGAACAGAGAATAATAAAAGTCAATTAAAAACTGACTATAACAAACCAAGTGGGGAGTTATGAAAATATGGACCAAAGTATTCGTACTAAGAATAAAAGGGGAGGGAGACGCAAGAGGGAAGAGATATGGGAATATATGTATATGTATAACTGATTCACTTTGTTATAAAGCAGAAACTAACACACCATTGTAAAGCAATTATACCCCAATAAAGATGTTAAAAAAAAAAAGAAATATATTTTGGAAGTGAAATGCAAAAAAAAAAAAAAAAAAAAAAAAAAGAATAAAAGGGAAGGGAAGGATGAAAAGCATATTTTTAAAAATAATTCATTGGATTTCATGACTGAAAAGATACAAATAAAAGAGAGACACTTATGAAAATTCCAAGTTTTCAGGTCTGAGTGTTTGGGAACACACTTTTACTACCGACATAAAGAGGAAGTCTAAAAGTAAGTTTGTAGAAGAAAGACAAATTTAGATTGGGGTGATAACAATGTCATTTTATGTACACATAATACCTAGAAGATATGGGACTGAATCCCGGAAGAGAAAAGCAAAATTACAGTCTTTCCTGAAGAGCTAAGAGTGGAAGAGATGAAGAATAAAATACTGAAGACTAAATATCAGAGAGAGAATAAGTAGACCAAAAGACTAGCAGGCCTTACAGTAAAATCATTTCAGAAATATAAGCAACAAATGCAAAAACTAAAAAAAAGAGATAGGCAATAGCATAATAAAGAAGAAAGATAAAAATAAATATTACAGGCTTCCCTGGTGGCACAGTGGTTAAGAATCCACCTGCCAGTGCAGGGGACATGGATTCGAGCCCTCGTCCACGAAGATCTCACACACCACAGAGCAACTAAGCCTGTGCACCACAACTACTGAGCCTGCACTCTAGAGCCTGCTCGCCACAACTACTGAGCCCGTGTGCCACAACTACTGAAGCCTGTGTGCCTAGAGCCCGTGCTCTGCAGCAAGAGAAGCCACTGCAATGAGAAGCCTGTGCACTGCAACGAAGAGTAGCCCCCGCTCGCCTCAACTAGAGAAAGCCCGCGCGCAGCAATGAAGACCCAATGAAGCCAAAAATAAATAAATGTATGTGTATATATATATATAAAATCTTTAAAAATAAATATTACTTTTCATCTCTATGGCACTGTCAACTATTAAGCACTATCATATTATACATGCTATATCACTTTTACCTTCAGAATGGCCCAGTAAGATTAGTATTTATTATTCTCATTTTACAGATATATAAACTTAGGGTAAATGACCTAACTAAATTCAAACTGGTATTAAGCTACAGAGCCATGTCTCAAACCCAGTTCTTCTGGCTACCCCAACACTCAGTTTCCAAAAACAAAGCAAAGTCCTCCAAGTAGCATCCAACTAAACATATACAACTGAGTCACTGAGTAAGATGGTAGATGACCGTGGAGACAACCATGTAATAGCATCAACCTAACCAATAATAATAACCAAGAAGATTTGAAGACAACAGATTATGAAGCTTATATGCCTACTGATCAAGTTTTAAGAGTCTTCCAACCCTTAACAAGGAAGCTCACTTTCTCTAAAGGATTTAATTCAAATAACATTAAAACAGACCAACTCCATCTTTCTCCCCAAAGCTAAGACACATAATATTTTGGGTTTGAGGGAAATATTACAAAACTGATATGGTAATAGATGCTGAATGAAAAATTCCAAACACTGAAAACTCTCATTCACTACAGCCTATCGACCTACTTCTCTCTTAAGAAACAACCACTGCTAAAAGGCTGGTAGGCTAGTTTTCAGAATTTTCTGTATACATCTATATGTGTGTTTGTATATATAAACATAAATGTGTACACATATTTATATATGTGACATACATACTTTAAATACAATCTGGTGCAAAATTATACTCGTAGTTAACTATTTAAAATTGATTATCTTAAAAGCCTTGCTGGATTAATAGAACATTGAAATTCTTATAAATGATGACCAAAAATAATACTGGTCCAAAATACATCATGGTCTGTATTTTGTTACTGTCTGATATTCAAAAGTTTTGTTCAACTTATAAATATTTCTCCAACTTGGAAAATATGTTGAATATAATACAGCACTTCTTTATAGCTCATACTCTCCAAAACTTTTATCCATTATTAAAAGGTTACAATATGAAAATACTTTCCAGGGCAAAAGAGACATCCACAATGACAGTAAATGTTCCCAGTAGCAGCTTTAAAAAAAAAACACTACTTTTCAGTTTTCTCTAGAAACTAAGAATATTAGAACTAGTATTCTTTAGCTTTCCAAGTACTTTATAAAATTATTTTACAATTTTATATATTAAACCACCTTCTCTGAATATTTAAAATTTTATATACACCAACTTTTTTGAATATTTCAAACCAGCCAATATTTTAAATATTTAAACCAATTCTGAGAGGTAGTCAGGGAAGGTATCACTATCCCTATTTTTAAAATGAGTAAACTGAAGCTAAGAAAAATTAATTAGAAAACTTATTCATTAGGGCTAATATTTAAGAGATCCTAAAATTTATCTTGTCTAATCACATTTTATGAACGGTAAAACAACTACCTCCTTCCTTGCCAACTGTAATCTATCACATCTTACTTTGAAAGCAACCACATTAATTTTGTAGCATTGTTGTGCCTTAAAATACCTGTACCAGGAGCTTTCTAAACAGTAGTCTATGAAAATTTAAAGCAAGCAGTTACAGAGTAGCCACCATTATTAAAATGAAAATTAGAAACATGCTAATGATGTAGGCTTACAGAGTAACTGTATCCCTCTTCTACGAAGAAGGTACAAGATAAGTAAAAAAGGCTTTTTTTACTCTTCTGCAGAGGGCTGGGTTGCTAGAAAACTGCTGGCTAAGTGGGTGTTATTGTACAATACCTCTTTGCCAAGGAATGCGTGTTTTCCTATGGCACCCTATTTTATGAGCAGGGAAGCAGCAGCCTAGTAGTTTGTTCCTCATTCTGGTCCAGGGTTAGCATAAAGTGATATTAATTTACTAAGAATCACCAATTCCCACTCCTCTTCCACCTACAACACACATGAACACTACCGAAATCTCACTCAAAAAATTATACTGAAAAAGTGAAAACAATGAACTGAGATGCAGAGAACAGAAATTTCTTCTAATTTGGCTGCTAACTATATGCCTCTCATAAACTGTGATTCTTAACAAGTTTCATCACCTTTAGGTCTTGATTCTTCATCTGTCTATTAAATGATATACTATCACAAGTGTTTCAGGTCTAAAATTTGTAATTTCTGGAAATCAAGTTTAAGCATTAACAAGGAAGTAAACAAGAAACCCAATCATAGAACCTGTAACTGCAAATGCTTACTATGAGTGTAATGGTCTTTAGCTACCCCATTCTAAAATCAAAGAGAATAGAAATGATCCTCCATGAGAGAAAACAAAATGTATAAATATAAACAAACATGTACATATATAAAAATAAGTCTTCAGTTTAAATTTTCCCAGGAATCCAAACAACCACCTGTCTTTGATTTCAGTTCTTTCCTATGTTTTTTGTAACATTAAAATAAAAAGATGTGAATTTTACCTCCTCTTAATTTTAGAGGTACTAAATAACTGATAAGTAATCTATTAACAGTGAAATGGCCAAAATGAGAACAAGAGAAAGAATAATTCATTTGTCAATCCTCTTCATTACAAACCGTATTAGCTGGAATTTCTCAAATAAATATGGGTTCTATTTCTAATAATACAGTATTTAAATTCACCACAATTCCATGTTCACAATAAATTGGTTATTGCAGACAGAGTTATGATAAAAAAACCACGTGACCAAGAGGAGCTAAGAAAACACTCAATGATACAAGTCAGCTCAATGTTACGGAATTCTAATAAAGTTTCATTAAACAAAATTTAAATCTTTAATTTTATTCATAGACCATGCAATTTACTACTTAACTTTTAATTGCATATAAGAACATCTGGTTGTTTAAACAGAATTTAAAATCAGGCAAATTCCAAGCAGAGTTGCTTTAAAATGTCCTTACATTCACAAATACAATATGACAGAAAGGGTCAATCCTTATCTAAAACAACAAAGAAAAAAAAAAAAAACTGAGTAAGATAAAAGATTCTAAAAGATTTTGCCCCAAGCCTTTTTCTCTTCTTTTTCTACATCACCTCCCCCTAATCTCCATCTCTAGCCTATTCTCTAAGTGCTCGACCTATATCCAGCTGGTCATCTCCACCTTGATGTCCCATAGACACCAAATCTTCAAGATGCTCAAAACTACAACTGTATTCAACAAACTAGTTACACTGTCTTTGGGTGGTTGAGATATGGGTGATTTCAATCCTCCTTCCATACTCTTTTATTCTAGGTGGGAAAAATGATCCCTCATCCAACCCACCAAATTATCTTCCTCCTCTAGTGTTTTGCTCCTCCTGATTTGCCCTATTAATGGTTGGTACCATATCATTTTATCTACATCGTCACTCAGCCAAAGCCCTGTGGCACCACCCTCTTCCTTATATCCAGCTCCCTATTATTACTAAATTTATTTTGCATTCATCTAGTCATCTCTTCCCCATTATTACTGTAGTTGAGCTCATCTTCTCTATAGTAATTTAACCTTCCTTCCCTCAATCTCACCCCTCATTGACCTGCCCTGTTCTGCAAAGATATTAATCATCATTCTAAAATACAAATTTAAAACTTGTGCTTTTATTAAAAACCCTTCAGAATCTCCATTCCCTTCTGATTAAAAATGAGGTCTTGTGCATAGTACACAGACCCTTCATCAGAAGACCCTTGCCTAACCCTCCAGCAGTCCTCCCAACCACCTCCCCTACCCAAAGCTGCCGTTTCCTTGAAAGTGATCTCTAGCCTTTGCCTTACACAATGTCTCCTCCATCATACTGTGTACAACGTGATATACACAGAAGAGTATACACATACTGTTTATAAACTGTCTACACCACTACTCTGTATCATAGTATTCATGTCACGTTACCTTCTCACCCTTTGTGGTAGTCCATTCCCAACCCCACCCCTATTAAAATATGAGCTGAGAAAAAGGACACAGGTATCTGATTAACCTGGTAACCACTCTGCAGGATACAATGCCTGATAGATGGCAAATACACATAAATAACAAGGCTCAAAGGACCAGCCACTACTTTCCAGCATTCCTTCCAACCACTAGTTGCTATTACATTAGAACCTTTGCGGGTTATTATTGCATTCTAGCAATTTGAAAACTGTAATATAGTTAAAATAGAATGAAAAAATTGTCTGACAATTTTGAGGGACTAGCAAAATAAAGGAAGCACTCACACAATTATTTGGAACCACTCTCTGTTAACAGCTCTAAGATGACTGAGATACCTAATCCTTTGATTTTGCAAATGAATCAAAGTACTGACTGGGAAATTTTGTACTAGGAATGATGCGGCAGCCTCTGGCCTACTCCTTTGGGATATCAATCCTCTTCAGCTAAGTTGGTCACGACCCTTGTTCTTGTAATTGCCACCAAAGCAGAGAGGGCCTCTAAAAGAGGTTCTGAGTTCTCTGACAAAATGGGAACAAGAATTTGGAAAATTCTGCCCAATAAGAGGAACTGCTATAAAAATAAAAACCACTTTTCTTGGTGTAGAAAAAACAAAGCCAAACATGTTAATAATCCTTACAAAAGCAGTCACTCGTATTTCAATAAAGCATTAAGGGGGAGGGCACTAACTGGTTTATTAAATGCTTACAGAAAAACTACCCAAAGCTATAAGTCATTTCAGCAACTAACATACAACATGGTAAAAGCTCATTTTGATGATTTTTATTCGTGTTGGTATTTAGCCAGGCAAAAGATAGATAACCTGCACATAGTTTTTAAGCTTTTATTAGATAAATGCATATTAGCATTATCAGGAGACTTTCTCCCTATTTCAAGAAAACTACACAGGCAACTACTTTCACAGTGGTCCTTAACTTTGGGCAATACTTTAAAAAAACATTCTCGGACTTCCCTGGTGGCGCAGTGGTTAAGAATCCGCCTGCCGACGCAGGGAACACAGGTTCGATTCCTGGTCCAGGAAGATTCCACATGTCGCAGAGCAACTAAGCCCGTGCGACAGAACTACTGAAGCCTGCACGCCTAGAGCCCATGCTCTGCAACGAGAAGCCACCGCAAATGAGAAGCCTGCGCATCGCAATCAACAAAGAGTAGCCCCCGCTCGCCACAACTAGAGAAAGCCCAAGCACAGCAACAAAGAACCAACGCAGCCAAAAATAATTAATAAACAAATAAATTAATTAAAAATTTTTTTCATTCATTCATTAAAGCAGTAAAGGAAGATTAGCTGATTTACTGTTATGTACACTGTTGAACAGCTTTTTAAGGATCTGTAATACATGTGTACTCATCACTAAATTAGGTCTGGGTTCTGTGCCCAATAAATGAGGTTTCTCTTCTCTTCCTTTAGTGAGTTAGTGTAGCTACACAATGAAAGCATCATGACTGGGAGAAAGGAAGAAATGAACAAAGCTTTTAAAAGTTTGCTCCCTTTGCTGCATTTTTTTATCAAGTTTTCAAGAAAGAATGCTCGCTCTGCAATTAATACGAAAAAAACTTTTAGTCCATCAGAAGTCACTAAATGTGGAAAAACAAGAAACGTTCATTTCCAGTACACACCCACACAAAAAAACTGAATGTAAACTCCAAGAGGACAGAGGTATTTTTTGTGTGTGTGTTTTGTACACTTACATCTCTAGAGCCTAGAATAGTGTCTGCACATCTGCACATGGTGGTAGGTGCTCAAAAAACATGTTGAATAAATATTTTCACTAAGGCAGCTTTTAAAGTTATTTTGTTTCTGTTTTTGATGTTAAAAAGGCTTATAAAGCCTATAAAAGAATATATCTTCCTGCTCAATTATAATTCTGATTTGCAAGTAGCATGCTATTAACCAAGTTCTTAGGTTTCAGAGTGCAGTAAGGTCATAAGTGTATGGCCCATGGCCTATTTTTGTAGGCCCTCAAGCCAAGAATGGTCTTACATTTTAAAAGAACTGTGAGAAACCAACAAGATTGGTTTGCAAAAGAGACATAAGCGGCCCACAAAACCTAATATTTACCATCTGGCCCTCTACAGAAACCGTGAATGGAGATTCCATTCAAAAGAGAATGAAAGTTTTTTGAATATATACTTTCACCTATGAATTGAATCTCTGCTACTAGAAACATATTTTTCACCTAAGACCTTCTCCATATCTAAACCTCTAAATTTTGGTTTATTTGATTTGAATACTAAGGAAATGGTTTTTTGTTTCATTTCTCTTTTTTTTCACCAGAGCATAAGTGGTTATAATGCTGAGACTAATAAGAAGTAAAGGAGGATTAAAGTTAATTTATGTTTAATATTTTACATACTAAAACATCACAAAAACGGATGGAGGAAAAAACAAAGGAATACAAACAGAGGAAAAAAAAAAGCCAAATTATATTTCAAAAGAATAGCAAGACTACATTAAGGGAGAAAAAACTAACAAAGCAATCTTTGAACACTGCATTTTGACTATATATCCTCAGGCTAAAAAAGATGAACTATAAACAAATACTAAATTCTAGTTAATAGGTTTGTTTTCAGACCTATGGTTTAGAATTCTGCAACTACTTTCTGCATATTTTAGGATTGATAAAACAGTAAGTAAATATATTGTGGATAATGGGAACTAGTTTTCTCACTGTCAGAGAAAGGAACTACAGATTTGCAAAAGGGAAAGGCCAGAATGAACCCTACAGCGCTGGACTGTTATTGGAGATAGGATGAACTCATGGCTTTTTAGATAGGCAGATGGATAAACAACAAAAATTTGTGTTTGTGTGTGTGTGTGTGTGTGTGTGTGTGTATGTATATATATATATATACATACATACACACACACACACACACACACATACAAGCATGTTCAGACACATACCCAATTTCTAGCTCAATCTGTTAACAGATAACCACCAGAAGAAACTAGGGTTCCTCAGAGAAATGGCTGATTCCAGAGCTGGGGTGGGAATATCTTATTATACAAGAAAGTAAGTACTCAAAAAATGATAAGCACATGTCAAAATGACACAGGTGCCAGCCTGAAGGAGCCCTGACATCAAAACACCCCAATGAATAAGAATCCTTGAGTTCATACCGATATGCATAAATACATAAATGGGGAGAAGGAAAAGCTCTTATGCACTGCCAATAATAAACAAACAATAGACTTAGAAAATCTGACAACCATCTTAGTCCTGATTCAGGCAAGAACTAACTGGATGCTAAAAAAAGAAGAGTGAAGTTTGATGTTAGGACTCTGTGCTTCCACTGCAGGGGGCACAGGTTCGATCCCTGGTTGGGGAATTAAGACTCTGCAAGCCGCATGGAGTGGCCAAAAATAAATTAATTAATTTTTAGAAAAGATATCTGCCACAAGGGAAAAACAGTAATTTTACAATGGAGAAACCTTGCAGAAAAAAGTTAACCTCCCTACTAATGGGATAAATAGACATCATGTGCTTCCTGAGGACAAAATATTACTTCTGGATTATTCCTGCTAAAGGAGCATAACCTTAAACTAATCATAAAGCAACAGCAGACAAATCCATATTGAGGGAATTCTAAAAATAACTGGCCTATTCTCATCAATCATCAAAGGTCACAAAAGACAAAGTAATAACCAACTGCTCCAGATTAAAGGACACTAGACAGACATGACAAGTGAATGCAAGGTGTGATGTAGGATTTAGATTTACTCTTTTTATTCAGGACGTTACTGGTACAGACAGTGAAATCTGAAGGTCTGCAGACAACTGCATTATATCAATATTAATTTCCTGATTTTGATAACTGTACTATGGTTACATAAGAGAATGTCCTTGTTTTCAGAAAAGACAGTTATATTTAGAAGTAAAAGGCATTAATTGCAGTTTACTCTCCAAATGTTCAGAAAAAAAGTTTACATGTGTCGTTCATGTGTATGTCAAGACAGAAAGAGAATAAGAAAGCAAATATGATTAAATTAACTAGATAGAGGAATCAGGATGAAGTGTACATAAAAATTATCACTCTTGCAACTTTTCTGTAAACCTGAAGTCGTAAAAATAAAGTATAAAAAGTGGGAAAAATAGTTAATTTAAATTTGGACATTATACCAGCAAAAAGAATTGTGAAAAATCGAGTGATGGTTCTCCTTTACATCTCAACCAGGAGTTGAGAGCCGGCCCTTCTAGTCTCAGCTCTAACACAAAGCTGCTTTTCCTCGGTAAAATCACAATGGTAGGCCTCAGTTCCCTTGTTTGTAAAATGAAGATAGCACCTATCCTACTTTTCTCACAAATTAACCCTAAAGATCCACAGAAACATAATAATGGTTGGGGAAAAGAGGTGCATAAAACACTATATATTATAAAGTGGCTCACTTTTAACAATGTTTGGTAAATAAAAAGTACTTCAAAATTACACAAGCCAGACATTTTTTTCACCATAGCAAGCGGCTGTTTTAGAAACTAGACATTTGCTATGTGTTTTGGTTTGCAAAAAATTTAACTTATTCAACATTCTTCTTACCATTTCAATAAATTCAAATACCTGTATCATTTTTTTTAATCATAAAACTTTACAGTATCAAAAACATTACTAAAGAAAATCATTAACCAGGACTCTGTCAACCTTTTTAAAAAAATTAAGATACAGCTGACATACAACTTGTATTAGTTTCAGGGCTACTGGTCAATCTTTTAGATACTGTGACCCAGATTAAAAAGATTATATCATTTCCCAAGTTCCCAAGATCATAAAATACGTGATCCAAGCTTTTCATCCTTCACTCACAAGCCCCAAGGAATTAAATCAAATTCAGAAAATTAGTGTTTATAGAAGAGAGAAAAAGAGAGACACCAAATTTTTTTCATGCACTCAAATCAAGGGAAAGTTTGTTTCAAAAATAAAAATATTCCTTAATTTATCCTTCCAAACTCATAAGGGTTTGGTCACCACTTAAAAGTATTTTTTAATTGTTTACACATGGAGACTAATTAATATCTCACTCACAAAATAAAACATCCTTAAAACTGTGTTCTCTAAAACAGTTATGATTCCAAAATGCCAAATGGAGATTTAATACGACAATTTAGTTTAAAATAAAATAGGGTAGCTTGTCTTATTTCCCCATTGTTGAAAATATAAGATCACATTCTTGTTTAAGAAGTCTACTTGCTCAATCTCACGCAGTTCCTGGCAAAGAAGCAAGCCCAGAGTCAGTAACGCCTGCCCAGCCTCACTAGCTCTGCAGCAAGGTCATTGCACACAAAGCTGATGAGGTGAAAGAAAAAGGATTACAAGAACATAAGCTCAAAGAGGGTATGCTTTTCACTTGTCTTGTTTACAACTGTATCCCAGCAGACAGAAAAATGGCTGGTGTATGGTAAGCATTCATTAAGTACTGGTTAAATGAATAAACGAATGAAATCCTAAGTCTTTATAAAGTATACTAGTCAGCCTTTATAAAGTATACTAAGTTGCAGAATTATTTTAAAAACAAATTTGGCATACATTAAATTAATAGCCACAAATGTCTTTTAAAAACATGAACAAATAATCTATATTCCCCATTCTGACTAAATAGAGTAGTGTCAAAGTTCCTAACGTATTTCCTGACCTACAGTAGATACCATAACATATTTACATACCCTTCCTTGACTTTAAAATATGGTGTATCAGAAACTGGCAAAGCAGAATTACGAAGACGAAATAAATGCATAAAATCAGAATCAGAAAGATCAAATGCATCGTGTTTACCATCAAACTTAAGATAGAACTAACTCAGACAAGGAATCAGAAGCTACAGAAACATTTCTCACCAGCATTTATTTCTCATAATAGTACCGCTAACAAAATCTGCTCCTCTATAATTAGAAAATCAAAAATTTGATTTAGTCTTGTTTTTCCATTACTACACAACATCTGTCAATGATGTGTTGTCATCTTATAGTTTGAAGAACTTCCTCAAAATATAAGATGTATTTTACTTCCTACCACCAAATTCAGAGATTTGCAATTTACTCACATTATATATATAAGTAATATTTCTTATACAAAAAACTATACGGAGCAGAATGCAAGTAAATGCACAATAGTTTAGATATGATTTATACTCACTACTAAGCACAGTAACTTTTTTTTCACTTAACCTATTTTTTGTGAAAAATTCAACTTATTCCCTACATGTTCTCTTTCAGATTACCAACGTACTCGAAGTGACAAACTTTATTCTGCTTCCCAAGTACTTCCCATATAATCAAGACATCATTTCACTACCAATTTAACCCTAAGTATTTTCCAGAGGGCCTGCCTTATGTGGGTCATAATCATCTTACTATGCTTCTTGTGTCCATGCTGCTGGAAAAGCAGTCTGTACAAGCAGGAGTAGAGAGGCACAATCCTGAGAGAGAGGAGTAGAGAAAGATGTTGAGAAAACAAAACCAGATAAAATGAGCTCACTTAAGAGCTCAGGAGCTCAGCCACTGTTCAAGGTCAAGATTGATTACATTCTCTCAAACCATTATGAGTTAGCTGTTGTCCAATAACAGGAAAACTGGCCCAGAAGAAATACCTAAAATTCCATGTACAAGCAGCAATACCAGCACTAATTCTAAGCCAACTATACTTCTAAAAAATGGAGCAAGTGATCATAAAATATGACTATTTAGAAGACTGGGGAATACAGATGTCCCCTAAATGCCAATCAAAATTACTGTAACAAACTCAATGCTAGCCTAAAGTAGAACGGCTGAACTATATATATCTTATGAATTTCAATGTTGCCAAAAAATTTTTATATTTAATCCTGAATGACTGAAACACTCTCAGAGTCCCCAAAATCATTAGTATCAGTCTCAATTATCCTTGTATTCTAAATTTTTTAAATTAGTTAAAAACACAACTTTTACCACATGCTGTTTTAAAATGAAAAACAAAGCAAAAAGGATTTGAAATAGCATAATTACACAATATAAAACTTAGGATGGATTAAATCTAACTGGAACTTTCAATGGAATAGTCCCCTTCCCACTATTCCCTGTTAGTAAGAAGTGAAAACCATAAACAAATCAGAGTTTTGATTTTAAATTTCCCATCTAAACTCCTATACGCCTACAATGCCATAAAATGACCTTCAAAATAATGCTTATACATACTAAGTCCTCCAAAACATTAATTTCATATTTAGTCAAAGAATCTTCCAACTAATAGGGAACCTAAAAATCTCAAATCAATCATTTATTTCACAGGAGAAAACCAAATGTCCAGAAATGTTAACTGCCTTGGTCCAGGCCATTCAGCTACCTACTATACCATCAAGCTATCCATTCAAGAAATCTTTATTTAGCATATACTATGTACTAAGGCACTATGCTATGTACCAAGGATATGAAGCAATAAAGATACGTGGTCACTGTCCTCATGGAATTTATAATATGGTGGGAAAGATTACTGCTAACTACTTAAAATTGTAGTTATCACTAGAAGGAAAAGCACAGAGTGTTTTAAGACAGTTTAACAGGGGACCTAAATCAGTGATTCTCAACCATGGTCGATTTTGCCCCTCAAGGGACATTTGGTAGTATCTGGAGATATTCCTGGTTGTCACAATGGGGGAGCTAGTGGGTAGAGGCCAGGGTTGCTGCTAAACATCCTGTAATGCACAGGACAGCTCCTCACAACATATAATTATCCAGCCCAAAATATCAATAGGGCCAAGGCTGAGAAACCTTGATCTAAACCACTGGGGGCACAGAGGGGTTAGTGAAGGCTTCCTTCCTTTATAACACCAAGACTGCTATGTCTTTAAGGGATTTTCACAAGGTAGAAACAAAAAAGATAGACTAATTGTTACAATTAAAACTCCCACTGGGGCTTCCCTGGTGGCGCAGTGGTTGAGAGTCCGCCTGCCAATGCAGGGGACACGGGTTCGCGCCCCGGTCCGGGAAGATCCCACATGCCGCAGAGCGACTGGGCCCGTGAGCCATGGCCGCTGAGCCTGCGCGTCTGGAGCCTGTGCTCCGCAAGGGGAGAGACCACAACAGTGAGAGGCCCGCGTACCGCAAAAAAAAAAAAAGACTAATTAAAACTCCCACTGGAAAATCAAAACAGGAGAGAGAGACTTCCCCCATACATGAAAAAGAAAAGAAAAAGGCAACGTTTTAGAGCTACTTCACATAAATTCCCTTTCCTGAACCACAAGGGGAAAATACAAAAACAAATTTCACATGCTTTTATTATTCCCGTTACCTTTCCCACTGTTCTCTACCAAACCATGCCTACTACTAGATATTGGTGGAAAGACTGTATTAAAAGTTCTGTAGTTAACCAAATGAACACTCTGGATACAAACTTGGAAATGGAATAAAATGAAGATGGGATTTCACTATTGATGTGAAAGACAAGGCACAGAAGAGGAAAATGTACTGGGTGTTAAAGTGACTCTGGAAAGGGCTACATCCTGAAACAAAGAGTAAGCTATCGGACTAACCAAAGGATCCTAAGAACAAAAGACACTAAGAATTTAGATATCCTAAAGATGAGTAAAGAATTTAAGAACCAAGGTAAATTCAAAAATTAAACTGCAATCATTTTCCTGATACATGCATAACAGATTCTTATAATGCATAAGAGATTCTTATATTTTCCACATATTATTTTAAGAGTTCCTATATTACTAAAATGCCCTCTCCAATTAAGTTATAATTTTCTAAGGAAAGGGTCCTGTATTGCTATTCTCTTTTCCCTCTTTTCAAAAACAAAAACCCTACCACAATAACCTCCATACAGGAGGAGTCTTACGGACAGAGTACAAATATGTAGCTCACATAAAATTGCTGCATTCCAGTAATCAACTGTGGTCCTAACGTAATCCACAGATTTAAACAGATAAAGATGAGACCCTTTCCACTGAGGTGAGAACTCTAAACCATCATAACAAATAAATGCCACCATCTTTGAGCAGCAGTAACTACAATACCTTGTAATGATGATAATTCTTCTGGAATTAACCGTTCAGGTCAAGCACTGACCGTTAGGGAATCTTATATTCCATCCTGGACAAATTTTCTTTCATCATTTCAGAACTGACATTCGTGGTCACGGGATAAACTTTTTTTTTTTTTTTTTGCGGTACGCGGGCCTCTCACCGTTGTGGCCTCTCCCGCTGCGGAGCACAGGCTCCGGACACGCAGGCCCAGTGGCCACGGCTCATGGGCCCAGCCGCTCCGCGGCATGTGGGATCCTCCCGGACCGGGACACGAACCCGCGTTCCCCACATCAGCAGGCGGACTCTCAACCACTGCGCCGCCAGGGAAGCCCACGGGATAAACTTTTATCACAAGGATGATGCTTAACTGGAAATTAAAGTTTTCCCACAAAACTAGCACAATGGGCACTTAAATATCAGTTCTTGAGCCTCAATCTCATTTAACTCATGATACGTACGAGGGATTTACCACGTAAAGGATCTTCTGACAGTACATTTGAAAACGGGGTAGGGAGGCACAAAGCCCCTTTGAGAAAAGGGTTGGGGGGGGGTGGAGGGAGGCGGGCAGGCAGACACGCCATCATGACTCGGACATATCCTGCAGAAGACCCCACACGTTCAGACTGAGACTTAGCCACAATCTGCAGATTAAAAGCCTATATTCTGAACTTTAAAATCTCTGGCACGTTCCTGTTTTCAAGCCAAGATCTGCTTGCTTGTCTTTTTTTTAATCTTGAAAAACCTGATAATTAGCAAGTTATAAAAGCTAAGCATTTCTTATTTTAAACATTATACATATAGAGCTAAATTGTGGTGCCTTATAAAGCAAATGGCACTTCTTGACAATTCAATGCTTCAAAGATACCTTTAAACTTGCCAGAGAAGGTTCTGTTGGGCTCAGCCCAAGGATAGATGCCTTTAAAAGCCAAATTCACTGCAAGTAAACATTCTAAAACATCCTTTTCTCCTAATCCTGTAACTCAAATTCCTTTTTTATTTTTGCACTTTGCAACACATGATTTAATGGAAAAACGTCATTACTGAACTATTTCCCACTATATACTTCCTTGCAACAACAAATTTTTACTACATCAGCAAGTGTTATAGATATTCACAGAAACTATATTCAGAAATCAGAAAAAAACAGGATTATGTACTTTGAGTTTAAAGCAAAAAAAGAGTATATTCTTCTGAATCTCCTTCAAAATCTATTGCCCTTCCTCAATTCTATGACTGTTAACTGCTACAATTTTTAAGCCAACCCCATTTTCAAATATGGTGAATTCAGTGCGAATGTATTAGTAAATAGGAAGTTAAAAGGTGTTTTAAGGTCTCTGAAATACGTAAGGGGAAAAGAGAGAGTGCTACATAAACTAAAATGGGAATACTACCACAAATCTCAAGTTCTTATGAAGATTAGCTGAGAGAAGAGCTGAAGCATAAAGCCAGCCATTTAAATGTTAGGCTCCTTACCCTTAACATCAATGCTAAAATGAAAAACCAATTGTTAACACCTGTAATCCACCACGCTTTACAGTGACCAACCACAGTGTACTAACCACTTGTTTGTATCTACCACATGGCAGGGAGGGCTGGGAATGGAGCAGGGTACATATTAGGAACCCCCAAGATAAATAGGAGAGGCACCCAACAAAAAGGCGTAGGGTAAACAAATAATTGCAAGGAAATAAGAGAAAGGATATTTTTTATAATTAAAAAAAAACACTGTAACATTCTCTTAGTGCTATAGCACCACATGTAGCAAATAAAAAGGCTACAGACCTGTTGTTTTTCCCCCATGCAGAGCCATGAAACTATTAGCAATAAATTGGAACATACAGTATCCTTACTTTTTATTCCAGATTTTAAGGACAAGAGTATTGTGGGGTGGAACCAAATTTTATAATCTGATCCAAATTATCAGCTATAAATTCATTAAAAAATGGAAAAGATTCCCAAGTCTACTGCTCTAATTTGTATCAAGAAGCAGTAAAAAAAAAAAAAAAAAAGAAAATCCAGTATTGAAAAAGAAAATCCTTTCCAAAAAAAATGCTTGCTTTCATGTAACTGTGTCACTGCTATCTAGTCTAATATGGAGAATTTAATTCACATATTATCTAACTTTCAGCCTCTTTGCTAAGTTTCCAAAACGTCAATTCTAGGGAGGAAGGGAGGGAGGGAGAAAAGAGGGATGGTGGGAGGGAGGAGGGAACGAGTTTTCTCCTTTTGGAAAACAAAATTGTAAAACAGCTTTTTAAAGTATTGCCCTGTTCATAATATCACTATTATACTACTGAATGGAGTATTAGCACTTTCACATGAAAAGTTCATAAAATTTATATAAATTTAGTTAACATCACATTAAAATATTGTTAAATAAGTCATACAGGTAAGGATAACTCTGGTTGTGTAGATATGTACTTGTTAAATGCTTATTTAATGTTAGCATTAAGGTCTATTCCTACCGGAGTTTTAAAAGATTTTAAAATATTTTATCAAAACTTGTCTCCCTTCAGACTAGTGAACTCAACTAAACAGTGAAAACTGGACAGCTGCTTGTTAAAAATCTAGCCCTATATATGACACGTGAAGGAGCCCGTGGGAAATGCTTCTCCAGCATCTTCCCTCTGCATGCACAACTCACCCTGCCTGTCTTTATGTCGGATGATGAGAACGGGGGGGAGTAAGAATAGGAGAAATTGCAGAATAATCTCGCCTCCCGATCAACCATGCCCTTAGCTTAAGTCCCTAGTTGGCAGGTTACCTAGCCAACAATATCTCAATTATAAACAAACACTACTTGCAAGGTGACCACAGGTTATCACCCCTGTAGGTGCTCTGCCTGCACTACCCCCGATCACGGCCTGCCTCATTAAGGACCCGGGAAAGGTCTGGGCGGTGATGCCCGGCCTCCAGTTAAAATCCCGCAGGCCCAGGAAAGAGATGGGCGGGCCAGGCATCGGCGGAACTGACCCGGAGAGACCTGCCGTAAGCCTCCGGGGGAGGGCCCAAGCGGGCCTTCCCTCCAGCCCCGCAGCCACTCAGTACTCTGCTGGAGACACCGGAACCTCCCTCCGCCCCGGGGCGGCCCTCTTCCAGCCCTCCGCCCACGGAATCGGGGGAGGGGCGCCGGGGCAAAGAAACACCCCTCCCCCACGGCCACAGCTAGGCCGCCACTCGCCCCACCCTGAAAAGCACTGCGGGCCAGTGCCCACCCTCCCACAGTGGCCTCGTCCCGGGTTGGGGGGAGCGTGGGTAGGAGGGGAGGCTAAAGTACAATACCAACCTCGCTATTGAAGGTTTTCACAGCCTCCATGTTGTCGGTGCGGAGGCTCGGAGCCCGGCGGCGGAAGAGGCGGCGGCCACTGCACTGGGTGGGGAGAGCGAGACGGGGGCGGCAACGCGGCTGCGAGGAGGGGGCGCCGGCGGGAGGCCGGGCCGCTGCGACCCCGGGCAGGTGGGGAAGGGCAAGCACCGGCGGGGAAAGGTTCCCTTAGGGGCAGCGAGGCCCCGGCATGGCCCCTAGGGCGGGCGGAGCGCCGGTCCGGGAAACAGAGGCGCTGCCGGGGCTGGTTGGCAGCGGGCGGGGGAGGGGCTGGGCGCCTTCTCTTCTCCGCCCCGCTCGGTCTCGGGCTTCCACCCCCTAGCCCGGTCCCCTACACTCTCCACCCCCTTCTTCCTCTTCCTCCGACAGGCTTCTGTTTCACCTCCCCGCCGCTCGGGCCGTAGGAACCAGCAGCGCACGGCGAAGACGGAGGAGGAAGCGCTGGCAGCAGCGGCTGCGGCATCCAATATGGCGGACACGAGTCGGGCCGCGCAGCTCGGAGATCCGCGGCGCCTGCCAGCGCGCCCCCTGGCGACGGGACCGCGCAGGCCCGGGCCGCCGCGCGGAACCATCGAGCGCGCGCGGGCCAGAGCGTCGCCGCCAGGAGGCCCCGCTCATCTCGGCTCCCGGGGTCCCTGCCCCTCACCCGCACCCCACCTCCTCGCCGCTGCGGGAGCGAGTGCTGCTGCCTCTTGGAGCGCCGTTGGGGCCACTACAAAGCATTGCTCTAAGAAAATCCCAAATGTCCCTCCGGCAAGTTTAGGCAATATACACGTTTCCGTTGTTTCCATGTGGCTTGGCCCTTTTACACGAGGTTTAGTTGCTTTTCAGAACTTTACTGGACGTTGGCCTAAAGGTTAACAGCCGGAAAAGCTCCTAGTCAGCCACTTATTTGGTAACGATGTGCCCAAGCATTTTAATAGCGTCGGGAGAAAACGTTAGAAACAAAGCTTTGGATCCGGGCGGGGGCAGGGGGACGAGGGAAGCACGCCTGCAGCGAGCAAGCAGCTCAGTGCAGGAAATGCACGCTGCATAAAATCCGGGGGGGACCGGCGTGGTCTAGACAATGAGTGCATTTGTCTGTACAGCGGGAAGCCGTGCCCAGAACGCACAAGATTTCCATAGGCGAAAGAACCCATCTTTTATGAAAGATGAATTATTCTAAAGGAATTTTGCCCTAGGTTTAGAGGCAGAGGGTGAATACCGTTTTCCTAGCTGAAATAGATGCTGCTAGCAAAACGCCTTCTCTCTCACTTCGTGCAATGTAAGATAACCGATACCAAATTCAAAGCGAGCATTTAAATTAAAAGGGGTGTATCACTGAACCCCAAACACCACTGTCGTCTTACTGGGAGTCATTTTTCAGCAATCACTTCTCCGAAGTTCACTCAAAGGAAAGGGGGGAAAGATGACGGCAGAATTTTTCTCTAGAGGATTGTTGGAATCAAGGTACTAATGTAAGAGCTGAGCCCAGAGCTGTGTGAAACTGGGGAAGGCAGGCGCCTCTTGACATTTTAGGGTCTGCTTTTTAGAGCCTACTTCATTGACAGCTTTAATACGGTGGCTGGCTACTTAGAAGGTAAAATGGATAACTTTTTCGTAAGAGCTTATATGTCCACTTTCAAAATCTCGAATGTGTCACAAAGTTCATAGGCCAAGCCATTATGATCTCTTGCCAACAACTGCAGTAGCCTCCTAACTAACTGGTCCCTGTCATTCATCCTCCAGACTCTAGCCAGAGGGGAATTTTTTAATACACAAATCAGATCAGGTCACTCACTTGTTTAAATCTTTTTAAGACTTTCCCACTGCAACTTCAGATATTATCTTAACCTCTTATTATGGCCCGAAGGTCCTACCTATCTCAGCTCACACTACTTCCCCTGTCCTCTTTACTCTGGCCACAGTGGTCTCCTTTGTTCCTTGACAACACTGAGTGCTTTCCTACCTAGGACACTTGTGTGCCTCTGCCTTCTGGGGTGCTGTTGCTCTCGTTCTTTCCTCCTGCCAGAGGTTTCTCCTAATCAGTTCATCTACAGTAGCATGCTGTGACTTGCGGAAGTACCCACTCAGTTCTGCTCATGCCAGATTTTTACCACTCAACATTTGCTGCTCTGGCCTATGAGGGATTATTTATTCAGTCATTTATGAATGAATGTTGACCGAATTACTTAGGCCTGAGAGATTAAGATGCAATACAAGCTAAAGAATTATATTTTAAAAAAAAGAATTAAATCCATTGTTAACATATTACAGGACTTGATTTCATATAGCTTCCATAGCCAGAAGGATTGCAGAAGGCGTATTTTGACCAAGGGACGGAAAAGAAAAATGAAATAGGCAGAGGACAACCTAAGCACACTCTTTTAGTGAGAAGGAAGTAAAGCAAGAGGAAAAGTAGAGAAACGTTAGAGGAGGGTAAAGGGGAGTCTGGAGGCCCAGTGCAAAGAGTAAATGCAAAGTTTGTGCACAACTACACACACCTCTACGTTGTGAACATGTCAATGCCCATGTCTGTAGTTTATGTATGTATGTATATTAGGATTCTGATTCCCAGGTAACAAACCAATTCGAGCTAGCTTAAGCATTAAAGAATTCACCATTAGGATGCAGATTTTTCTCCAAAGTCAGGAATGCAGATGGGCCTAAGGAAGGCACCCAAACCAGAATTTAGAAAGCCTAAAGCAGCCTTATCTGCTTACCAGCTTGAGTTTTCCTTCTGTTGCTTTATCCACTCTCTGTTTTACTTAGTAGGATATGACTGTCGCTCCTGGTTTTATAGTTCTAAACATCTAGAGGACCTGACTGATAGCCTCTCCTTCCCAGTTCCAAATTCCTTAAGAGGAAAGTAAGGAACTGGATTGACCCAGCTTGGATTAGGTGATCATCACCGAGAAACTTAAGACCAATAATTCATTTTCTGAGAAGATTAATGTGGGAAATAGCGGGCAGGAGTAGCCCAGCCACTGGAAGCAGTATTCCCAATTGTGAATTATGAAACTCACATTCCAGAGTTTATGGCATTCTCTTCTAAGTGCAGTTATCATTGGCCTTTCCCCTAGGACTCAATCATTTTGGGAAGTAACACATAGGCTCTAATTCAGCCGTAACCAAGTGGTCAGAGTCAAAAACAGTCTGAAGCAGCACCCGCCATAGAGCTTTCTGAGATGGTGGACATGTTCTATATCCGTGACGCCCAATTCAGTGGCGCTAGCTCCGTGCGACTATCATGCATGTGAAATATGGCATGCGCAACTGAGAAAATAAGTTTTTAATTTTATTTCACTCTAATTGGCTCAAGTTTAAATATATGCTAGTGGCCACCACATTGGAAAGCAGAAGTCTAGCTAGAGACGACTTAGTCCCATCGATAGGGCATGTCCTGGATAAGGGGAGTCATTGTGAGGTGGCAGTAAGCAAAAAACAATTATCAGCCATCAAAAGTAGCTGTGTATGTATATGAGTTATTTTTAAACAAGGGCAAAAAACCTGGAGCACTATCTAAACCAGAACTAATTTCCATCCAATGAAAAAAATGAAAACTTGAGATTCCTCAGGAAACACTTCAGGAATGGTTTAGTAAATTAGGGCACAGAAACAAAATGGAATATTATATAGCCAATTAAAATGATTAGACTGTGGGAAACAATACAATGGTTCTTCAAAAATCAAATAGAATTAGCATATGATTCAGCTATTCCTTCTCTGGATTCACCCAAAAGAAAGGAAAACAGGGACTTGAGCAGATATCTGTGTACCCATGTTCATAGTGGCACTTTCACAATAACTAAAAAGTGGCAGCAGGGCTTCCCTGGTGGCGCAGTGGTTGAGAGTCCGCCTGCCAATGCAGGGGACACGGGTTCGTGCCCCGGTCCGGGAGGATCCCACATGCCACGGAGCAGCTGGGCCCGTGAGCCATGGCCGCTGAGCCTGCGTGTCCGGAGCCTGTGCTCTGCAACGGGAGAGGCCACGACAGTGAGGGGCCCGAGTATCGCAAAAAAAAAAAAAGAAAAGTGGCAGCAACCCAAGTGTCCATTGACAGATAAGTGGACAAACAAAACAGAATGGGGTATACGCATACAATGGAATATTATTCAGCCTTAAAATGGAAGGAAATTCTGACATCTGCTACAACATGGATGAAACTTGAAGATATTATACTACGTGAAATAAGCCAGTCACAAAAAGACAAATATTGTATGATTCCACTTATATGGGGGACCTAGAATAGTCAAGTTCATAAAGACAGAAAGTAGAATGGGGGTTGCCAGGGGAGAGTGGAAATGGAGAGTTAGCGTTTAATGGGCATAGAGTTCATTTTGGGAAGATGAAAAAGTTCTGGAAATGAATGGGGATGATGGTTGCACAAGAGTATGAAAGTACTTAGTGTCACAGAACTGTACACTTAAAAATAGTTAAATGGTAAATATTATGTTATGTTTGCTTAATCACAATTTAAAAAATTTTTTTTTTTTTTTTTGCGGTACGCGGGCCTCTCACTGCTGTGGCCTCTCCCGTTGCGGAGCACAGGCTCCGGACGCGCAGGCTCGGCGGCCATGGCTCACGGGCCCAGCCACTCTGCGGCATGTGGGATCTTCCCGGACCGGGGCACGAACCCGTGTCCCCTGCATCGGCAGGCGGACTCTCAACCACTGCGCCACCAGGGAAGCCCCTAAAAAATATTTTTAATGGTTAGAATAAGACTAGAAATACAGGAAAGGGAAAATGCATGTTAGCCTATTAAATACAAAAAAACACAAAACAAACTTAATGTATTGATATTTTAGTTTTAAGAGTATATATGCAAAGATTGAAAAATGATATAAAAAATAAAGATAATTCTATTAGGGTGCTGGGATTGCGAGGGTTTTTAAAAAAATATTTTTGCCCCATTTCAATAATTTGGTAATTTTGTATCTTATTATTTTATTTTATTTTATTCTTTTTGACCCCACCATGTGGCTTGTGGGATCTTAGTTCCCCAACCAGGGATTGAACCCAGGCCCATGGCAGTGAAAGCACCAAGTCATAACCACTGGAGTGCCAGGGAATTCCCAATCTTATTATTTTAAATGAGCACAGTATAACTCACCAAACTTGATAGTGAAACCAGGTATATTTCCTGAGAGAATCATAAGATGTTAAAGGTACAAAGTAAATATTTTACTTCCACCGGTTTCACTTAAATTAAGTAGGAATTTTGAGTTTGGCAGATGTGTTTTGTTTTCTGTTAAAGAAGTGGTTCTTCAAATAGCTAAAGGTAAAACAGCACATGTTATCAGTAGTAGTGGTCAAAGATTTAAAAAAAAAAAAAAAAATCTCTAAATTTCCAGGCTTTGTAGTTTGAATATTGATTTAAGCTTAACCTTTGCCCCTCAATGAGTAAACCAACAGATTCGTGTCTTTTTCCTTCACAATGAAGCTTTCCTTACTACTTACACACACACACACACACACACACACTCCTGACCCAAAGTATATGCCCAACCCACAGACACAACCTTCAGTTGTTCCCCAGACTTTCCAAATGGACATGACTTCAAGCTGCTGGTGAGAAGGAGCTGTTTCGCCTGCCTTAAAGTTTTATGCAGCTATTGTGAAATGACAGAAGAACTTTCTGAATATAGGAATCTTCATTCATTTCAGATCATTGAAAAGGAGACCAAATTATTTTGTTGCAGTACAATGAGAGAAGACTCAGGGTATGATGAAAGAGGTCATATCACCCAAAAGGCATTTTCTTATATCCCTAAACTCTGTCTACCTTTCTGCTACAAACAGCTGTTATAAATTGAGGGCACTGTGCTAAGTGGCATCAACGAGGCTGTCCAAATAAGGCCTCACATTTTGACAATACATTGTGACCACTGTATTCCTCATATGTTGATGGATTAGTAACTCAATTTAATTCATCCAGAGTAGATCAGAGCCTCATGGACAAACCAATAATAACCAAACACAAGATACTGACATATGCCCCCCAGAATCCAAGTTTATTAATTTACTATATAATATATCTCATTCAAGTGACTGGAATTCGCATGTCTACTATTCAAGGCAAAGTCTTCTACACCAAGGTAGCTGGGAAACTAATAATCTGACAGTTGCTTTGAATTATTCAATTGTAAAAAGAAACTTTTAGTGACTAGAACTTTTATATCCTTCCCCCCGACGTATACCCAAGCTTCAGTGCTCCTTTTTCCTACACCATATTGAAGAAACACTGCAAATATCTCTCTGATACCTATTTTGTTTTTATGCTAATATCTTTTGGCTCAATCTGAAGCCTATAATAAGACTACCAAAATCATGGCTTTCTGAAGATTTGAGTTTATTCCTTATATGTTAATTTGTATAGATTTTAATCTAAGTCAGAAGGTTTCAAGGCACTTTTTAAAAATCAGTTTTGGGTGTTTTTATAGTCTGAATTGTGTCTCCCAAAATTCATATGTGGAAGTCCTAACCCTCAGTACTTCAGAATGTGACTGTATTTGGAGATAGGGTCTTCCCTGCATCCCAGCTTGAGATACGATTGAAAAATAAAAATTATATACATTTAAGGTGTACAAGGTGATGTTTAGATGTATATTGTGAAAAGCATACCACAATCAAGCTAATTAATATATTCATCGCTTTCCATAGTTACCACCTTTTTTGGGGAAATGAAAACACTTGAGATCTACTCTCTTAGCAAATTTCAAGTATATATTACATTATTATTAACCATAGTCATCATGCTGTCTCTAGAACTTATTCATCTTATAACTAAAAGTTCATACCCTTTGATCAATATCTCCCCTTTCCCCTGACCCCCAGCTTCTGGTAACAAAGATTCTACTCTCTGTTACTATGAGTTTAACCTTTTTCAGAAAAAAATTCCACAGATAAGTGAGATTATGCAATATTTGTCTTTCTGTGTCTGGCTTATTTAACTTATAATAGTGTCCCCCAAGTTCATCCATGTTGTTGCAAATGGCAGGATTTCCCTCTTTTTATTTTATTTTTTGAGCATTCTTTTTTTATATATTTTTAAAATTGAGGTATAGTTGATGTACAATATTATATAAGTTTTAGGCATACAACATAGTGACCCATTGGTTGTTCAGCAGCATGTTGTTTAATCTCCACATACTTGTGAATTTTCTGGTTTTCTTTGTATAATTAATTTCTGGTTTCACACCGCTGTGGTTGGAAAAGATGCCTGAGATGATTTCAATCCTCTTAAATTTATTAAGACTTGTCTTGTGGCCTAACATAAGATCTATCCTGGAAAATGTCCCACGTGCACTCCAGAAGAACGTGTATTCTGTTGCTTTTGGAGGGGATATTCTGTATATATCTGTTAAGTCCATCTGGTACAACATGTCATTTAAGGCTGATGTTTCCTTATTGATTTTCTGTCTGGATGATCTATCCACTGATGTAAGTGAAGTATTAAAATGCCCTACTATTATTGTACTACTGCCTATTTCTCCCTTAAGTCTGTTAATTTTTGCCTTATATATTTAGCTGCTCCTATGTTGGGTGCATAAATATTTACAAATGTTGTATTCTCTTGTTGGATTGACCCTTTTATTACTATGTAATGCCCATCTTTGTCTGAGAAGCCCTGGGTTAAGATTTTGTTTTATTGTTTTGTTCTGCTTCTGATAAGAAGAGATAAGAGAGCTATGTAAAGTTCAAAAAGTTCTTAACGATCATATGCCTGTCATGTTATTTTGACTTACTTCACATAAACTGTTTGTAGAGAGGAATGGGTTAGTAATCAAGAAGAGTTATAAAAGAGAATTGAGTACGAAGGCAGAAAGAATTCGCATTCAAGGCATAAAATGGTGGTGAAATGGAATCTAATCTTATCCTCCGGGTCAGGGAGGACTTCTGGAGGTCAGGACACCATGGTGCCTACTTTAGGAACTATAGCCTTAGTCCCTTAAATTCCAGCAGACTGTTGACACTTTAAAATGATGAATTTCTGACAGAATGACAGAGCAGATTCCTAAACACCTCCATTGCACAGCAACTACCAATACTCATTAAAATAGTTAAATTTTCTTTTTAAATGTATTGCTAGGTTGATAAAGAGTAAAAGCAGTCTTAGAAGCCAAAAAACGTAGAGGCAGAAATCTAGAGAAATAAGGAAGCACTGTAATGGCAGAACACTGCCAATCCCTGGTGTCACTAAGCTTTGATTTTGATATGTACATAGGACATGAGATGGCCAAGTTATGGAGTCTTTTTAATTTAAATAATTAAACAAATAACACTATATTAGTTTTAGGTGTACAAGATGATGATTCGATATTTGTATATATTGCAAAATGAGCACCACCATAAGTCTAGTTAACACCTATCACCATACATAGTTACAAAATTTTGTTTTTTCTTGTGATGGGAACTTTTAAGATCTACTCTCTTAGTCTTATAAAAGAACCTTGTACAAAGCTAAGTGTCAAAAGGGAACCATCAGCAAAGTGGTTAAAGTGTAAAGGGAAGAATAAAACAAAAACAAAAGGTGTTGGCGGATGAGGGAGGAGGGAGCGGCACAGAAATTCCTGTATCAACATCAGAACTGAGTAAAGAGAGGGAAGAAATTCCCGCGAGAATGTGTAACCACAAGTCAGACCTCATGCATGTTTGTGGTCTACTTCATAATACCTGGGTGATGTAGAAAACCTCAAGCAAAGGAATTATTTTTAATTGGTACTGGGTTGGCATGCCTCCAGGCAACTGAAAATACAACTGCAATATTTTTCTGGGGGAAAGTGACTTCAACCTAACCTTCAAAGAAGTTTGACAAATAAAGGTCTATTGAAAATGAGATTATAATTAACCAAACAAATAAATGAACAGGAAAACAAAGCATCGTGAGTGGGAGCCAGCAGAAACACAAGACAGCAAAATCAGATCATCCAAAAGTTTAGATGGTAGAACTGACAGATTCAGAGGACAAAATTTTTAATAGGTGCCTGGGAATATGTTGGGCTAGGTTATTCAGATCAGTCCCATTACTGAAAACCACAACAAATGCTGGCTAAAAGAAAGAAAAATATGAAAAGCGTTGAAAGCACTGAAAACAGGGCAAAACTTAAAGAAAGTGAGAACCAGAGAGACCCCGAAATTGCTTCTGCCTTGGGTGCATTTTCCATCCCAGACAAACTTGAACTTTGGGTTTTGACAGCCTTCTGGGGTAAAAGGGGCAGAAATCAAAGCCTGGGAGCCCCCAAGTTGGAAAGTCTAACAGGAGGGTCTCTTTACACTGGGCTAGACCTGCAAAGGGTTACAACCCAGGATTAGGGTGAAACAGAAGTAAACTCACATCTCTCTCCACCCAGGAGACTCTGAGAAAATTTTCCTTGTCTAACAGAACAAGGAGAGAGGGGAACAGCGAAAAGTATAACACAGCCTAGACTTTACACGGATTTGCAGCTCAAAATCATGTTACCTCTAGCCCTTAATGTAGTTCAAAGTGTTCCTGGGCTAGTAGTGCCCCTAGATCAGCGGTCCCCAACCTTTTTGGCATCAGGGACTGGTTTTGTGAAAGACAATTTTCCACAGATGGAGCGGGGGTGGGGTGCTGAGAGGGTGCAGGGCTCGCTCAGGCAGTGATGCGAGCGAGGGGGAGCGGCAGATGAAGCTTCGCTGGCCTGCCCACCGCTGCTCCCCTCCTGCTGTGAGGCCCTGTTCCTAACAGGCCTCGGGACAGCTACTGGTCCATGGCCCCAGGGTTAGGGACCCCTGCCCTAGACAACTAGGAGAAGGAAATACATGTCCTCTCTGAAATATTGGTCCTTCCTTTAAGGCCTTAAGGAAATCCTGCAAATGAATCCTTAAGGGAAATGAGCGTATTTGTTTCCCATCGCTGCTGTGACAAGTTACCACAAACTTGGTGGCTTAAAACAACACAAATTTATTGTCTTACAGTTCTGGAGGTCAGGAGTTCACAGTGGGTCTCACTGTGCTAAAATCAAAGTGTCAGCAGGGCTGCATTTCTTCTAGCTGGAGGCTCTAGAGACAACATTTGAAGATTATATACCATAAATGAGAATCAGCAGAAAAGACAGAGGAAACATACATTCATACTTATATACATCATAAACCAGTTAGATTTATCACAGGAATATAGGGTTGGTTTAACATTAGAAAAATTCATTAATGTAATTCACATTTTAAGAGATTAAAAGAGGGACTTCCCTGGCGGCACAGTGGTTAAGAATCCGCCTGCCAATGCAGGGGACACGGGCTCCATCCCTGGTCCAGGAAGATCCCACATGCCACAAAGCAACTAAGCCCATGCGCCACAACTACTGAGCCCACACGCTGCAACTACTGAAGCCCACGCTCCTAGAGCCAGTGCTCCGCAACAAGAGAAGCCACCGCAATGAGAAGCCCGTGCACTGCAACGCAGAGTAAAGAAAAAGAGAGAGATTAAAAGAGAAAAACTATATGACTGTTCCAGTGGATGCAAAACAAATGCATTTGATGTGATTCAATATCACAACTAAATAAAAACAATATTAGATTCCAATGGCTGCCATAACAAATTACCATGAATTTGGTGGCTTAAAGCAATAATTCTCTCACAGTTCTGAAGGCTAGAAATAAGAAAAATAAATGTGAGCAGGGTCAGGCTCCCCTCAGAGGCTCTAGGGGAGAGTCAGTTCTTGTCTCTCACAGCTTCTCCTAATGTTTTTTTGTGTTTTTTTTAACATCTTTATTGGAGTATAATTGCTTTACAATGGTGTGTTAGTTTCCGCTTTATAACAAAGTGAATCAGCTATACCTATACATATATCCCCATATCTCCTCCCTCTTGCACCTCCCTCCCTCCCACCCTCCCTATCCCACCCCTCTAGGTGGTCACAAAGCACCGAGCTGATCTCCCTGTGCTTTGCGGCTGCTTCCCACTAGCTATCGGTTTTACATTTGGTAGTGTATATATGTCAATGCTACTCTCTCACTTTGTCCCAGCTCACCCTTCTCCCTCCCCGTGTCCTCAAGTCCATTCTCTAGTAGGTCTACATCTTTATTCCCATCCTGCCCCTAAGTACTTCATGACCATTTTTTCTTTTTTAAGATTCCCTATATATGCATTAGCATACGGTATTTGTTTTTCTCTTTCTGACTTAATTCACTCTGTATGATGTTTTCTGACCGATGGTGGCATCACTCTGATCTCTGCCTCTATCCACACCTGGACCTCTCCTCTGTGTCTGTCTGTATAAAATCTCTCTCCGCCTCTCTCTTCTAAGGGTACATATGATTGCATTTAGGGCCAACCCTGATAATTCAAGATAAAGTCCTCTCAAGATCCTTAACTTAACCACATCATTTGCCATATAAATTAATTTTCACTCTTGCTGTGTAATGTGATATTCACAGGGTCCAGAGATTAGGAAGTAAATATAACTTGGGGGGAGGGGACATTCTTCCAGGATACCGCAAAACAAACCACAAAGGAATTGTAAAAGACAGCTTCCTTAACTTGTATTTTAATCAGGATCTTAAAAAAATAGCTACAGCTAATATCAAACATTCCTTTTAAAACCAGGAATAAGAATGGATGTCCATTATTACCAGTTGTATTCTACATTATCCCAGAAACCCAAACCAATGCAGCAAGACAAAGAAATAAAAATTCTAAGAACTGAAAAGAAAAACACACAAAATATTATTTTAACACAACTATCTGAATATAAAGCTTTAAAAACATCTACAGACAAGTTATAGAATTATTAATAGTTTAAGAAAATTGCATTTCTTTTTTTTATTTTGGCCTCCCCGCACAGCTGGTGGGATGTTTGTTCCCTGATCAGGGACTGAATCCAGGCCTTCAGCAGTGAGAGTGCAGAGTCCTAACCACTGGGCCGCCAGGGAATCCCTGACAATTGCATTTCTATATGCCCATACATGGAAGTTATATTAGTAACTGTAATCGATTACAGAAATATTTACCAAGTAAAATAGCAACCAAAATATTGGGCTGGCCAAAAATTTCGTTTGGGTTTTCTGTACGATCTTATGGACAAACCTGAGCGAACATTTTGGCCAACCCTAGTAGAGGGCGTTGTGCTTCCTCCTATGATGGAATACTGGTACTGCACTTGGCCTTTTATAGTAACAACTAGAGAATGTACAAAACATAAGCAACAATTGTTTTCAGACATTGGGCACTAGACAGAGAAGGATAATAAAAACGGTATCCCAGCAACGCGTCTACTTTCTTCCTGGTGGCTCTTTCTGGACCACAGGTGGGGAGGAGGAACCCAAACAGAGCATGAGAGTCTTACTGAGTTGAGGAGACAGAGATCAGATTTTGGACAGGTGGCTGGAATTTGGAGGACAGGATGCTAGAGCGGAGAGAGCTATGTGGAGAAAGGGCTCCAGGGACTTCCCTGGTGGTCCAGTGACTAAGACTCCAAGCTCCCAGTGCAGGGGGTCTGGGTTCGATTCCTGGTCAAGTAACTAGATCCTGCATGCTGCAATGAAGATCCTGCACGTGGCAACTAAGACCCGGTGCAGCTAAATAAATAATTTTTAAAAAATCTATCCTAAAGAAAGGGCTCCAGAAATCATCATAGAGGTCACCTTGAGTTTTGGCTGACTACAAAGCAGCACATGCCTAGAGAAAATTCTACGAGGTCAGGCAAAGAAAAGCACTTGGGAGCCCAAAGCTGAACAATTCCCAGAACTAGGAGATACTGAGTTCTCATCAGCCGGAGTGGAGAAATCCTCACTGAACACCTGGGAAGAACTATAGGCACACACACACAATGATGGTGTGTATCAAAGCAACACAGGAACCAACTGAAAGAGCTCCCAGTGCCAAAGCAGAAACAATTTGAACAAAATAAAATATTACTGAATTATAATCCAAGCAAGAATGATAACCTCATTCATGGTGTGAAGGCAATATTGTTAAGATGTCAGTTTTTCTCAAAATGTTTTAAATGTTCAGTGCAATTTTTTAAAAAGCAGGGTTCCCCCCCCTTAGAAATAGACAAGCTGATTCCAAATATATGAGGATGAAAAGGATTTAGAATACCTAAGACAATTTTAAGGAAAATTGGGAGGACTTCTACTATGTGATCTAAAATACTATTATAAAGCTACAGCTTCAAGACAATGTTGTGTGGTAGTGGAGTATGAATCAACCTATGTATCGATAGAGAAGACTAGAAAATCCAGAAATATACACATATGTGTATATATTCCCACACATATATAGTTTATTCATTTTCAAAAACGTACCAAGATAATTCATAGTCTTTCTAATAAACGGCAATGGAAAAAAGGGGATGCTAATGGGAAAAAAAGGTGTCTCAACATTTGCATCACACCATAGATGAAAATTAGGAGGAGAAGGGGCAGTACATGGAGGGAAGATGGGGTCGGCAGGAACTGGGAAGACTTTTTCATGGAGATCACAACCACGGCTACTTCTGATTACTTCTCCAGTTTTACCATTTCCTCTGATTCCTCTGTTCATAATTTCAGTTCCTTGAATGAGATATTCTGTGGTTTGGGTCTAGAATTTGCCATGCTATTTCATTTTACTGGAACGCTTTCTACACAATTACATCTCATCTTTACTTGGGTAACTCCTATTCATTTCACCTTTTATTTTCCTTTTGATTAATCGGTAAATACATGCAATATTTATAATATATGAAAGATATAAAAATTTTTGAAAGAACACCTGTATAGCCCTCACTGAAAGGGATTTCTAAAACCAACACTAGCTTTGATATTAGCTAGGAGGACTCATAGTCTCAGAATCAGGTCATATTCACAGTATGATTTATTACAGTGAATGGATACAAAACAAAATCAGCATAGGGAAAAGGCACAAGGAAATCAGGTGCAAGCTTCTAAGAGTCCTCTCCCAGGGGAGTCAAGTAGGATGGGTTTAACTCTTCCAGCCATGAGTCGTGACAACATGTGTAAAGTGTTGCCTATTAGAGAAGCTCATTAGGGGCTCAGTGCCAAGGGTTTTCGCTGGGAACTGGACATGCAGCTCCCTCTGCCTGGCATGTACCAAAATTCAAGACTTCCCGATGGAAAGCAGGTGTTTGGCATAAACCATATTGCTTAGGCACTGTGAGCCACTCTTATTCAGGCAATGGTGGGAACCCTCCCAAGATGAAATCTAAGCTCCCAGACGCTAGCCAAGGTCTAAACTTACAAGCAGGTCTTTCTAAGGATAGCATCTCAGGCCTGCTACTTATTCTGGTACCCACTTCCTGTTTATGCCCATCCCAAATCCCAAACACTTCCCCTCCACCCATCAAGTAACCACCATATTAATGAATATTTACTGTGACCTTGCTTTTCTTCCTACAGATTTATTTTATATGTATGTATGCCTATACAATTTACTTTTGGTTTTGCAATGTTTTGAACTTCATCTAAGTAGAATAATGTACCTTTCAATTTTTCATTTATATAATGCTTGTGATGTTCATCCATGTTAATATCTGCATTTCCTAGTGTGTATGTATGTGTATGTATACACACATACTTTATTGTTTAAACTTAATTATATGTATGTATGTGTTGTATGTGTACATATACATATACACATTTGTTGGAGACAAAATATAATCTTCAACTCAATAAGCATTATCTTTAAATTTGCTCATTGATACATTATTTATTTTAATAACTTTACTGGTTTCTTTTTTTTAATTTTAATTAATTAATTAGTTTATTTTTGGCTACGTTGGGTCTTTGTTGCTGCACGCGGCCTTTCTCTGGTTCTGGTGAGCGGGGCTACTCTTCGATGCAGTGTGTGGGCTTCTCATTGCAGTGACTCATCTTTGTTTTGGAGCACGGGCTCTAGCACGTGGGCTTCAGTAGTTGTGGCTCGCAGGCTCTAGAGGGCAGGCTCAGTAGCTGTGGCACACGGGTTTAGCTGCTCCATGGCATGTGGGATCTTCCCGGACCAGGACTTGAATCTGTGTCCCCTGCATTGGCAGGCGGATTCTTAACCACTGCGCCACCAGGGAAGTCCTGATACATTATTTATATTAGTGAAAACAACTCAAATTTCAATAGAATAATGAATAATTAAGTTATACGGCAGGAGATAATTTAAAGATAATACCGTACTGAGTTGAGGATTATATTCTATCTTCAACAAACTTGTATAGAGAATCCATTATGTTCTAGGAAGGCATGAGCACGGATGTAGATGTAGATGTCTGTTCATGTGTCAAGTGCATAGTTTTTTATTACCATAGGTTTATATTATTTTAATATCTGATAATATCAGTTTTCTTAATTGTCTTATTTTTCCAAATTTCTTGACAATTCCAATTCATCTAATTTCTTATTTGGAATTTAGAAGCATAGTACATAGTCCAAAAACCAACAAAATTATCTTCTGGGATTCTCATTAAATTTACATTTTGCTCTGGATTTGACTCTTATTTTTTCCCAAATGGTTACTGAATTTTCTCCAACTCATTTATTGAAAAGTTTATATTTTTCTCAAAGGTTTGCGATACAACCTTTCTTGCATGTTAAATTCCCACATGTTGTTCTACTCTATCGGTTTTGTCTATTAATATTTCTCTATAACACTATTCTGATATTCTAGGCTTTTATGATATATTTTATTATATGGTATGGTTGGTTCCATCTTATTGCTCTTCTATTTAAAAGATTTCTTATCTTATTTCTTTTTTGTTTTTTTCTTTTTGCAATACGCAGGTCTCTCACTGTTGTGGCCTCTCCCGTTGCAGAGCACAGGCTCCGGACGCGCAGGCTCAGCGGCCGTGGCTCATGGGCCTAGCCGCTCCGTGGCATGTGGGATCCTCCCGGACCGGGGCACGAACCTGCGTCCCCTGCATCGGCAGGCGGACTCTCAACCACTGCGCCACCACTGAAGCCCTCTTATCTTATTTCTTGATTCTTTTTATATATGAAGCTAAAATCCATTCACCTATTCTCATACACAGCCTTAGATATTTTTACTGGAATCCTACTAAATTTACGAATAAATTAGAAAGAACTGACATCTTTTTGAAATTGAGTCTTCTGTGGAGAGATAGACAATAATCAAAATAAGCAAGCTAAATATAGGAAATATTTTTTGATGATAAGTGCTAAATAAAGCAGGGAAGGAGACTGGAAGGTGGGGCTGGAGGTTGCTATTTTAAATAGGAGAGACTCACCAATATTTTAGTATAGACTCTAATGAAGTGAGGGAGACTGTTCATGTTCTAGACCTAGGGAATGGCAAGTTCAAAGGCCCTCAAGAATTGGCTTTGGCTAAGAGCACAAACAGCTCATCCATAGTAACGGGAGGCCAGGCAGAGTGTCCCACCGAGATGCAGTTCAGGGGGTAGATGAGGTGGTAGGCTGGGGTAGACAGTCTCCTGTTTTCTTAGTGAAATAGGAAGTTGCACAGAATGAGGATCTGGAAGGCAGTGTTAAGAGGAGAAGGGGATGGTGGTGTTAATAGCAGGCAGCACTAAGGGCCTATTCAAGAATAGTGACTGTGAATTCACAGTGAGTACTGTCAACATGGCTGTGCATGGTTCTCTAGCCACAGTCAGCCACGTGGGTAAAGGCTTGGAGGACGCAAGAGCTGGAGTTACTCAGGGTTGTGATTTAACCAAGCAGGAATCACAAGGCAAGAGAAGGGCAGGGAAGCTGAGGATGAAGTGTTTGAGGATAATAACAGTGGCTGTGGAATTGCCACTGGATAAGGGGAGAAGTGAGGGCAGGAGGGGGCAAGGGACTGTGACCTTTCTTGGGTCTTTTAAACTAGCACATCAAAATTACTTTGTAAAATTTATTGTAAAACTAGCTTTTTAGAGATTATTCTTCAAACTATAAATCTGTGAAGAGATCACCTCATTATTTTAATTAAAGAACGTACTTATTAGTATTCTTACAAACCTGAACATTTTTCTATCCCCAAAGGTTATCATATAACCAAGAATGTAACAATAGTTAAAGACTCTGTTATTAAACTTCAACATCAATCATAAAAGAAATTTCACCCTTGTAGCATTCAAATAATTATCCATAATCTATGGTATCAAATACAGGCATGGAATGAATAATTAAAATTCACAGAAAATGGGAAAGCTTTGGATAACAGTTAAGTGTTCCATTGGATGCTTAAGCCTTTTCAATTTTTGATACAACAAAATAGCAAATCTGATTAACCACCATTTTATATTTTCTTTCTTCCCTTGCAAGGGATCTGAGAAGTAAAATGGTAGGCTATAGGACAAATCCTAGACCTTGCTGAAAACAAGGCCATGATTTGTAAAGTACTGATTAACTGTCCAGAAACAGCTAAGTTGGCTTTTTTCATTTCTAACTCAATAAAGCATCAAACCTATATTTCCTTCCCGCTCACTCATCTTTCACTAAATCTCAGAGGGGAAAAGAATGCAAGCATACATCAGTGCTTAGCTCCTATGTGGGTTTCTGACAAGGGGTCATACAGTTTCTGCTGTTGTGGTGCCAGGGACGGGGAAGTCCAATTTACTATCCAATTAACTTCAGCTCTGTTTGCTATAAAGTTCTACCTCAAACTGAGCCTAAATATGTTGCCACAGTACTTTCACCCACTTGTCTCGGGCCCGTACCCAAAGTCACACTACGTAGATTTGATTCTTGTCCCACAATATAATCTTTCAAAGAACATTTTAAAAAACTGTAATTTTTTTTTTTTTTTTTTTTGGCGGTACGCGGGCCTCTCACTGTTGTGGCCTCTCCCGTTGCGGAGCACAGGCTCCAGACACACAGGCTCAGCGGCCATGGCTCACGGGCCCAGCCGCTCCGTGACATGTGGGATCCTTCCAGACCGGGGCACGAACCCGTGTCCCCTGCAGCGGCAGGCGGACTCTCAACCACTGTGCCACCAGGGAAGCCCAAAAAAACTGTCATGTTTTTTACTCAACATAAACAGCTATACTTTTTCCCCACTTCTTTTAGTCATTCTTCATATGATCTTCTACCAGCCAAACCCTTGCCTTCAGATCAGTTCCAGAGTATTGTTTTACAATTCAAATACTACAAATAAGGACAGCCCAACTCAGAGAGGATCTGATCTATGAAGGCTTCTATTATACTTCTCTTTGGATAACTTAAAATTCCATTTGCTATTTTTAGAATCTATATCACATCGCATTTGTTGCTCTTAAGCTGTACTCCTGTGTGGTCGGTTTCCTGGGCCAAGTTCCAGCCATTACATTTGTCTATATTAATCTTTATTCTCCTAGATTAAGCCCATCAACCTACTACCTTTTCAACCTACTACCTTTTTGATTGTGATTCTGTCAAATCAAGTAGCCTTCTAGTTTTACCTCATCTAAAGATTTAATCAGTATACTCTCAATGTCATTATATCTATAGCCATAAAAAAAAGTCTAATAACTAAGGAGTCTGTTGTTCAGTTTTTTTGTTTGTTTTTTTACATCTTTATTGGAGTATAATTGCTTTACAGTGGTGTGTTAGTTTCTGCTTTATAACAAAGTGAATCAGTTATACATATACATATGTTCCCATATCTCTTCCCTCTTGTGTCTCCCTCCCTCCCACCCTCCCTATCCCACCCCTCCAGGCGGTCACAAAGCACCGAGCTGATTTCCCTGTGCTATGCGGCTGCTTCCCACTAGCTAACTACCTTACGTTTGGTAGTGTATATATGTCCATGCCTCTCTCGCTTTGTCACAGCTTACCTTTCCCCCTCCCCATATCCTCAAGTCCATTCTCTGGTAGGTCTGTGTCTTTATTCCTGTCTTACCCCTAGGTTCTTCATGACATTTTTTTCCCTTAAATTCCATATACATGTGTTAGCATACGGTATTTGTCTTTCTCTTTCTGACTTACTTCACTCTGTATGACAGACTCTAGGTCTATCCACCTCATTACAAATAGCTCAATTTCGTTTCTTTTTATGACTGAGTAATATTCCATTGTATATATGTGCCACATCTTCTTTATCCATTCATCTGATGATGGACACTTAGGTTGTTTCCATCTCCGGGCTATTGTAAATAGAGCTGCAATGAACATTTTGGTACATGACTCTTTTGAATTATGGTTTTCTCAGGGTATATGCCCAGTAGTGGGATTGCTGGGTCATATGGTAGTTCTATTTGTAGTTTTTTAAGGAACCTCCATACTGTTCTCCACAGTGGCTGTATCAATTTACATTCCCACCAACAGTGCAAGAGGGTACCCTTTTCTCCACATCCTCTCCAGCATTTATTGTTTCTAGACTTTTTGATGATGGCCATTCTGACTGGTGTGAGATGATATCTCATTGTAGTTTTGATTTGCATTTCTCTAATGATTAATGAAGTTGAGCATTCTTTCATGTGTTTGTTGGCAGTCTATATATCTTCTTTGGAGAAATGTCTATTTAGGTCTTCTGCCCATTTTTGGATTGGGTTGTTTGTTTTTTTGTTATTGAGCTGCATGAGCTGCTTATAAATTTTGGAGATTAAGTTCCTTTAGCAGTTGTCGTAAAGCTGGTTTGGTGGTGCTGAACTCTCTCAGCTTTTGCTTGTCTGTAAAGGTTTTAATTTCTCCATCAAATCTGAATGAGATCCTTGCTGGGTAGAGTAATCTTGGTTGCAGGTTTTTCTCCTTCATCACTTTAAATATGTCCTGCCAGTCTCTTCTGGCTTGCAGAGTTTCTGCTGAAGGATCAGCTGTTAACCTTATGGGGATTCCCTTGTGTGTTATTTATTGTTTTTCTCTTGCTGCTTTTAATATGTTTTCTTTGTATTTAATTTTTGACAGTTTGATTAATATGTGTCTTGGCATATTTCTCCTTGGATTTATCCTGTATGGGACTCTCTGTGGTTCCTGGACTTGGTTAATTATTTCCTTTCCCACATTAGGGAAGTTTTCAAGTATAACCTCTTCAAATATTTTCTCAGTCCCTTTCTTTTTCTCTTCTTCTTCTGGAACCCCTATAATTCGAATGTTGGTTGTCCCAGAGGTCTCTGAGACTGTCTTCAGTTCTTTTCATTCTTTTTTCTTTATTCTGCTCTGCAGTAGTTATTTCTGCTATTTTATCTTCCAGGTCACTTATCCGTTCTCCTGCCTCAGTTATTCTGCTATTGATCCCATCTAGAGTATTTTTAATTTCATTTATTGTGCTGTTCATCGTTATTTGTTTCATCTTTAGTTCTTCTAGGTCCTTGTTAAATGTTTCTTGCATTTTGTCCATTCTATTTCCAAGATTTTGGATCATCTTTACTATCATTATTCTGAGTTCTTTTTCAGGTAGACTGCCTATTTCCTCTTCATTCGTTAGGTCTGGTGGGTTTTTACCTTGCTCCTTCATCTGCTGTGGGTTTTTTGTCTTCTCATTTTGCTTATCTTACTGTGTTTGGGGTCTCCTTTTTGCAGGCTGCAAGTACGTAGTTCCCGTTGTTTTTGGTGTCTGTCCCCAGTGGCTAAGGTTGGTTCAGTGAGTTGTGTAGGCTTCCTGGTGGAGGGGACTAGGGACTGTGTTCTGGTGGATGAGGCTAGATCTTGTCTCTCTGGTGGGTAGGTCCACGTCTGGTGGTGTGTTTTGGGGTGTCTGTGGACTTATTATGATTTTAGGCGGCCTCTCTGCTAATGGGTGGGGTTGTGTTCCTTCCTGTCTTGCTAGTTGTTTGGCATAGGATGTCCAGCACTGTAGCTTGCTGGTCGTTGAGTGAAGCTGGGTGCTGGTGTTGAGATGGAGGTCTCTGGGAGATTTTCGCTGTTTGATATTATGTGGAGCTGGGAGGTCTCTTGTGGACCAGTGTCCTGAAGTTGGCTCTCCCACCTCAGAGGCACAGCGCTGACTCCTGGCTGCAGCACCAAGAGCCTTTCATCCACATGGCTCAGAATAAAAGGCAGAAAAAGTAGAAAGAAAGAATTAGTAGAAGTAGAAAGAAAGGAAGGAGGGAGGGAGGGAGGAAGGAAGGAAGGAGGGAAGGAAGAAAAAAAGAAAGAAAGAAAGAAGATAAAGTAAAATAAAGTAAGATAAAATATAATAAAGTTATTAAAATAAAAAAACAATTATTAAGAAAACAAAACAAAACAAAACAAAACAAAAAAAACGGACGGATAGAACCCTAGGACAAATCGTGGAAGCAAAGCTATACAGACAAAATCTCACACAGAAGCATACACATACACACTCACAAAAAGAGGAAAAGGGGAAAAAATCATAAATCTTGCTCTTAAAGTCCACCTCCTCAATTTGGGATGATTCGTTGTCTATTCATGTATTCCACAGATGCAGGGTTCATCAAGTTGATTGTGGAGATTTAATCCGCTGCTTCTGAGGCTGCTGGGAGAGATTTCCCTTTCTCTTCTTTGTTCTCACAGCTCCCGGGGCTCAGCTTTGGATTTGGCCCTGCCTCTGCGTGTAGGTCGCCGGAGGGCGTCTGTTCTTCGCTCAGAAAGGACGGGGTTAAAGAAGCCGCTGCTTCGGGGGCTCTGGCTCACTCAGGCCGGGGGGGGGGGG